>NC_083462.1:1870917-1915917 GCF_030014155.1 Tachysurus vachellii | reverse complement strand
ACTATATAACGTGCTGTAGCTCATACACACACTATATAACGTGCTGTAGCTCATACACACACACTATATAACGCTTGTTTAGAGCTCACACACACTATATAACGTGCTGTAGCTCATACACACACACTATATAACGCTTGTTTAGAGCACACACACACATGCACTATATAACGTGCTGTAGCTCATACACACACTATATAACGTGCTGTAGCTCATACACACACACTATATAACGCTTGTTTAGAGCTCACACACACTATATAACGTGCTGTAGCTCATACACACAGACACACACTATTTAACGTGCTGTAGCTCATACACACAATATAACGTGCTGTAGCTCATACACACACACACTATATAACGTGCTGTAGCTCATACACACACACAGACTATTTAACGTGCTGTAGCTCATACACACACACACACTATATAACGTGCTGTAGCTCATACACACACACACACTATATAACGTGCTGTAGCTCATACACACACACACTATATAACGTGCTGTAGCTCATACACACACACAGACTATTTAACGTGCTGTAGCTCATACACACACACACTATATAACGTGCTGTAGCTCATACACACACACACACTATATAACGTGCTGTAGCTCATACACACAATATAACGTGCTGTAGCTCATACACACAATATAACGTGCTGTAGCTCATACACACTATATAACGTGCTGTAACAGTGGGTTTGGGACGCGAACGTGACCTAAACAAAGGAAAAAGCGGCCGTTGTGTAACCGAGATGTTGTTTACATGTTTCCCAGTGGCCCCGCCCACCATCCATCCATCCATCCCTCCATCCCGTAAATGTTCTAGAACCCCGCGTGGCGTGACGTCACGGTCAGTGGTATCCTAGTGATGGCGACGCCTACGTCATATATTAAAAAAAAGAATGCTGCTTTCTGAGCGCGTGGAAGATTCGGGTCTTAAAGTGACAGGCTCCATGTTTTTACTGTGAACACGTGGAAACTAACTGCTCTCTCTCTCTCTCTCTCTCTCTCTCTCTCTCTCTCTCTCTCTCTCTCTCTCTCTCTCAGGGAAATGTGGAGTATCTACTGAAGTGGCAAGGATGGCCTCCTAAGTGAGTGGGGCGAAATGTTTATCTGATGTTTGAAACTAATCAAACGTCACACATGATAATGACTTAAAGAATAATCATCATTAAAGCACTCAGTACTGAAATGACCACAAGAAGTGTAAACGTCTCTGTCCTGAAGATCGAAAACTTAAAGTTACAGCTTTACCTCTGAAACTGGAGACTCCTTCATCACCACATCAATATGGCAGTCGCTGTACACGTCAATATGCCTGAGCTGTTAGAGAGAATTAATCAACAACTGACCACCAATCGGAGTGCAGAACTCAATCTGATGGATATTATACAATAATATTATACAATAATTAGTTGTCCAAAGGTTGTTATATCAGGTAAAACGATAAGGTGCAAGGCTTTACAGATGCAGAATAGCATGGCCTGCAATAAACAGACAGACAGACAGACAGACAGACAGACAGACAGATAGATAGATAGATATGTAAACATTCTCTGGAAACTGTAAATAATGCTTAACTTTTACAAAATCCACAGTCTATATCAATGGGTGGATTTTTAATAAATTATTTAATTGGTTAATTTAGTATTAATAAATGCTCAAATGATAAATAAACATTCAAATAAACTTTAGGGAACTTCATTCATGTTAATAATGAGTGAGTGGATTAGGTTTAAACAAAGGAAAGTAAAGTGGGATTTATTGTGCAGCTGTTAATGCAGTTATTGACTCCATTTGACTTGATAGCCATTTCTACAGTTCAGTGTATGTTTAAGAACAGAGGTTTTACTCTGTGTGTGTGTGTGTGTGTGTGTGTGTTCCAGGTACAGCACATGGGAACCAGAGGATAACATCCTAGACCCTCGGCTTGTTCTTGCCTTTGAGGAGAAGTGAGTGTCTCTTCTTACTCTTCACATTAGCTGGAAAAATGCTGATCAGAATCTTCCAATCCCTCCTTCTTCTTCTTCATTCTGTCTGTCCCCAAGCCTTATCGTCTTACTGTGTGTGTGTGTGTGTGTTATAGGGAGGAGCGGGACAGAGCACAGGCTCACAGAAGGAAAGGCCTGAGGCCCCGCAGACTCGTCTTACGGGTAAGAGGCACTTCCCAGAATCCTATTACTGTGTAACCTCTCTGACATGCAGCATAAACAGAAAGAACAGACATGTCTCTGGACCACCAATCGCTGACGTGTGATGTCATCAGTGTGCGCCTTCTGTTCCTCCCATTACTATATCAAGGGAGAAATAGAGATAATCTTGTTATGAAGACTATGCATACTACTCTGCATCATGCACCATACTATGTAGAATGAAGGAGCTGTAGCTCAGCAGGGTGTTCATTTTAAAGACTGGTGAAAGGGGTGAAGTTTCTACATCATTAACAAGGAAGATCAAAACAGTGCTGTGTTGTAGCTCATTGTAGCTCAACAAATATCAAACTAGCATGTTCACAGACGATCAGTGCTGATGACTGAGATTAGTGCAGACTTCAGTTATCACTCACTATCACCAGCTAGTAAAGCAGTTATTTCTACAGCAGTGTCTGCTTATAAAGGTGATCAACCCTCCACAGATCATCACACATCTTCACACATCTCCACAACTCTACACACATCTCCACAACTCTACACACATCTCCACACATCTTCACACATCTCCACACATCTCCACAACTCTAAACACATCTCCACACATCTTCACACATCTCCACAACTCTACACACATCTCCACACATCTTCACACATCTCCACACATCTCCACAACTCTACACACATCTCCACACATCTTCACACATCTCCACACATCTCCACAACTCTACACACATCTCCACACATCTTCACACATCTCCACAACTCTACACACATCTACACACATCTTCACAACTCTACACACATCTACACACATCTTCACAACTCTACACACATCTTCACACATCTCCACACATCTCCACACATCTTCACACATCTCCACAACTCTACACACATCTCCACACATCTTCACACATCTCCACACTTCTCCACAACTCTACACACATCTCCACACATCTCCACACATCTCCACAACTCTACACACATCACACATCTTCACAACTCTACACACATCTCCACACATCTTCACACATCTCCACAACTCTACACACATCACACATCTTCACAACTCTACACACATCTCCACACATCTTCACACATCTCCACACATCTCCACAACTCTACACAGAACTCCACACATCTTCACAACTCTACACACATCTACACACATCTCCACACATCTTCACAACTCTACACACATCTACACACATCTTCACACACCTCCACAACTCTCCACACATCTCCACACATCTCCACAACTCTACACACATCTTCACAACTCTACACACACCTCCACACATCTTCACTTATCTAAAAAACTCTACACACATCTCCACATGTACACACAGATAGCCATAAAACCCAGTGGACACTTTTAAATACACAGCTACAGCAACGGAGGCTGTGTATCAACT
Organism: Tachysurus vachellii; assembly: GCF_030014155.1. NCBI lineage: Eukaryota > Metazoa > Chordata > Actinopteri > Siluriformes > Bagridae > Tachysurus > Tachysurus vachellii. The sequence continues at coordinate 1,912,336 of NC_083462.1, read as the reverse complement.
TATACACAGCTTATATCAACTTAACTTTTAGTCACCTCCTATTTGAAAGATGAATGTTGTAGAACCAGAGTGCTAGGGGCGGGGCAACAGGGGCCCTGGCCTCTGCTGAAATCTGATTGGCCCCTGATTGGCCCCCATTCTATCAATCGTCAACGAGAAGAGCAACTGGAGAATTTTTCACAACGATCACAGATGCAATTGTCGGCACTCGAGCGTTTGAAAAAGGAATGACTGCCGAAATGTATTTGCACCGTACTGAATAAATAATTTTGTGTGCTTGAATGCACCCTGTACTTGGCCCCTGAATCTAACATGTGGCCCCTTAATGGCCCCTGTTACAGAAAAAAATCCTAGAACCGCCACTGTGTAGAATTGATCGACTTTCATTTTGTTCGAATAGATAAAATTTGTATTTTTTTATTTTAAATAAAATGTTATTAAAAAAGATACAAAAATAAAATACAATTTAATTATTTTTAAATAGTCTATAAATATACAGATATATGAAATATATATTAAAGAAAAAACAAAAATGCAAATATTAAAATGAAATTTCATATCTTATTGTCTGAATTTTAGTTTGATTTTGTTATTTATTCCTACATTTATCTTAATACTTTTAACATAATTTGTCATACAATATATACTACTATTATTATTATTATTATTATTATTATTATTATTATTATTATTATTATAGGCTTTAATTGTAATTATGTGCACGTGATAAAAATTATATGCTGTCATTTTTATTTATTCAAAAGTAATAAAATGAGCCCAAAATAAACATATTTCCATACATAGGTTTCATACAAGAAGACACTTTTTGTTGAAATATTTTTGTTTAAAAGTAAGTTGGTTTAATAATGTGTCCTTTAATCATAATAATTTAATCAGTTAATTGAATGATTTGTCTGACCTGATGGTTACAAGACGTGTTTATTTAAGTCGTGTTGTTTATGTTAATTTGTTGTTTTTTCTGCTTTTTTAGAACATCTACACTATGGAGCTCCGAAGTGCTCAGAAAACGTTGGAGAAAGCTGCTCCCCGGTTCCGCCTGTCACTCACTCGCTCCACCGGGGTGGGGCTACAGCAGAATGGGCGGCGCTGCAGGAACGGTGAGGGTGGGGTCTACCACCGCCTTTTGAAGCGCAGGAGCAGGCAGTGTGTGTCCAAACCGACAGAAAGTGCAGAATCTCCACGGCAACGAACACTGACCCTTGAGAAAGAAGCAGTGGAGGAGGAGGAGGATGAGGAGAATGAGTGGGAGAAAGAGGAGGAGCAGCAGGAGAAGAAGAAGAAGGTGGAAAAAGGGGAGCATCATGGCATTCCTAATGGTACGTGTAACACAGCATTGGCATGACAACTGTTGCTAAGATACAACGCATGTACGGTGCACTGAGGGGGGTCACAGAGGCCACACAGAGTCTCTCAAGCCGTCACGACTCAGAGCTAGCGTTCACTAACATGCTAAATGTGGCTCGCAAACCCGCTTTGCAGGAACGTGAGGAGAAAATCAGTGCAGATCTGAGCAGAGCTTTTCCACAGCATAACACCACATCACACACGCTGTAGAACATATCGTATCCTCAGGTACCTCAGTACCATCTTTCTGCCGTATCACTCGCTCTGATGACTCACTGACAAAGTGCCATATTGCCTGGAGATAGTCAGCGTGAGCTAAGAGATGAAGCATCAGCGATCTATTGGTTGGTGATCTAATGTTGTGCAACATTCATAAAAAAAAGAGAAGGGAAAAAAACAAGCTTCGAGGTGTTTGAGCTGCAGTGCCAGTTATATCATCCTCACTTTCATCAGCGGAGCGAAACTGCAGAAGCTCGCACAGACGACAAACTGCAGTTGTTAAAACAAACTGCTGATGCGCTCCCAGAGATCCAAAAACACTTGGAGAACCGATTACAAATATTTTTTTATTGACAAGCGTTAGATCAGGACTAGAGACTGAGAAAGTCAGAGGTTCTGATTCTTCAAGATACAGAGCATCAGTTTCCTTCTGTATGCTTTAACTCTACAATCTGATGGCTCTCAGGTTCTGCCTGGAAAACAGACTTTTCAGAGCAATCTAGAAACTGGAATTTAACCTGTAGCTAATAATGCCAATTTTGCAGTTTGGCTAAAAACACAGAATCGTTATCCTCCATCACCTCAGAGATCCATCACATTTCCATAATTCCCACTGCTGTGACCAGTAGTGTTGCAGCATAACGTAGCAGCCGTGTTCTTTACTGAAGTTTCTCATTTCGCTCTTACTTTCAGTCGAGGAGATGCCAGAAGACCATGTCCCCTGTATACAGGAAGCTGTCCTCACAGAAGGGAAACCAGAACACTGCGCGTCCTCCCCAGACTGTGAGGTGGCGCCACCCAGCACTGAGATCAGTTCATCTACTACAGCAACGGAGCGACCAGCGAGCACTTCTACCACAAACACACATGAGCACGAGCCAATCACAGACGCTTTAGAGGGCGGAGTCTCCCAAAATACACCTATCACTGACAAATCACTGAAAAGCAGCTCAGGAGCGGGTGTGATCACAGACAGGGTCCAAAATCGAGCCTCGGTGATCACGGTGAGACATTTGATTGACAGGTTTGTGCAAGATGAGCAGAGACAGACAGGTGAGACAGACAGCAAGGCCAAGAGTGAGACAGACAAGGAAGAGGTCACGGCTGAGTGCACCACCACCTTACAGGTCAGAACTAATGAGTCCCGATCGTCTGAGTGCACACTGCATCCTGGGAAGGTGATCGTGACTAACGTGACGGTTAACTCTCTAACGGTGACGTTTAAAGAGGCAATGACGGCCGAAGGGTTTTTCAGCAGCTCCGGGCTGCAGGTCTGAGCGATGAGGAGGAAAGAGGACACACAATCAAAAGTACTTCCTGTCAAATTGCTAATGTGGCTAATGAACAAAAAGAGATAGTGGAGTTAGCGAATGAATCTGAGTAACTCATGCTAGCTTTATTTTGTTAGAAATGTTAGCATTTGAGGTGAAGTACGCCTTATTCATGCGAGAGTGAGGGATCACAGGACCAGCCAACGTGTCGATCTATCCATGTAGTGAAGCCTTTCGCTGTTTTTGCTTTACAGATACTCGTCTGTTGTTAAAAAGGGTTACATTTCTGTCTCCATCCTTTCGTTTTAGTGAAAACGTGAACAATTGTAGAAGGATTTCCGTGTTCCTGACAGCGAAGCCTTTAAATGCACGCAAAAATACAGTGTTGTTTTCACTCAACGCTTTGTTGGTGTTAACTGTTACCTGTCAAAAAAAAAATGAAGATGTATATGATTTATTGCTGGGTCTTTCTTAAGGGATGGCAATGACCAGATGACATCATCAGCCCTTAGTCTCTGCAGCCTGTCCCGTCTGCGACAAATGAAGTTTTAGTGGGCTCGGGTTTTGCTGCCTTGTGCTCTGAGGCCTTGCTGCATTTTTAACGAGTCCGAATCGGTTCACATTACAAATGCCACTGCACAGAGTGTACTGACGTGTCATTCACACAGCGTTGGAAAACAGTGTGCTTTAGAAGTATCTCTAGCATGCGACAAAGTCTAGCTGAACTTTACATCACGTGGTGAAACCACAAAAAAAAAAAGCCGTTGTGCGACTTGTAGATCATCTATGGCAAGATTACATTTTTATTTGTATTTCCAAATAAATAAAGTGTCAAAAATGTTTGTGTCCAAGTTGAGGATCATCTTTACATTAACAATTTCAAAACAACTCTGTGATCGATGATTTACTGCATTAGTTACCGTAGTGGCCTTTTAAGAAACATCACACTGAAAGATCTTAAACTGCTATTGAGTGGCGTCAAAGACGAACGCAGTTCCAGTTTGCGAAGAAGGCTACTGGTTTAGCAAAGAAAAGTAAAAAAAATTTTTTTTTTTATTTTATTTCAATCTTATGCTCACTTTGTCTTTTACCTTTTATTACTGGAATGTCAAGCAATTTATTCTTCCAAACCTTTGTACGGGATTTAACTTACTCCTGGCTTTCATGACCTCTAGTGGTACCAATCAGAATAAATAAAAATTATCCCTACATTTACAGTAAAATCATAAACACACATTTCACTTGTATAATTACACCACAGCACTGCTGTAACCTGGATTCTGACCTGAAGCTGACTGTTACGCACGTACGTGGACACAAAAATTTGCTGATAAGATGAAAATTTTTATGATGAGACGTTTGTGGGCATTATAGCCCCGTTCACACTGCAGGTAAAAGTGGCCCAAATCTGATTTTTTTGGGGTCAAGTGACCAGGTCAGACTTCTTCAGGAGTAGTGTGAACACTCAAATCTAGCCCAAATCTGATTTTTTCCAATCTACATCGACATTCGTCACAATTATGCGCGGGTGAGTACGCACACAAACGTGACTACGCCTACAAAATGGATCAAATAATCAAAAGTTGCCCTCGACATCCGAAAATTTTCAAAACACTGCGTCTCTGTGCTGCCATTACACAAACATTTAGAAAGAAAAGCAAAAACGCTTACTTCCTCCATAACCTCGCCAACTTTAGCGCAACGGCGTGCTGTGTGTGACATCATTGTTATTGTTCGTTTGCGCACGCGGGTCAGTTCGAAACAGCAAACAGTTCACACTGGTATCTGATATAGGCCACATTTTAAAAGGTAATGTGAACAGACAAACAAAAAAATCAGATCTGAGCAAAATATCCGAATTGAGCATTAAGACTTGCAGTGTGAACGTGGCTTAAGTGTGGAAGGAGTCTCCAGTGTCAGCACTTTGTAACAGTCAGACCTAAAGCTGGAACTACGTTTTCTGAACTAAGGAGTTTACAGTTCTATGTTTTTAAGCAATACGACAAGCTACGAATTTCTATTCGTAGCTTATCATATCGTAGCATGTGAACGTAACCGTTTATAGATGGTATGTGTGATAACAGCAGCTCGTGAAAGTTACTTGTAGACCTTCCACAACATTAAACATTACTACATAACATTAAAAAAAAAAAGGAACCCTACGTTTGCAGATCGCTGCGGTACAAAACGATTAACTAGTAACCAACTTCAGGGTAGTAACAATCGCACCGGCCAGTTGCTAAACGTTAATAATTACTTTCCTGTGAAAAATTATTAATGCTTGGACATCACTGTCAAACCAACAAACTTGTTGATATCATTTTATTACAAAAATGGTATGGAGTCCAAGGTTTGATCCTTTGTACAGTAAAAAATAATTAAATTAAACTTAAAAAAAAAAGAAGAAGAAAATCAGCGCAATGAGATTTCTGAAAGTGGAGGCAATGTGGAAGGAGAGATCAGTCCTTTAGATAATCTCTAAACTCATCTATGCATATCTCACGCACACACGCACACACACACTTCTGCGAATATACACCTCCACCAACCAGTAAGTGTCAAAACAAGTACACACGCACATAGGGTGAAAATAGGACATGTTGTTTGCCCCATGTGGACACTATGGCTAGGCATTTTAAACAAATGTGGCACAAAAGAATAAAAAAGTCCACTGGCCGACACCACGTAGCCTTTCAGCCCACAACACTGATTCCACTTTATATCCGTCAACGTAAAAGGTAAAGAAACCACTCTGCAAATTCCCAGGTATTAAAAATAGACTCTGTAGAATTGTCGCAGTCTCCAGGAGCAAAAACAAATATCACTAGAATAAATAACAGAATGCAAAACCAAACTTTTCAATGAAGATATGACAATTGAATAATTAACAATAAAATAAAATAAAAAAAAAAACAGGAATCGTAACATTCGTCACATTTCCGTCCTGTAAAAATAGTAACAGAGACTGCTTCAAGGAGAAAAAAATATTTATAAAATAAAACCCATTGCATTCAATAAATCAGTACTTTACATTTTTAAAATATTAAAAATATATCTTAAAAAGGTAAATACTCCCCCAGGCCTGAAAATATTACCTGTTCTATTCTCTGAGTCTGAGAAACAAGCCTTTATTTGTTCACAATTGGCAAAAACAGAAAGGACAAGGAAAAGAGCCATAATTTAGCGTTCATACTCATAACATTCCGGTTCTGTAATTTCTGCATCTCCCATAGGAAGATCAGAGTTCAAGGTGTTCATAGTTAAGAAAAATTTAAATAATTAATAACCGTAATATATAAAAAACAAAGCTAACACTGTCTCTGGCAAGGTTTTCTAACTATATGTCCAATGGGTTCATATTCACCCCAAGATCCTGCCCACTAGGGGGCCGTATGTCCTTTGTTCCTGAAGGATGGAGTCCCACCATGCCGCCGAGATGCGGCAGCATCGGATTCCCACCAGGGTCCATAGCATTCTGTTGTAGCTGGGGAGGAGGTGGTGGAGGAGCCATGCCAGGTAGGTGCTGCTGAAGATGGGCGGGGTGTGGGGAAGCTGTCTGGGGCTGCTGCATTCGTGGGGATGGACTTGAGTGTGGAGGCTGTGATTGTGGACGAGGGGAGGGTTGAGGCGATCGCACTTGGTTGCTGAGAGAGTTGGGCAGTGGCTGGCCCTGTAGGTGAGGTGATTGTGACATTTGCTGTTGTGGGCTCATGGGATTGTTCTGCTGTGCAGGTGAAGTCCCACCTAGGTGCTGCTTTTGTTGCTGCAGCAGTCGCTGGTGGATTGCTTGCTGCAGCATTGCCGGAGATGATGAAGGCTGTGCACCTCCTTGTCCTGGCTGCATCTGTGCACCTCCTCTATCAGGCCCTTGCAGCCCAGCATTCTGCTGCTGCATTTGCAACCTGTGTTGATGCTGCAGTCTCTGCTGCAAGGCTGCTGCAGCAGCCTGTTGCTGTGCAGTGTTGCTTGGGAAGCCCTGCTGCTGTGCCGAGTTTCCTGGAAAACCCTGCTGCTGGGTCAAGTTTCCTGGAAAACCCTGCTGCTGGGTCAAGTTTCCTGGAAAACCCTGCGGCTGGGTTGAGTTGCCTGGAAAACCCTGCTGCTGGGTTGAGTTGCCTGGAAAACCCTGCTGCTGGGTTGAGTTGCCTGGAAAACCCTGCTGCTGGGTTGAGTTGCCTGGGTAACCCTGCTGCTGAGCTGAGCTACCTGGATAACCCTGCTGCTGGGCCGAATTGCCTGGGTAACCCTGCTGCTGGGCCGAATTGCCTGGGTAACCCTGCTGCTGTTGTGGATTGGCAGGGTATGCTTGCTGCTGTGCAGCATTACCCGGGAAGCCCTGGGCTGAATTGCCTGGGTAGCCCTGCTGCTGTGCTGAGTTGCCAGGATAACCCTGCTGCTGGGCCCCAGGTTGCACCCCTGGTTGTGACTGCTGACCAATGTAGCCCTGCTGCTGTGGGAATGCAGCATGATTTCCCCCTGACTGCTGCTGCTGCTGTTGTTGCTGTTGTTGTTGTTGTTGTTTTTGAAGCTGTAGTTTCTGCTGTTGTCTTCTTAACAAAAGCTCTCTGAACTGTGGATTCATGTTGGCCATGTTGGGAGGCACTTGCCCTGGTATTCCTTGTTGTTGCTGCTGTTGTAACCCGGTGACTTGTTGCTGAAGCATGGGCCTCTGAGGTTGTTGCATTTGCTGTTGTTGCTGTTGGAGCTGAGCAAGTTGGGCTTGTCCCATATTCATGGATGGCTGAATACCACAAGCACTGATTCCTACTGACTGGCTGCTCATGGGCCCTGGCCCTCCCTGTGCACCAGCAGGAGGGAGCCCTCCTGGCCCATTTTTATACTTGTAAACCCGCTGCTTTATAAATGCAGCCATTAGTTGTGGGTTGGATCGGAGAATGTTGAGAACCTGCTGCTGCTGCTGAGGTGAGCTAGGTGACCGAAGTGTTTGCAGGAGTTCCTGCACGGTTCCCTGAGGAAGACTTCCACCTGCTATTCCACCTGCAGCGCCACCCTGCAGTCCACCCTGCACCATATTCATCAAGGCATTGTGATTTGGCATTTGCTGTTGCTGCTGTGGTGGTTGAGGCTGCTGCATTTGTTGCTGCATTGTAGCCACTCCCGGCTGGTTCATAACGGGAGGTCTCTGCTGAGGTGGAATCCCCTGTCCTGTCCATTGCTGCTGAGCAGAAGGCTGAAGCTGCACATTAGCTCTTTGCTGCATTTGCACCTGTGGAGGAAGCTGGCCCTGTGAATTAGCTTGTGGTACAGGTTGCTGCTGCATGGTTCCTGCTCCAACCATCATTCCTTGAAGTGCCTGCTGCTGGTCTATTGGGCCTCGGGATACAGTAGCTTGGGCATGAGGAGGGAGCCCTGTTCCACCTACCATTCCAACTCCTGGATGGGTCATCCCCATTTGCACTTGGGGTTGTGGGTGTGGGTGAGACGGCATCATGCCTGGCTGAGTAGCTTGCCTCTGCAATAGTTGAGCTTTTGCCATATTTCTTTGTGCATCTGCCACTTGCTGGATCTTCTTTGCAATCTCCACAGCTGCCGGTGGAGGACCTGATTGCTGCAGTGGGCCTGTCCCTAAGCTGCTGGGGCTTGCAGGACCCAGGCCTGGTTTGCCTGTAGAGACTGGGGGTCGTGGGCCATACTGAGACAAGCTGTTGGGATGTGGTGACTGTCCTGTCTGTTGTTGAGAAACCATTTGGGGCTGGGGAGAGGTCATCATTCCTGGAGCACCTTGCATTTGTTGAAATTGTTGATGGGCAGGGTGCTGGGGAGGCATGTTTCCCTGTGGTTGCTGTAGCTGCTGAGGGGATGCAACAGGAATGCCTCCCATTCCAGGCTGGGGCACAGGTGCAAGACTCTGTTGGGTAGGTGTCTGAGGGGTGGGAGGCTGGGTACCCACTGATGTTGGTGTGCTACGACCCGTGGTGCAGTTGTTTCCTGGAGATGGCATCCCTCCAGGTGGTCCACTACCAAGAGGAGGCTGCCCAGTCCGCTGCATAGTGGCCATGCGCCTACGCAGCATCTGCGCTTGCTGTAGTCTGTGCTGCAGCTGCTGCTGTCTGAGTTTCTGCTTTATGTTGAGGCAAAATGGCACAGGACACTTGTTCTCCTGGCAGTGTTTGGCATGATAGCAGCACAAAGCGATGAGCTGCTTGCAGATGGGACATCCACCATTTGTCTTGCGCTTGCAGCCCTTCGTGTGCTGCACCACCCTCTTCATCTTCTGGCAAGACGGCAGGGAGCAGTTAGCATTGCGACACTGACAGGCATGCACCAGAGACTGGATGCAGCGCTGGATGCTAAGACGACGAGAATCACCAGGGTTCTGTGTGGCCGCAGTTGCCTGGTTGCCACTCTCATCGTCCAGACCCAGACCAAGCTTCTCCATCTTGTGCTCATGACCCTTAGTTTTATAGCAAGTGATGCAAAGGTCATAGTCCTGCAAAGGATAAAAAAAAAATGTCCTTAGTATTCTGAGAAAATGGTTCATGTTATTGACAACTGACATGGTTTCTTAAACAAACACTACTCAAAAGGAACACCATCAACCTCTCCTACCTCACAGACGGTGCAGTGGAAGCGTGTCTCCACATGATGTTTGCACTCATTGCAGGTGTAGACAAAGCGATCCTGGCTTTGGTTGTGCAGTTCCACCAGCATACACATTGAGCTCCACTTGGCTCTTCGCAAAGAGCTGAACTCCAGGTGCCTGTCACGAGCCAGCGTCAGAAAGGCATCACGTCCATCCATCAGGTCGCATGCCATCAAGGGGTCTGGGTCTATAATAGCAGGTAGCGAGTTGACGGCAGGTCCAGCAATGAGACGGATGACGAAGAAGACCTAAAAACATCAAAGTGGTAAAGTAAATGGTGATTTAGTTTAAAAAGGAAGACATTGTCAGGGCCTATTGGAATTAGTAGGAATATTACCTCTTTGTGTTTCTCCATGGTGGCGTATAGTTTTTGGGATAGGTCGTTTGAGACATTGGGAACGCCTGGTTTCTTCTTGTTGGCTCGGCTCATGCTGCTTTTGTTCTTGTTTGTCTTCTTGTTGTTCTTTTTCTTCGCGTTCTTGCTGTCACCCTCGGTGGCCTTCAGAAAGAAATAAGAAGTAACGCTGAACTGAAAGCAAAAATTATTGACCCTGACCTTACCAGGTTAAAAGTATTTTTTGGTATTCTAAAACACGTTCGTCCGTCGGAGGCAGCAGAATGTAAACTCACATCAACGCTTTCATTGGAGGTGCTATTCTCCTCCCTTTTCCTCTCCTCCTCTTCTTGCTCAAGCTCTTTGATGCTCTCTTCTAGCACGTTGGGCCAGAAATCTCCTTCAAAATAAGGCAGCTCCTTTGCACTTGTTAGGCGATCCTCAGTTGCCTGTTTAAAGATGTCCTAGGAGAGGGAAAGGAGAGAAAATGGGCCAGGGGTTAAAACAAAATGTGGAGCAGAGCTTCTTTACATAAACATAGCTACACACACACACACACACACAGGAATTAGAGAGAACATGAAGAAGCTGAAGGGTAGAAATTGGCCAAAGTGTTTAGTGGGGATTTTGAACAATGACTACCTTGTAATCATGAACAATTCGCTCTGCTACAGCCTTGTCTAACATCTTCTTGTACCACTCCTGCAGCCGTTTGGGTTTGGGGATCTTCTGATCCGGCGGGTGACAGTGGAAGATATAGTCATCTCCTTCACTTGGCGGACACGCCCAGATATGTCCTGTAGTGAACCCTAATCTCTTCACATATTCCAGGTACCCGACTAAGATCTCGTGATACACACCTGTCCTCAGGTGACGTGGCTGAAAAAAGTGCACACTGTCCAGGTAGGAGATATACACACGTCTGCACAAGGGGATGAACAGATGGAAACAAAGATGGGAATGAGTAAACAAGTCAGTCAAAGATTGACAAACAAGGCCCTGTTTCCAGGCAACAGTATCATATGAACACAGACACACGCATGTTATTTTTATTTTTAATCCTTGTGTTAATCAAGTATTTAGGAGATAAAAAAAGTGCATTTTCTCTCACCTCTGATTGGGTGGAGGACAATCCGAGCCATATTCTTGTACATGCATTCCGAAAAAACACACATCCACCCCGTTGATGTCCTCGAACGCAAACAGAGCTTTCGTCCGGTAGGGAAAAGACTCAGCCATTTCACCGCTGTCCACAAATCTGCCAACACAAACGCACAATTTTACTCCAGCTAGTGTTACATTAACGTTTTAAGTGGCACGGCTTGACGTTTTTCAGGGTGAGCGTTTCTACAAGGCTAAGTTGTTGGTATAAGAATGATAACGCGGTGCATATGGACAGACACACAGATCTGTTTGCAACATCCTAAAAAAACAAACCGGACTCCCACCTGGACTTCATTCCTGGCTTCACTTCAACCATTTTGTCCGAAACATGAACCACACGGATAGTAACGTCGCCGGTTTCTGGATGACTCTGTCGCTTCAGGAACTCGTTCACTCGCGTCTCCAGGAAGTTGCCCAGCTTTGTTTGAGGAAGCCCTAGGAGACACGACAGAAAGAGTCAGTATGGGGAAGGTATCATGTCTACTTCACTCCTGACTCTCTGTCTCATGGTCACTATCCCAGGGTGATGTGATGTGTGAAGTTACTGTTACCAAAACGATGCTGATTACTTTCCCACACCATGTCTTGTGATTCCTTAAACATGAAATGTCTGCTTATAGCAACATTTACTTTATCGCACTCGCTCTCTCTTCAAACTTTATTTTTACTCTCTAAGTCAAAAAAAAAATAAAAAATCTAAACTTGTGAAGACTGTAAACTTCAGTCTAGCTTATAGTTCCGGCTTCATCATATGATACATAAATATCTCCCGTTGATGTGAATGAGTCGTTACTATGGAAACGATCATGTATTAGAAGGTATTATAAATCAAACCCTTGAACACACACACACAGTGATGTTCATGCTGCACTAAAGCAGACCATCACTGATATACACACAAACTGGACAAGAGTTTTTTTTTTACTCATTCTACTTGAAGGTTTCTCATAAAATCATATTTAAATGAATTGTTTTGGATCCGGTGTTTGACAGAACACTTACTTTTGGCGTTGTATTTATTCTCCTTCCTGGACTTATTGGATGCCTTGAGACAGCCATCGCATACGAAGCTGTAACGAGATGTAAAGTAGAGGTGAGCAGAGATCCCTGAGAAAGCTGAACTCATCACTACATGCAAGTGTTTCCTCAGGAATACCACAGAAAGCAGCTCACCCTGACGGCCATATCGTCTCGTTGTGCAGGACGCAGAGCTGATGCATTTTACGAGCGCAGTCAGAACATTCCAGAAACCTGTGGAGAGAAAAATAGGTCAAACACGTCACTGTTCCTGTGAACAAAACATTTAACATTAAGGCCGTAACCTCGTCCAGACAGTCGAGGTTTCTGATCAGACTTACAGCTCAGGGTCCAGTGTGTCGTTCTTCTTTTTTTCAAACTGGTCTTTATTGATGGATCTTTAGAAAAACAACCAACAAAAAAACAGCATTTTAAATAAATAAGTAGTTTATTAGTTCCTTAAAAGATATGAAATGTTCTAAAGTAAAAGAGGTTATGAGCAACGCACACATCTGAGCAGCAACTGAAGATGAGCTACAAACTCTTTAAACCGACACTAATCACAACACCGTTTCTTTACCAGAGCGATAAAAACTAAAAACTATTATCACAAGAATAAAACAAGAATAATCTGTAATCATACATTTAGTAAAATAAACTCCAGCCTCTGTAATCAGTGTTTTAAAATGTAAGTTGATTATCTGCTTAATTACAGATAAACTTCTAATACAAGATTAAATTTAAATACAATTATTATTATAAATAAATACTCAGATTGTTAAACCTATCAAAATTTGTGCAGATTAAAGGTGGGGTCTCCGTCGTTTGAGAAATGCTTCAGAAAACTGAAGCCAATGAGCAGAAAGGGGCGTGTCTTGTCAATATGGGCGGAGAGAGTGTTCAGTGCGCATGTGTGACATTAGCAGAAAGCGGTTTTAACATTGACATGGAGGATAAAAACAAAGAAAGAAAGTGAAGAAAGACTTACGATAAGGTAAGAAGTAGGACGTGTTAATATAGGATCAGCTTTCCAGCGCTGGAGAGAACTGAAGGAGCAGGAAGTTGGTCACATATTCACAGATTGGAGTTTCCTGAGTCAATAACTCCTGAGCTAAACGCTGTTACTACACAAATAACACCTCTTTTCTATCGTAGTAATGTAGAGACGCAGCTACAACCGTGTTTTGTGTAGTAACAGTGTTTAGCTCAGGAGTTATTGACTCAGGAAACTCCAATCTGTGAATATGTGACCAACTTTACTTAAGACGCCGAGGCGCTTTTTTCCTTCTCGATAGGTGAGTAACGTTGGTTTTGCTTTGTTACACAGAACTAATATATGTCTTTGTCCTTTACATGATTATGCTTGTGTGTCATTTTTGCTTGTTTGTTTATCTACAATCGTATTGTTCTTCACTTCAGCTATGATAAAGACACATTTCTTTCCATTAGTTGCCTGGGTTACGTATGTATGTGTGGGCGGAGCTATCGATACAGGGGTGGGACCCATTTGGATTAGGGGTGTGTTTGTTTTGATGATTTTATATGTCAACATTGGCTTTTAAACAACGGAGACCCCACCTTTAAGTTCATTAAATTATGCAAAATAAGTTTACATGGTCTATAAATACAAATAAACGATAAGAACAATATTTAATGAGAAATAAACATTAATCTACAGAGAAACAAATGTCAAAACTAATTTATTTAAGTTACTACACCTAGAGCTGTTGGAACCTACGGCATTTATACTTATACTATATATAAAATATACTTTAAACACAGAAGTTTAAACACAGATCAGAACACAGTGTGTTTTATAAACCCTGATAACCTTCAGCAGGTGAACTCCAACACACTAGGAGACAAATTCTGATTAAAGACAACAGTGATGTATATCAAAGTTTACGAATAAATAAATAAATAAATAAACAAATTCATACTATTAATACAGATACAGTCTGGAAACATTTTCAGTTCTTTATCTTTTTTTTTGCACTGTAATATTCTACACCGTATAATAACGATTTATTTAACTTCGATAGAACCTGCAATCTCAACAGAACAAGCGTTAACAGAGGATAAAAGATGATTAAGTGCCGGTGTGGGTGATGCAGTACTCACGTTTGTGGCTGCGTGGGGTCGTCGCTCAGGGACACGTTCTCACCCTGGATTTCATTGAAACACTTCTCACAGAAGTGGTACCTGTTAGCAAGAAGCCCATATTTGGGTGAACTATACCGTTCGCCAAGAGCACAGCCAATCACAGAGAAGGCACGCAGAGGGAGTCACCAATCAGGACAGGGCAGGCACACAGGGCAGGAGAGGGGTCGTCACCGGAAGCAGCCAATCATGAAGCAGAAGGGTTTTTTTTGGGATGTGTGAGCCGATTGATTTGATTGGTGGCGTGTAAATTTTCGGAGAGGATGATTGGTCGCACCAAAGCAGGCCAATGCAGACATCACAAGCATCAAAGAACAAAGAGGGAGAGAAAAAGATAGAGAAGGGAAAGGACAGAATGAAGATTTTAAAAAAAAAAAAAAAAGAAGAAGAAAAAAAAAAAAGTGAAAAAAAAAAAATAAATAAAAAAAATAATAGAATGAAATGAAAAAAGTGGAACAGAGAGAGGTGGAGAAAATGAATCAATACGTTCAGGACAAACACGACTGTCTAACCAAGCTAAAGAAGCCAAGCAAAGCAACCTCCTATCCACCAAGCCCTTAAACATCTCACACACACACACACACACACACACACACACACACACACACAGACAGACAGACAGACAGACACACACACACACACACACACACACACACACACACACAGTGTAACGATAAGGCCAATGGAGGGCAAAATGAACAGGTGGATACGGAGGAACAGTGTTGGTGCACCTGAGACCCATCATCCTGTCAGAGCGCTTTAAAGAGAACCCTCACCTGTAACAGGGTTTAAACACACACACACACACACACACACACACACACTGCACAGTGTGAGGAGTCTCTTTCAAAGTGTCTGAGCTGTAAGTCGAATAGGAAAGCAGGAGCGAATCTTGCATATAAATTCAATTCTATGACATTTACACCACAGTGCTGTCGAGTTCTGGACTCTGATTGGTCAGAAAGTGTTGATGAATTTTCTAGAACAGCAGCTCTGACAGTAGCACAGGGTTACATGTAGTGTAGAGGTAAAAAAATAATCACACCGTGTGACAGATTCACAGTAACGTGGAGGTGATGATGCAAGAATCCGAATAATCACTGGTTTATTTACACTGAAAATCCTTTCAAATTCTTAAACCAGTAACAGTCTGGCTGTGGTGTATGGATAATAAAGCTGAATTTAAAAGTGTGTGTGTGTGTGTGTGTTAGGGTTGAGAGAGAGAGGGACTGACCTGTTTTGGTAGCTGAAGTAGGCAGCGTCTCGAGGGATTGTGCACAGTTGCTTCCCGTAGCAGCACAGAGTTTGAGGAGAAAATTCCAGCTAAAAAATGGAGAGAGAGAGAGAGAGAGAGAGAGAGAGAGAGAGAGGGAGTGAGAGAGAGAGATGGGGGGGAGTGAGAGTGAGGGAGGGAGAGGGAGAGAGTGTGAGAGAGAGAGTGAGAGAGGGAGTGAGAGTGTGAGAGAGTGATTGAGAGAGGGAGTGAGAGAGAGAGAGAGAGAGAGAGAGAGAGAGAGGGAGGGAGGGAGGGAGGGTGAAAGAGAATGAGAAAGAGAGAGTGAGAAACAGTGAGAGAGAGAGAGAGAGGGAGTGAGAGAGAGAGAGAGGTTGGTAAATGATTTCTTGTTACAGATTAATAACGATTGTCAGGCAAAAAAAAAAACCAACTCAGTAAATTAAATGTACAGTGTGACGATCAGGAGCGACGTGCTGAGAGTCGGCCATGTTGCTTTTTCTTTAAACACACACACACACACACACATCTCTGTGTACTTGCTGTGAACATTAAATCATGAACAAATGGAAACCTATAAAATTCATGCAGCAGTGTGTATTTATTTATTTATTATTCTCACTAAACTAAACGTTCAGTCTACATGAAAGAGTTTACTGGGTAAAATCCATCAAAAACCATCTTTTCTTGACGGAGACGCGACTCCGTGACTGACGGCTCGCTCACCTTGCGGCCGCAGCAGAAGCCGAGGCTCTGCATGACGGGGTCGATCTCCTGCTCGAACACCTCGGCCAGTTTGGAGCAGTATTTATACACGCGAGAGGTCTTGCGGTTGTAAAGCCAGGCGTTGTTGAACATCAGCCAAATGTCGTCCACGTACTGCCACGGCTCCTGGTACTGACCCGTGTCCAGCTTCCGCTTTATAGTGGACAGGTCCATGGGGTTCTTCACGATGTCAAAGTAGTCCTGCGGAGGAGAGGACGGAGACAGAAGGTTAGAGCAAAGACAGAATCATCACCGTGGAGCTGAGCGGTGTGGTACGTACAGGGATGCCGAGGATCTGCGGGTCAACGGGCTGGCGGAAGGGCAGAGACTCAGGATCCTGCTTGTAGAGAGCCTCCAGTGTAGGCATGAGAACCTCACGCATCTCCTCCGGTTTAAAGACTGAAGCAGAGACAGTTACACCATTACATTGGCATCAAACCATAGCAACAGGCGTTTATCACTTGTTATAGTGCGTGTGTGTGTGTGTCTGTGGATGTATCTGTGTGTGGATATGTGGATGTGTGTGGATATGTGTGTGTGTGTGTGTGTGTGTGTGGATGTGTGTGTGTGTGTGTGTGTGTGTGTGTGTGTGTGTGTGTGTGTGTGCGCGTGCGCCTACTCTTCTTCTTGCTCTCTGTGGACGAGTCGTTTGTCGTCTCTTTTCCCTCTTTTTCCTCTTTGGGTTCAGACTTTATCTCAGGCTTCTTGTCTTCTCCCGTCCTCTCGGTCGACGCCTCCATAGGCTCCGCCTTACGCAACTCAGTCTCTGGCTCCTCTTTCTTAATCTACACCAATAGGAGGAAAGCATTTCCAAATTATTCACAAGAAACACCTGCCATGAAATTATCGACATCTAACACTCCGTCTCTCTGACCTCCGGGTTCTCCTCGGTCTTCACCTCCTCCTGCACGGCTTCTATCTTCATTTTTGCCTCTTCCTCCCGAGTCTCCTCCTCTTCCTCCTCCTGTTTTTTGACCTCCATTTTTATATCGGTTTCAGGGGCCGAGTTAATCTCAGGGTCGACGGAGCCCGCTGAGGCCGGGGTCAGCGACGGAGCGTCCGGCATCACTGGTGGCTTTTGACATGGCTGGAAAAAAGACAGGAAAAGATTAAATACAGATCAGATACGGATCAGATACGGATCATTTACAGATCAGACAGAATTTAAACAAAGAGCAGCGTAACCCACCGGAGACTGTGACTGAGAGTTTGGCCCCTGAGCATCCTGGGAAGGCACAGACAATGCTTCAGAGGCTCCGCCTCCCTGCGACTGCATCTGATTGGCTCGGTCCAGCTGCTGCTGCTGCTGTGGGGTGGGTGGTGCCATGATGCCCGAGTTGGGCGTTTGTGGCTGTGGCGTCTGATTGCCAGGCAAAGGGGGCGGAGTCTGGCGAGGGGTGGGCGTGAGTCTTGCAGCTGGTGAGGGTGCGGTTTGGTGTATGGGCGGAGTCTGGAGTTGTGAAGCAGGTGGAAGGTTAGATGTGGAGCTTGTGGGTGGAGTCTGGACTGCTGGACTATTGAGCAGCGGTGGAGTGGACATCTAAATACGAGACAGGTAAACATTACGGTTACATTACGTCACGACTCTCCTGAACGTTAGCCTCATCGCTAACCGAGTGGTGAAACCTTTTATGTTTCTACTGATGTTGATCTAAGAAAAAAAAAAGATTCCTAATCGATGTCTCTCACCTGGACCGAGCCGGAACCAGATAACGGGAACTGGTTCTGGTTGAACTGGTTCTGTAGCTGAGTCATGTTGGACTGCGCCATTCTGGGTACTCCCTGCATGCCCAGCTGATAAAAACACACACGCAACAGAATTAACGTCAGTCAGACTGACTGAAGAGTACAATAACTGAATAGGCCGATAACGGAACGCCCCAAAACAGCACTTTTTTCTGCTTATAGCCTTCATATTTAAACCTGCATTGATCGTGTGAAGACTGCCTTATTTTACTCTTTAAACACTAGACCAACCTGTCTGGAACATGCAAAGTAGGTTTTTTTTTTTTTTACGAGGAAATGGAACTTCTCACAATTGTTGCTTATGCCTGCTTTAACTCCATCATACGTATCGGCTCTACTGTCAATATATCTTTAGTCCATCATTTAACTTCTGTCAGAACAAACACACTTTATTTCACCTGGTTCATGTGCTGTGGCTGTGCTCCCATCTGACCGAACTGAGTCATACCTGCACAGGGGATGAGAAGTGGGCGGAGTTACAGACGTGTAGGTATATTTACACAATCGACAGAGCATGCACGATTCTTAGTCCGTGTTTATTTACAGTGAATTACGCTGATGATTTATTATTAATATTTAAAATAAACATTATCATCTGATTTCTACCAACAAGCTCAGAGTAGTGCTTCAGACAAGCCAGCATGGTGCCATCTGCTGGACTCGGAGAGCAACCTTAACCACTGACATTCTGGAGCCTCAGAATGTGTGTGTGTGTGTGTGTGTGTGTGCACGTGAGCATACCAGCAGGATTTGGCATTCTGTTGACCATCTGGTTCGGTCCAGTGGGACGAAGAAGTGACGGATCTGCCAGAGGACCATCTGACAGAGAAAGATTATCATCAACATCTCTCATTTATTTTATACACACACAACTGTGTGTGTGTGTGTGTGTGTGTGTGTACACATACTTTCTGTGTGTGTAGTCTGTTTCTGTAGTCGAGTTTTTCTCTTCTCCTCCAACTCCTTCTGGATCTTATAGATCTTCTCCGCAAGCAGGTGATAATATTCAGCCTGAGAGAGAGAGAGGGATGTGGATGAACATCACATCTCATTAAAAGGCGTGGCACCTACAGATAAACCCCACAGCCATGATCTCTGTGTCTGTCTCTGTGTTATTTTTCTCTCCACTGAGGTCCAGATTTCACAATACTTCAATATTTAAGAGTCTTAAGAAGTTAAATAACAAATGTGTGTTGTAGCAGGGGAGCACGGTGGCTTAGTGGTTAGCACATTCTCCTCACACCTCCAGGGTTGGGGGTTCTATTCCCACCTCCGCCTTGTGTGTGTGGAGTTTGCATGTTCTCCCCTTGTCTCGGGGGTTTCCTCCGGGTACTCCGGTTTCCTCCCCCGGTCCAAAGACATGCATGGTAGGTTGATTGGCATCTCTGGAAAATTGTCCCTAGTGTGTGATTGCGTGAGTGAATGAGTGTGTGTGTGTGTGTGTGCCCTGCGATGGGTTGGCACTCCGTCCAGGGTGTATCCTGCCTTGATGCCCGATGACGCCTGAGATAGGCACAGGCTCCCCGTGACCCAAGGTAGTTCGGATAAGCGGTAGAAAATGAATGAATGAGTGTGTTGTAGCACGATTGTGAGGAAGAACCTCTGGGCTTAGCTGCAAGCCTGAAAGCTTTATTTCTTATTAGGGGCAGCAGGTCATTCGTCAGTGCAGCTCTCCTATAGTGGACATGAACTCAGGGCTTTCTACCATCGAGTGTGTGTGAGTGTGTATGTGTGTGTGTGTGTGTGTGTATGTATGTGCGCGCGTGTGTGTGTATGTATGTGCGTGCGTGTGTGTGCATGTATGTGCGTGTGTGTGCGTGCGTGCGTGTGTGCGTGCATGTTCTCACTCTGCTGTTGGCGGACTCGTACATGTCTCCCTCTACTTTGCGTGCATACGCCACCAGGTTCTCCATCCTCCTGTCCTTCAGAGCCGCAGGATCCGGGGTAGGAAAGATGGCCTGGACACTACACACACACACACACACAGAGTTGATATTGGATTCTTCAGATATGATGTAATTTAAAAGACACCTTCTGTGTGTGTGTGTGTGTGTGTGTGTGTGTGTGTGTGCGCACGCATGTGTGTGTGAGAGGCTCACAGTTTGTGGACAAGGTGGTTCCGCAGGTCCTGTGTGATGTCCTCATGCCAACTCTTCCTCATTCCTGAAGAAGGGGGTGTGGCTATAGGACCAGAACTCATAGGCCCCGCCCCTCCTCCATCAGTCATCAGACTGTAAGACAAAGGTCTGGGATGTTATCTGGACTGTAGGATGTGCTGCTACTGTCACAGTAAAGAGATAAGCACACAGTGTGTCTGTAGGCAGTTACAGGGTTGTGTACCTGTGTGTGTTGATGTTTCGGTGTAACAGAGCGTCTGGTAGATGGTTGGACTGCTGGGTTTGTGCCTGAACACCAACACTGCCATTAACACCAACCTGATTAGCACCTACACAGAGACAGACAGACAGTTAACCCAGGTACAGGTCAGCAAGGAACACACTGATGATGTGACTGATCATTTCATTCAGCAGTATCTAATCTCACTACTATACTCACCTCACCACTACACATCTCACTAGTGTTCTACATACTCATCCCACTACTAACCTCACTGTTATACTCATCTTATACTCGTTTCACTTCTATAGTCTTCACACTCACTACACGATCCTCACAACTATTCTCAACTCTCTAATACACTCAACACTGTACTTGCCCACTGCTGTACACCACTCTACTATACACACCTCACTACTGTACAGACCGTGAGAGAGAGAGACCGTGAGAGAGAGAGAGAGAGACTGTGAGAGACAGTGAGACACAGTGAGACAGAGAGAAACAGCAGCTCTGGTTTGGTGAAAATGACAGGAAGAGTAAATTAAATAGAAATTGTTGAGTTTGAGCTGCACAGTGATGCTCCTCTACTGCCCCCTGTTGGCAGATGATTTACAACAAAGAGCATGACGTTTTCCTTCTATACCTAATAATAATAATTACAACAATAATAATTCCTAATAATAATCACACACACACAGACCGACCCACACGCATACCGACTCACACACACACACAGACCGACCCACACGCACACACCCACAGACCGACCCACACGCGCGCGAACACCCACAGACCGACCCACACGCGCACACACACACACACACCCACAGACCGACCCACACGCGCACACACACACACACACACAGACCGACCCACACGCGCACACACACAGACCGACCCACACGCACACACACACAGACCGACCGACCGACACGAGCGCGCACATACACAGACCGACCGACCGACACGCGCGCGCACACACACACAGACCGACCGACCGACACGCGCGCACACACAGACCGACCGACCGACACGCGCGCACACACAGACCGACCGACCGACACGCGCACACACAGACCGACCGACCGACCGACACGCGCACACACAGACCGACCGACCGACACGCGCGCACACAGACCGACCGACCGACACGCGCGCACACAGACCGACCGACACGCGCGCACACACAGACCGACCGACCGACACGCACTCACACAGACCGACCGACCGACACGCGCACACACAGACCGACCGACCGACACGCGCACACACAGACCGACCGACCGACACGCGCACACACAGACCGACCGACCGACACGCGCACGCACAGACCAACCAACCGACCGACACACGCACGCACAGACCAACCAACCGACCGACACGCGCACGCACAGACCAACCAAACGACCGACACGCGCACGCACAGACCAACCAACCGACCGACACGCGCACGCACAGACCGACCGACACGCGCACGCACAGACCGACCGACACGCGCACGCACAGACCGACCGACACGCGCACGCACAGACCGACCGACACGCGCACGCACAGACCGACCGACACACACACACACACACACACAGACCGACCCGACACACACACAGGCCGGCCGACACACACACACAGGCCGGCCGACACACACACACAGGCCGGCCGACACACACACACACACACACAGGCCGGCCGACACACACACACACACACACACACACACACACACACACACACACAGACCGACCCGACACACACACAGACCGACCCGACACACACACAGGCCGGCCGACACACACACACAGGCCGGCCGACACACACACACACACAGGCCGGCCGACACACACACACACACACACACACACACACACACACACACACAGGCCGGCCGACACACACACACACAGACCGACCCACACACACACACACACACACACACACACAGACCGACCGACCGACACGCGCGCACACACACAGACCGACCGACCGACACGCGCGCACACACACAGACCGACCCACACGCGCACACACACACACACACACACACACACAGACCGACCCACACGCGCACACACACAGACCGACCCACACGCACACACACACAGACCGACCGACCGACACGAGCGCGCACATACACAGACCGACCGACCGACACGCGCGCACACACACAGACCGACCGACCGACACGCGCACACACAGACCGACCGACCGACACGCGCGCACACAGACCGACCGACCGACACGCGCGCACACACAGACCAACCAACCGACCGACACGCGCACGCACAGACCGACCGACACGCGCACGCACAGACCGACCGACCGACACGCGCACACACAGACCGACCGACACGCGCACACACAGACCGACCGACCGACACGCGCACACACAGACCGACCGACCGACACGCGCACACACAGACCGACCGACACGCGCACATACAGACCGACCGACCGACACGCGCACACACAGACCGACCGACCGACACGCGCACACACAGACCGACCGACACGCGCACACACAGACCGACCGACCGACACGCGCACACAGACCGACCGACCGACACGCGCGCACACAGACCGACCGACCGACACGCGCGCACACAGACCGACCGACCGACACGCGCACACACAGACCGACCGACCGACACGCGCGCACACAGACCGACCGACCGACACGCGCACACACAGACCGACCGACCGACACGCGCGCACACAGACCGACCGACCGACACGCGCACACACAGACCGACCGACCGACAAGCGCACGCACAGACCAACCAACCGACCGACACGCGCACGCACAGGCCGACCGACACGCGCACGCACAGACCGACCGACACACACACACACACACACACACACACACACAGACCGACCCGACACACACACAGGCCGGCCGACACACACACACAGGCCGGCCGACACACACACACAGGCCGGCCGACACACACACACAGGCCGGCCGACACACACACACAGGCCGGCCGACACACACACACAGGCCGGCCGACACACACACACACACACACACACACACACACACACAGACCGACCCGACACACACACAGGCCGGCCGACACACACACACAGGCCGGCCGACACACACACACACACAGGCCGGCCGACACACACACACACACACACACACACACACACACACACACAGGCTGGCCGACACACACACACACACAGACCGACCCACACACACACACACACACACACACACACACACACAGACCGACCGACCGACACGCGCGCACACACACAGACCGACCGACCGACACGCGCGCACACACACAGACCGACCGACCGACACGCGCGCACACACACAGACCGACCGACCGACACACGCGCACACACACAGACCGACCGACCGACCGACACGCGCACACACAGACCGACCGACCGACACGCGCACACACAGACCGACCGACCGACACGCGCACACACAGACCAACCAACCGACCGACACGCGCACGCACAGACCGACCGACACGCGCACGCACAGACCGACCGACGCGCACGCACAGACCGACCGACACACACACACACACACACACAGACCGACCCGACACACACACAGGCCGGCCGACACACACACAGGCCGGCCGACACACACACACACACACACACAGACCGACCCACACACACACCCAGACCGACCGACACACACACCCAGACCGACCGACACACACACCCAGACCGACCGACACACACACCCAGACCGACCCACACACACAGACCGACCCACACACACACACACACACAGACCGATCCCCACACACACACACAGACCGACCCCCACACACACACACAGACCGACCCCCACACACACACACAGACCGACCCACACACACAGACCAACCGACCGACCCACACACACACACCAACCCACACACACACAGACCGACCCACACACACACACACACACAGACCGACCCACACACACACACACAGACCGACCCACACACACACACACAGACCGGCAAACACACACACACACAGACCGACACACACACACACACACACACACAGACCGACACACACACACACACACAGACCGACCCACACACACAAACACAGACCGACCCTCACACACACACACAGACCGACCCACACACACACACAGGCCGGCCGACACACACACACAGGCCGGCCGACACACACACACCGACCGACACACACACACACCCAGACCGACCGACACACAGAGACAGAACGACCGACACACAGAGACAGAACGACCGACACACAGAGACAGAACGACCGACACACAGAGACAGAACGACCGACACACAGAGACAGAACGACCGACACACACGGCCGACCGACCGACACACACACACCGACCGACACACACACCGACCGACACACACACCGACCGACACACACACCGACCGACACACACACCGACCGACACACACACACACACACCGACCGACACACACACACACACCGACCGACACACACACAGACCGACACACACACACAGAACGACACACACACACAGAACGACCAACACACACACACAGAACGACCAACACACACACACACACAGAACGACCGACACACACCGGCTGACCGACCGACACACACACAGAATGACACACACACAGACCAACACACACACACACCCACACACACAGACCGACCCACACACACACATACAGACCCGCACGCACACAGACCGACCGACCGACCGACACACACACACACACAGACCGACCCCCACACACACACCAACCCACACACACAGACCGACCCACACACACACACACACACACCAACCCACACACACAGACCGACCCACACACACACACACACACACACACCAACCCACACACACAGACCGACCCACACACACACACACACACACACACACAACAACCCACACACACACAACAACCCACACACACACACACACACACACCGACCGACCCACACACACACACAGACCGACACACACACACACACAGACCGACCCACACAGACCGACCCACACACACACACATACAGACCCGCACGCACACAGACCGACCCGCACGCACACCGACCGACCGACCCACACACAGACCGACCCACACACACACACAGACCGACCCACACACACACACAGACCGACCCACACACATACACACAGACCGACCCACACACACGCACCCCCCCACACACACACAGACCGACCCACACACACAGGCCGACCCCCACACACAGGCCGACCCCCACACACAGGCCGACCCCCACACACAGGCCGACCCCCACACACAGGCCGACCCCCACACACAGGCCGACCCCCACACACAGGCCGACCCACACACACAGGCCGACCCACACACACAGACCGACCCACACACACAGACCGACCCACACACACAGACCGACCGACCCACACACACACACCAACACACACAACAACCCACACACACCCAGACCGACAGACACACACACCCAGACTGACCCACACACACACACAGAGAATGACCGACACACACGGCCGACCGACCGACCCACACACAGAACGACCGACACACACACAGAACGACTGACACACACAGAACGACCGACACACACACAGAACGACCGACACACACACAGAACGACCGACACACACACAGAACGACCCACACACACACAGAACGACCCACACACACAGACCGACCGACCCACACACACACACCAACACACACAACAACCCACACACACCCAGACCGACAGACACACACACCCAGACTGACCCACACACACACACAGAGAATGACCGACACACACGGCCGACCGACCGACCCACACACAGAACGACCGACACACACACAGAACGACCGACACACACACAGAACGACTGACACACACAGAACGACCGACACACACACAGAACGACCGACACACACACAGAACGACCGACCCACACACACAGACCGACCCACACACACAGACCGACCGACCCACACACACACACCAACACACACAACAACCCACACACACCCAGACCGACAGACACACACACCCAGACTGACCCACACACACACACAGAGAATGACCGACACACACGGCCGACCGACCGACCCACACACAGAACGACCGACACACACACAGAACGACCGACACACACACAGAACGACCGACACACACAGAACGACCGACACACACACAGAACGACCGACACACACACACAACGACCGACACACACACACAACGACCGACACACACACACAACGACCGACACACACACACAACGACCGACACACACACACAACGACCGACACACACACACAACGACCGACACACACACACAACGACCGACACACACACAGAACTACCGACACACACACAGAACTACCGACACACACACACACACACACACACACACACACACACACACACACACACACACAACGACTGACACACACAGACAGAACGACCGACACACACCGGCTGACCAACCGACACACACACAGACCGACCGACACACTTACACACAGACCAACACACACACCGACCCACACACACACACAGACCGACCCCCCCCACACACACACAGACCGACCCCCCCCACACACACACCGACCGACCCCCACACACACACACAGACCGACCCCCACACACACACACACAGGCCGGCCGACACACACTCACACAGGCCGGCCGACACACACACACACACGCCGGCCGACACACACACACACACGCCGGCCGACACACACACACACACACGCCGGCCGACACACACACACACACAGGCCGGCCGCCCGACACACACACACACACACACAGGCCGGCCGACACACACACACACACACAGGCCGGCCGACACACACACACACACACACAGGCCGGCCGACACACACACACACACACACAGGCCGGCCGACACACACACACACACACAGGCCGGCCGACACACACACACACACACACAGGCCGGCCGACACACACACACACACAGGCCGGCCGACACACACACACACACACACAGGCCGGCCGACACACACACACACACACACACAGGCCGGCCGACACACACACACACACACACACACACAGGCCGGCCGACACACACACACACACACACAGGCCGGCCGACACACACACACACACACACAGGCCGGCCGACACACACACACACACACACACACAGGCCGGCCGACACACACACACACACACACACACAGGCCGGCCGACACACACACACACACACACACAGGCCGGCCGACACACACACACACACACACACACACACAGGCCGGCCGACACACACACACACACAGGCCGGCCGACACACACACACACAGGCCGGCCGACACACACACACACAGGCCGGCCGGCCGACACACACACACACACACACAGGCCGGCCGGCCGACACACACACACACAGGCCAGCCGGCCGACACACACACACACACACACACAGGCCAGCCGGCCGACACACACACACACACACAGGCCGGCCGACACACACACACACACACACACACAGGCCGGCCAACACACACACACACACACACACAGGCCGGCCGACACACACACACACAGGCCGGCCGACACACACACACACACACACAGGCCGGCCGACACACACACCCACACAGAGGCCGGCCGACACACACACACACACACACACAGGCCGGCCGACACACACACACACACACACACACACAGGCCGGCCGACACACACACACACACACACAGGCCGGCCGACACACACACACACACACACAGGCCGGCCGACACACACACACACACACAGGCCGGCCGACACACACACACACACACACAGGCCGGCCGACACACACACACACACACACAGGCCGGCCGACACACACACACCGACCGACACACACACAGAACTACCGACACACACACACACACAACGACTGACACACACAGACAGAACGACCGACACACACCGGCTGACCAACCGACACACACACAGACCGACCGACACACTTACACACAGACCGACACACACACCGACCAACACACACACACAGACCGACCCACACACACACACAGACCGACCCCCCCACACACACACAGACCGACCCCGCCCCCCCACACACACAGACCGACCCCCCCACACACACACACAGACCGACCCCCACACACACACAGACCGACCCCCACACACACACACAGACCGACCCCCACACACACACACACAGACCGACCCCCACACACACACAGGCCGGCCGACACACACACACACACACACACAGGCCGGCCGACACACACACACACACACACACAGGCCGGCCGACACACACACACACACAGGCCGGCCGACACACACACACACACAGGCCGGCCGACACACACACACACACAGGCCGGCCGACACACACACACACACAGGCCGGCCGACACACACACACACACACAGGCCGGCCGACACACACACACACACAGGCCGGCCGACACACACACACACACAGGCCGGCCGACACACACACACACAGGCCGGCCGACACACACACACACACAGGCCAGCCGACACACACACAGGCCGGCCGACACACACACAGGCCGGCCGACACACACACAGGCCGGCCGACACACACACAGGCCGGCCGACACACACACAGGCCGGCCGACACACACACAGGCCGGCCGACACACACACAGGCCGGCCGACACACACACAGGCCGGCCGACACACACACAGGCCGGCCGACACACACACAGGCCGGCCGACACACACACAGGCCGGCCGACACACACACAGGCCGGCCGACACACACACAGAGACAGGCCGGCCGACACACACACAGAGACAGGCCGGCCGACACACACACAGAGACAGGCCGGCCGACACACACACAGAGACCGACCGACCGACACACACACAGAGACCGACCGACCGACACACACACAGAGACCGACCGACCGACACACACACAGAGACCGACCGACCGACACACACACAGAGACCGACCGACCGACACACACACAGAGACCGACCGACCGACACACACACAGAGACCGACCGACACACACACAGAGACCGACCGACCGACACACACACAGAGACCGACCGACCGACACACAGAGACAGACCGACCGACCGACACACACACAGAGACAGACAGAACGACCGACACACACACAGAGACCGACCGACACACAGAGACAGACCGACCGACCGACACACACACAGAGACCGACCGACCGACCGACACACACACAGAGACCGACCGACCGACCGACACACACACAGAGACCGACCGACCGACCGACACACACACAGAGACCGACCGACCGACACACACACAGAGACAGACCGACCGACACACACACAGAGACAGACCGACCGACCGACACACACACAGAGACAGACCGACCGACCGACACACACACAGAGACAGACCGACCGACCGACACACACACAGAGACCGACCGACCGACACACACAGAGACAGACCGACCGACCGACACACACACAGAGACAGACCGACCGACCGACACACACACAGAGACAGACCGACCGACCGACACACACACAGAGACAGACCGACCGACACACACACAGAGACAGACCGACCGACACACACACAGAGACAGACCGACCGACACACACACAGAGACAGACCAACCGACACACACACAGAGACAGACCGACCGACACACACACAGAGACAGACCGACCGACACACACACAGAGACAGACCGACCGACACACACACTGAGACAGACCGACCGACACACACACAGAGACAGACACACCCACCCATTGCAGTAGAGGGTGTAATTTGACCCGTCTGGCCGGTGTAGCTGAGCCCGAGTGCAGCGTATGCTCTCTCGATGGAGCTCGGGTCAATCTGACCCGCTGAGTTCAGACTGGATCCTGAGGGCGGGGCACAGGGGGTGGAGGCACCCACAGACCCACCCACTGCCACACTGGCTCCACCTAACAGAGCTGCAGGAAGAGAATCTCAGATTTAACATGCTTTCATCCCATTAACATGGGTGTGTGTGTGTGCGTGTGTGTGTGTGTGTACACACATTGTTGGTTCCTCTTGTCTCCTGCATTTTTCAAAGGCAGACAGACGGGACAGTCATGTCGAGTGCAGTTCTTCCAATGAGAGATGATCTGCCTTGACGATGCACAGTGAGCCACTGCCGAGATGAGACAGAGAGAGAGAGAGAGAGAGAGAGAGAGAGAGAGAGATAGAGAGAGACAAACAGAAAGAGATGATACTTTTAGTACTTTAGATACTTTTCAGAAAGAGATGATATTTTTAATGATAAGACACACTACAGTAAACTAACAATTGAGAGTGAGATATCACACAGATTATTATATTATTATGTAAATTGGAATTGATCACATCATTAATGTGTTAAAATGCATTTTCAACATCGGAAGGCAAACCCAGAGAGAGAGAGCGCAAAAAAGAGCAAGAAACAGAGAGACAGAAAGAGAACTTTTTAATAGCCACGAGATCACTTAAAGATGAAAATAAGACCAGAAAAGTAATGTGTGTGTGTGTGTGTGTGTGTGTGTGTGCACGCTCTTAGATATATGTATAAAGTTGAAGTACACACTAGGTCTAAGTGTATTTATATGTAATGTTTAGATACATGAACTAAAATCATTGTTTTAAACACAAAGTCAAAGAAAGAAAGAAAGTGGAAGAGGTGGAGAGAGAGAGAGAGAGAGCGAGACAGGGAGGCTGTCAGAGAGAGCAGACATTCAGTTTGACAAACAGGTCGAGAGAGAAACAGAACAACAGACAGGTTTACTGACAGACAGACATATCGACACACATATCGTCTACAGACCGAGTGACAGACAGACAAGTGGATGAACGGGTCTACAGACAAGAGGACAAAATGACTCAGACAGGGATGGTGAGAAAACATATAGAGGACAGAGAGGGAGACACATAGAGAGACAGACCCTGGCAGGTTTTCCCGGCCTGACAGTGGGTCATGTGATTGAGCACATTCTTCATGGTCCTGCAGTGAGGCAGACTGCAGTGAGACAGCTCTCCGTTACTCTGCTCCCGACGCTGACACTTATGAGCGTGAAGGAGGAGGACAAGCTGCTGCTGGATCAACTTCCTCTTCTCAGGATCAGCCACAGGGGGCGCCACCGCCTGCACGCATACACAAACATGTTTAGTCACCATCGTTCAGTAGGTTACAATATCCCTAACTAGTTCAACTCAGTAGCATAGCTAAGTAATTAGCTACGGCTAACCTTAAAGGGGTTAAGAATCTAGCTGGACAGGCTAATTACGGGGTATCAAGGATCTACACACCTGGGTTCAAATCAGAAAAAAAACACTGCAATATAACAACGGTGTCTAACTGTGCACACCCTTTATAACGGGTCCACTGCCCATGCTCATGTTTCTGCACGAGTTCCTTCATCCAACTGCTGAAGCCAAAGAGCTTACAGAGCAGGTAACGGCTCTTACAGAGGAAAAGTAACGATCAGGAGAGGGGCGTAAAAGTCTAAATTCCATCAACACACAGAGATGCCGACAGACCTACAGCAACATTAAAGGACCTGCAGGAAGATCTGACACACACTGATAACTCTCTACATGTGACAGCAACCTCTTCTGGGCTGTGAGCTAGAACGACAGCTAGACAGAAGCCCTTCCTCACAAAAAAGCTCAACTAAATCACACCAAAATGTGGAAAACTGCATTTAGGTCTGAGAAGACCAAGGTAGGAAAGTTTAACGTTGGGCCCCATGATGAAGCACGGTGGTGGCAGCGTCACACTACGGTTCTGCTTCTCTTCAGCTGTGGCTGGGGCTCGAGTCAAGTAGAGGAATTATAGATAGCGCAGGATACCAAATCATTTGGCATAAAAACCACTGAAGATGAAGAAAAATGTCACCTTCCAACTCAAAAAACCCGAAAGAGCTTCAGAAGATCGGAGCGTGGAACGGTCGAGTCAGGGCTCAGATCTGAATCCTATCAAACAAAAGACTGGATGTCTGTGCAGAGAAGATCAGCTGCACGTCTGCTACTTCTGGAGCATTTACGCATCAACGCAGCAGTCGAGACGACGTCACAACCTGCGTTCCTTCGATTGTGTGTGGGGAATCACTAGCACTTACTTCCCCATTTACAGAGTCAGAGAGTCATCAACATGGCTGCCGTCACTGTGAACAGGATTAACTTCCTCTTCTGATGTGAAATCTAAAACACTGACCATAAGAATCACAGTCATGAGCAGATGATCAACACCAGCAGAGATCGCACTAATTATTGACTGGTGATGTCGCTGTGCTGAAAAACTTCAGTCCAAAATACAGCAGAACAAAACCAACAGCCACCCTGTAAGTGTTAAGAAGAAGCTGTTTATGAGGTTTACATGCTGGAGGAGCAAACGGCTGAGACTACCTGCACATTAACACTTACACAGCACGAGGAACGTCGTATCCAAAACACCGAGTGCTAAAGTACGAACAACGGGAATGGAGTATTAAAGGGTGCACATACTTACGCTAACAGGTTATTCTGTGTTAAAGGTTTTTATTGGTTTTCCACCCGATTCGAGTCGAGTGAGATCGTGAACTACGCTGAACTATATGATAGGCTGGACATTAAAAGGTGAAAAACTGGCGTCTGACGTGATTTCACAATCAATTTGCATAGTAGCGTGTTGTAACGTTCACCGCACAAACAGAGTAACGTTAGCTACTGTACACTAGCCAGATCATTCCCAACAATGTCTAATCAACCTCCAAACAAAAATGTGCTTCTAAGTCACACCCCCAGAACACACACGCCCTCCATTTCCCATGATGCAGCTCACCAGGCCGGGGACACTCTGACCAGGCTGGGCTTTCTGGTCCACGCCAAACTGGGACAGGGTCGGAGACGCTTTGTTCTGCAGAGACGGGGCAAGAGATGACTGAGCTCCGCCATGGGAGTAAGGAGGCATGAAGGGGGCGGAGCCAGCACCGGCCATCATCTGAGAGAGGAAGGGGAAGTGGGGGGAAAGAGAGATCGGTTTAACACATTGTTGCAATAGAAATCTATTTATTTAACGATAACAAAACACACAAAAGAGGACTAACAACCGAGAGAGAAATATTACCAGATTATTATTATTATTATTATTATATAATTATGTAAATTAGAATCGGTCCCATCATTAACGTGTTAAAATGCATTATCAAAATCGGAAGGCGAACCCACGATTCGCTCGCCGCACAAACGTTTACAGTCACACTGTTGCTAGGCAACCAGTAAAAACAATAAAAGCAATAAAAACAATAAAAGCAAATCATAAGTCAGTTAACGAGCGACGCTAACGACTGAACCACGGTGGCAGGTAAAGTAAATATGACGTGAATTTGTTGGGGATAAACGTTTCCCTGAGAAATGCAGAGGAATTACTAAAGAAAGACTACAGAAGGATTAAGATAACGCTGTAAATCTCTTCACTTTTTCAGCTTTCAGGCTTGAAGTTTATTGAAAAAAAATAAATTCCGACTTCCGCACGAGACGCCGAGTTTGGACCGAATATAAAGTTAGAAGAAATGATGAAAAATTATTTCACTTAAAAATGTATATTATTAACATATAAAATACACACTAACGCTGGTGTTAATGTTGTTTGGTCAGGTTTTTTTAAACAATAATCCTGATCTTTTGCTAAAAAAATGATTGACAGGTGAAGAAACACAAACCAAAAAATGTTTGGACCTCGAATTTATGAATAAATATAATATTTAAATAAACCAAGAATGCGCTCGGACCCTGAAGATTGCTCGTGGTTAGAATGACCAGGACAGTAATTATAACCGAGAGATAAACCTAAAAAGTGTTCGGACCACGATGATATTTATGATTAGAAGCAGCATTAATGTACTTTACCTTGTTGACGGCTCCAGGTTGCTGAGCTCTGAGCTGCTGCTGCTGCAGAGGGTCAGCCATGTTCATGCCAGCATTAGCGTTCACGTAACCCATCCTGGGTACCCCGTTCATGGCTTGCCCTCCCATAATGCCCTGCGTCTGCCCGTTTCCTTTCTGTGCTGCCATCATTGGCCTGTTAAAGCCGGCCGGTGCCATCATACCTCCTTGCTGCTGCTGCGGCGAGGCGGAGCACAGGAGCTCGGACAGCTGCTTGTGTTTGGCGGCCGTGTCCTGAATCGGGCCGAGGGAGGAAGGCGGGCACACCTCGACCCCTCCGTTGGGCAGTGCCAAGTCAGATGAACTGATGAGCTCATCAGGAAGGTCATGCTCCAGGTCGAAGAGGGAACTGAAGTCTGAGGAAGAGAATTGAGGTAAAAACGTAAAACGTTAAATATTGTGCATATATTTCATATATATATATATATATATATATAAATAAATATATATAGATAGATAGATAGATAGATAGATAGATAGATATAAGGACTGAAGAGCACTTCATATGCAAACTATTCATTCAGATTACTGATAAATTACCTTCTTGGCCTGGGATAATACACGTGAATGGCAACTTAACAACAATTTTTAATTTAACTCAATATTCTGATCAATTTTGCTTCAATATCAATTCTGAACCATAAGCAGCATCGTTATATAAAATGCACTTTTGTAGACGTTAAAGGAAAAGATATTTAAACGGCTGTGGAATGCAAAAAGAAAATCGTTTCCTAAAAATGAGATCGTGACTTTAGTAGCTAATTTATACAAACCAAAATAAACATTTGGCATAACGGAAATATTTAACGCTGTACAGCAGGGGAAGGAAATTCAATGTGACAACATAAAGGTGTATCACAGTCAGTCACTAGCTGAGATGTAGCTAGAGCCTGAAGAGAATTAAAGCAAACTTTACTATACCATTCGCATCGCTCGCAGAACCCGAGAGAGCAGGAGAGGACAATTTAGGCCTTTTGGCTGAAGACGGCCCCGAGTCCAAAACATTATCGGCCATATTTCTCCACCGATTCTGTATTAAAGCATATATATCCGCACAGGATAGGACAATTCCCTTGTCCGGGTGAGGAAATATTTGAGGAATTTCTTAAAATTTGTCCACTTTCATAAAACCAATAGAGGAAAAGTCAAATCTGAAATTCCCTCAATTATAATGCCAATTTCCCTCAAGTTTATTTCATCGGTTTAGACAAATTATCGAGAAACCGGGGCGATTTTCTTGGACGTCTCTGGATTATCATAGTGTTTTAGTTGCCTAGTTCATCTGGACGCCAATCGAACTGGGGATTGATGGGAAACTCAATGCGGTCAGAAGCCAAACAGAATTCTGTGCCAGGTTCATGAAATTCGTCTCATACGGTGGTCCTGAAGATCTCCACAATCCTGAAATTCTCCATGGCAGTCAGAGCCATCTGCCTCCAGCTTATTGGCTCGGTTAATCGGTCGATTCCAGAAGTCATCCAGGAAGTACTCGAATCTCGCCTCATCGATACGGCAACTTTACAATACGTGAAAACGAACACGTCACGGTTCACGTAACCGACGTGCACGTGCAACACCGTTCAAAAAAACTTGATTCGATCCAGATAAAGTCATCTGTGCTTCTGCAGGACTAATACACTGGCACGAAATACCACTCGTGTGCTGAAGAACCATCCAGATGCACCACCAACTCCACGGACAGCAGCGTTCCCGAACGCACCTTAGTGTTTTCGCGATGGGACGGAACCACAGATCGTGCAGGACCGCATCTCTTAAGCACATATGCACTGATCTACAGCTAAAACGGCTCAGAAGAATCGAAGAACCTCCTGCGTGCGGACGACGTCTGACGTTCGTGCGTGCGAAGAAATCAGTCGAGGTTCAGGATCCGATGGCTCAGTGTGAAAAGGAAAACTCGTAGTCGTTTACACTTCGATAAGGAGTAGGATTTCTTCTGTTTGTGCAGTAGTGTTGTTGGTGGACATTGTGTGAGAGAGAGAGAGAGAGAGAACTGTAGCAGTGCTGGATGGATCTGCTCACTTTGTGGTTCTAACCAACTCTAATCGAGCTTGTAAGTAGAAGAAATGGGGAACAAATCCGTGAGCAATCAGGTAAAGGAGAAAAAGCCCGTGATGAGACGAGTGCAGACGGAATCCAGGCGCATTAATGGTGAAGGTTTTTAGATCAGATCCGAGATGAGCACTGCGAGATATTTCGGGGTTCTGATAAACGCGCCCCAGGCTTTTCTGGTGCCGTGACCCCCTGCGCCTTCATTTCTCCCTTCTTTCTCTCTTTCTCTCACTTCTTCTCGGTTCTTTTCTTCACTTTGTTGTGGACGTCCTTCACTTTTACGCCGTCCTCCGTCTTTTCATTTCGCATCCATTCTGTACTCACCGACAAAAAAAAAAAAAAAAGTGTAAAAGAGAAGAATTGTATTTTTTTCCCCTCTTTTCTCTCCGTCTCTTGTCCTCCGCAGGGTTGTTGTTTTTTTTTTTCCTCTGTTTTTTTTTTTTTTTTTTTTTTTTTTTTTTTTTAAATCCCCTTCCGCCTCTTCTTCGGATTTTCACCGAGTGGATTTTTCTGTTTTTTATCTCGATCTGTCGTTTTTTTCTCCACCTTTCTCTTCTCTCCTGTTCTTTCAGTAGACCGCGGCTCTCAGTGCGCGCCGTGCCCGGGGTTGGAGCGGCTCTGTTCGGTCTGCCTCTCGTGCCTCCTCCGCTCCTCTGGCCGCACAAAACAAAATGGCGGCTTGTTGTTTCTCCTCCTTTTGGCACTGAAGGGAAAGAGGGAGGGTTGGAGGTACATTACAGGGGAAAAGGAGGAGTAAAGGAGAGGGATCCGGTGTCGGTGCTCGGCTTTTCTCGGATTATTTCGAATTTGAAAGCGTCCTGATTTATATTTTGAAATCAGTTTTTACATTTTATTTATTTAGTGATGAAACATTAAGACTCCATTAGAGGAACACACACAAACCTCAGTTCATTTCACAATCATTCCTCATTTTTCATTAAGTTTCATCATATTTTATGTGTATTTCTAAAAAAAACAACAACAAAAAAACAAAAACAAATAATAACCCAATGTAAGGATAAATGTCCTGACAATAGACATGAGGCGTGTGAAACTTCATCAAACTCATCCTTTTAAAATCCTGCTTTTCTGAAATCATCAGCTTTTTTCCCTTCGTCAGAGTGCAGGAAATCATCTTACACAATAATAATAATAATCTTATGAATAAACCTGTTTATCATCACACACCTGAACATACATCAATGACGCGTCCCACCCTGACAAACCCCTGCTCATGGTGATCTCTGTATGCATTACTAAGGAACAGTGTGTTTTGTTTATTTAGTTTTATCAGAGTGGTATTAAATACCACAAAAACCCAAAGACATGTCGGTAAATCTGATAGATTGGTTTCCATCCATGATTTTTCCATCCAGTCGTGTTAACTGGTGAATATCTACCGAAGCGGTTCACCTCGCAAAGTCTGTGTTAATGAGCTGCTCAGTAAAAGTGTGTTGATGCAGAAAACACACTAACGTGTATGAAAAATCATATAAAGCAGCATCATTGGGAAGGAACAGACATTTAATCTGTAATAAATTTGTTATGGATTTCCATCTTTTGTCAATCTTCTGAGAAAATCTGTTTTCATGGATCGTTTCAGCCGTCTTGAGCGGAAAACAGACGTTTTTCTAGAAGTTTAATATCCACAAGGAAGAATGAAATGGAATTGCGTATATTTATATCATTTGGGCTCCATGACTTTCTCCGTCTCTGTACTTTCCTCACTGGAGACGGTGATGTAATAAGACATATGATTATGAATACAGGTATTGACCCCGACTATATTTTCATGACTGTAGAAAGTATGTTTGTAAATAAATTTATAGTATTGTGACCTTGTGTGACGTAAACCTGTGGATGTTCAGGCACCCTGTGACGATTTATAGCTGTCTGCGTGTGAGTTTATAACGTCTTTTATTACAGATAGTAAAACAGCAAAGGTACGGAAACCTGTAAACAATGAATATCTTAATATTAAAATTTTAATGTGACTGGAAAAAACACTTCCAATAAAAGAGTCCAACCAGGAGAGGTCATTCACATTCATATTTTTACACACACACACAGTCAGTGAATTAAGACGTCTCCAAGTCATCGTCCGTGTCCTAAATGCTGATTCCTGAGATGATGGTGTGCTTCATGAACAGTAGTGAACACTAAAGGTGAGCACACTTTTATCCCTCCACCTGTGCACATGCCATTTCTACATCACACACTGATTTTGGAGTGTGTGCAGACAGGATCAGGGGACCACCTTGTTTTCTTATCACCACGTCATCTTCTATGCGCACACCGAGACCTCGGAAGTGCTGCGGACACGACTCGTCATCCTCACTGAAGTACAGACCTGTCCAGTTTAAGAGAAATAATAACCACATTAAAAAACAACAGGTTGTTTTTTCTTCATCACTGGCTCCAGCTGTCTGTCTGTGGGTTGTTAGATTTGAGCTCTTAATCTACATGTTTTTATTAACTTTGTTAATAAAGTGACATGAAATTATCTTCAGTGATTCTATTTTTATTGTTCAGATTAAACCTTGTAGCTGTTTCTCACCAGGCTCGATTGTGATGGCCATGCCGGCCTGCAGGGGCTGAGAGCGAGACAGCTCAGGTGTGTCATGTACGTCCATACCCAGGTAATGTCCCACATGATGGGGACAGTAACGCCGTGCAGCCTGGACCGGGGGGGAGAGAGAGAGAGAGAGAGAGAGAGAGAGAGAGAGAGAGAGAGAGAGAGAGAGAGAGAGAGAGAAAGACAGACAGACAGAGAGAGACACAGAGAGACAAAGACAGACGGAGGGAGAGAGACAGAGAGAGGGAGGGAGAGAGAGAGAAGCAGACAGATGAGACAGACAGAGACAGGGGGGGAGAGAGAGAGAGAGAGAGAGAGAGAGAGAGAGAGAGAGAGAGAGAGAGAGAAACAGACAGACAGAGAGACAGACACAGAAACAGACAGACAGAGAGACAGACACAGACAGAGAGAAGAGAGAGAGAGATGGAGAGAGACAGGGAGGGAGAGACAGAGAGAGAGACAGAGAGAGAGAGGGAGAGAGAAAGACAGACAGAAAGACAAAGAGAGAGAGAGAGAAAGACAGACACAGAGACAGACAGCGAGAGAGAGAGAGAGAGAGAGAGAGAGAGAGAGAGAGAGAGAAATCAATCAGATTATAAGGATATTGCAAACAAGGAGGAGACAAACATGCAAAAGAAAGAAAAGAAAGTGAGGAAGAAAGAGATGAGAAACAGAGGGTTAAAGGAGATAACAAAAAAAATGAGTTAACTGCAATTAGATCTAAACTGATTCAACAAAAATCTGCTTATACTGCATTTTACATCCAAGTTCAATATGTTCACATTCTCAGGCATGTTTAAATGTCTGATGTTTAAACAGAAGTTTTCTATAATTAACACACAGTAATATGTTGTTGTAATGTTAATACCAGGGTTTGTGTTTGTGTGGAAATCAACACAGCAGATGGAGAAAAAAGATGTTTGTGTGACATGGAGAAGGAGTCTCCAGTGTCAGTGTACCAGACAGAGGTGGGACATCATGACAGAGCAGTTTACACTCTGACCTGTAACAGTGTTACCTATTAGTGTTAAGGTGATGTAGAAGCCATGTGAATACCTTGATAGCGTCAGCGTGGTCGGTGCCGTGTGGTAACACACCGAGCTGCAGCAGCTGTTTGCCCAGCAGTGTGAGCATGGACGAGTAAATATGATCCAGACTGACTCCAGGAACACACAGAGACAAGCAGGCCAACTGGACCTCCAACACGGCCTCATACACACACCGCTGAAGCTCAGTGAACCTGCACACACACGCACACACACACACGCACACACACACACACAGACAGACACACACAGACAGACACACACAGACAGACACACACAGACAGACAGACACACACAGACAGACACACACAGACAGACAGACACACACAGACAGACACAGACAGACAGACAGACAGAGACAAACAGACAGACACACAGACAGACACACAGACAGACACACACAGACAGACACAGACAGACAGACAGACAGACACACACACACAGAGACAGACACACACACACACAGACAGACACACACACACAGACAGACACACACACAGACACACACACACAGACAGACAGACAGACACAGACAGACAGACACACACACACAGACAGACACAGACAGACACACAGACAGAGACAGACACACACACAGACACACACACACACAGAGACAGACACACACACAGACACACACACAGACACACACACAGTCAGTTATTAGATAATTGATCATTATGGATTGTATTTAGTCAGCAACTCAAGTCCAGAAGTTACATCTACATAACTTGCTCATACTCAGAGTCGGGTTACGCAGCTACTAAGGTGGATTTTCTTGTCAGCTCCTCTTTTAAATTAAAATCACCTGCATAAACTTCACACCTAGAAGTGCAGCAGCAGCAAAATGTGTCTAGTTTTCAACAGAGGTCCAAACACTGCCATTAAACACAAACACTCACCTATAACCCAAAAAATTCTGTGATAGAAAATGCTGACTGACAGTAAAGAGCGTGTTTTTTTTTTTTTTTTTACATTTACACTATTTTGTGGACGTTCTTATCCAGAGTAATGTACAATCATCTCAGTTAAAGTTTAAGTGGCAGCTCGGTGGTCCACAGATCCAAGCTCTCAGCCTCCTGAGCAGTAGTCCAACACCTTAACCACTGAGCTTCCAGGTCCCACAGTTTCTCCCCTTTCCATCAAACCAAGAGAAAAAAAACGACTAACACTGTGATACAATAGACAAATAGACATATACAATAGAATTCGATGGTGAGTGGTGAAATAAATCTAACAGGAGTCTCATACATCATTAATACACCAGTGTCTGAATAGTGGGAGCTGTAACGCTCACATCAAGTGCTGGTTTAACTGAACATTACGGCTTCCACGCTCAGCAGCACACAGAACAGCATGTTATCGTACATAATATAATGATATTGTGCTGCACTTGTTACTCAGACAAACCGTCGTATGTGTGGGACATGATGCTGTAGTCGAAGGACCAAGTATCATCTCTTCCTCTAAAGCCTCAGTTTGTGTTCTTTGTAACAGTATTTATGGATGTAATATTGCTCCTGAATCCCGTTCCTCCGTGCGTTTGAGTAGATTTGCAGCCGAGACAGATAATTCCGTGTCATATTATGGTTACGGCAAAATATTCTGTGTGTCATTTCAGCCTCACTGCATGCTGGT
>NC_083462.1:1745917-1858417 GCF_030014155.1 Tachysurus vachellii | reverse complement strand
GAACTCTCCTCTGTACAACTCTGACACTTCCCCAGCATTCACACACTCAAGTGATAGAGCAGCAGTTCATCTCATAAACAAAGCCACAATTTGTGTTAATTAGATAAACCACAAAACTACACAGTTGTCTCGAGCCGTTAGTCCGATCCGTCGTGTGGAGCAGCGTTCAGTTCTCTGCTCACAATTTTACTTCCTACCAGCGACAACTATGGAGGACAAATTTAAAAGCAGTTTTATCTTCTTTGTCTACAGACTTTCATCAAGTATGACAAACGTTATGGATAATGTTATTGGAGTTGACGTGTCGTTTTGTACAGTATTAAACAAGAAAACCACAAGCATCCTTCCACAAAATACTTAAAATGGCTGTTCTCACATCCACACAGGGAAGCTGTCCATGTGATGCAGCTCCACCACCTAAACCATCCGCACCCCCTCAGGAAGAAGCAGCCCCACCCTCTGAGAGCGAGGAGAGTGAATTAGGTAAACATTTAACTTTGTGTGAGTGTGTGTGAGAGATATATATATGATTTAATGATTCAGTTAAAGGATGTGAATTGTTTCTTATCTACAGAGATTGAGGACGACGGAGTGATTGAACCAGACACGGATGAGGCTCAGGACATGGGTGACTATGAAAACCTCGAGGTGCCGAGCTTTTGGTTTCTATTTTATTTTATTTTATTTTTTATATGAAATGTACTTTACTTTTGATTACTTTACCTATTTGACATGATCACAGAATACAGTGTACGATGGAAGTGCGGTCTGATGTACTGTCTTCTTTAAAATGTCAGGTAACTGAGGAGATGATGGACCAGGCCAGTGAGAAGAAGATGGAAGCCATTGATGCACTGGGAGAGGGTGAGGATCCTGAATGATGACACACACTGATATTATACCAGCAATACTGTTATTACAGTTATTTTAGTTAGTGGAGATGATCAGGGATCAGTGCAACAGAACAGATTTAATCAATAGTGTGTCTGTCTGTCTGTGTGTCTGTCTGTGTGTCTGTCTGTGTGTCTGTCTGTGTGTCTGTCTGTGTGTCTGTCTGTGTGTCTGTCTGTGTGTCTGTCTGTCTGTGTGTCTGTCTGTGTGTCTGTCTGTGTGTCTGTCTGTGTGTCTGTCTGTGTGTCTGTCTGTGTGTCTGTCTGTGTGTCTGTCTGTGTGTCTGTCTGTGTGTCTGTCTGTGTGTGTGTCTGTCTGTCTGTGTGTGTGTGTCTGTGTGTGTGTCTGTCTGTGTGTGTGTCTGTCTGTGTGTGTCTGTCTGTCTGTGTGTGTCTGTCTGTGTGTGTGTGTCTGTCTGTGTGTGTGTGTCTGTCTGTGTGTGTGTGTGTCTGTCTGTGTGTGTCTGTGTGTGTCTGTCTGTGTGTGTCTGTGTGTGTCTGTGTCTGTGTCTGTCTGTCTGTCTGTGTGTGTCTGTCTGTCTGTGTGTGTCTGTCTGTGTCTGTCTGTCTGTCTGTGTGTGTGTGTGTGTCTGTGTGTCTGTGTGTGTGTGTGTGTGTGTGTGTGTGTCTGTCTGTGTGTGTGTGTCTGTGTGTCTGTCTGTGTGTGTGTGTCTGTGTGTCTGTGTGTGTCTGTCTGTGTGTGTGTGTCTGTCTGTGTGTGTGTGTCTGTCTGTGTGTGTGTGTGTCTGTCTGTGTGTGTGTGTGTCTGTCTGTGTGTGTGTGTGTGTGTGTGTGTGTGTGTGTGTGTGTGTGTAGGAGAGCTGCAGAAAGCTCTGGATCTGTTCACTGAAGCCATCAAGCTGAATCCACGATCAGCTATACTCTATGCCAAGAGAGCCAGGTAACAAACATGAGCGCGCACGCGCTCTCTCTCTCTCTCTCTCACTCTCTCTCTCTCTCTCTCTCTCTCTCTCTTAACTTTTCATATTTCTATGTTATAATTGTTGTACAGTATGTTTTTGACTATAAGGTGTGTGTGTTTGTCAGCGTGTACATCAAGATGCAGAAGCCGAACGCTGCGATTCGAGACTGTGACCGAGCGATTGATATAAACCCAGATTCAGCACAGCCGTATAAGTGGAGAGGAAAAGCTCACAGGTGAGGAAGTTCACTCGATCACCTCGTTTAACCCGTCACCATGTAGACAGCCTAAAGGGAACCAGGGCGACGGAGACGGCTATTATAATGTTTATACTCTCTCAGGTTACTCGGTCACTGGGAGGAATCAGCTAAAGATTTGGCCACAGCCTGCAAACTGGATTATGATGAAGATGCCAGTGCCATGTTGAAGGAGGTTCAGCCCAAAGTGTGTATACGCATGCACTCACACACACACACACACACACACACACACTTGAATATGTCCCATACTTTTCAGAATCAGAATCAGGTTTAATGGCCAAGTGTGTTGATGTTGACACACACAAGGAATTTGGTTCCAGCTGTTTGTGACTCTTAAAAGTACAGACATAAATAACACTATACTATACAATACACACATAAATAACACTATACTATACAATACACACATAAATAACACTATACAATACAGACATAAATAACACTATACTATACAATACACACATAAATAACACTATACTATACAATACACACATAAATAACACTATACAATACAGATATAAATAACACTATACTATACAATACACACATAAATAACACTATACTATACAATACAGACATAAATAACACTATACTATACAATACACACATAAATAACACTATACTATACAATACACACATAAATAACACTATACTATACAATACACACATAAATAACACTATACTATACAATACACACATAAATAACACTATACTATACAATACAGATATAAATAACACTATACTATACAATACACACATAAATAACACTATACAATACAGACATAAATAACACTATACTATACAATACACACATAAATAACACTATACTATACAATACAGATATAAATAACACTATACTATACAATACACACATAAATAACACTATACAATACAGACATAAATAACACTATACTATACAATACACACATAAATAACACTATACTATACAATACAGACATAAATAACACTATACTATACAATACACACATAAATAACACTATACTATACAATACACACATAAATAACACTATACTATACAATACAGACATAAATAACACTATACTATACAATACACACATAAATAACACTATACTATACAATACAGACATAAATAACACTATACTATACAATACACACATAAATAACACTATACTATACAATACACACATAAATAACACTATACTATACAATACAGA
Source organism: Tachysurus vachellii (assembly GCF_030014155.1). Taxonomy (NCBI): domain Eukaryota; kingdom Metazoa; phylum Chordata; class Actinopteri; order Siluriformes; family Bagridae; genus Tachysurus; species Tachysurus vachellii. The sequence goes on along the minus strand of NC_083462.1, from coordinate 1,855,149 downwards.
CATAAATAACACTATACTATACAATACACACATAAATAACACTATACTATACAATACACACATAAATAACACTATACTATACAATACACACATAAATAACACTATACTATACAATACAGACATAAATAACACTATACTATACAATACACACATAAATAACACTATACTATACAATACAGACATAAATAACACTATACTATACAATACACACATAAATAACACTATACTATACACACATAAATAACACTATACTATACAATACAGACATAAATAACACTATACTATACAATACACACATAAATAACACTATACTATACAATACACACATAAATAACACTATACTATACTATACACACATAAATAACACTATACTATACAATACACACATAAATAACACTATACTATACAATACAGACATAAATAACACTATACTATACAATACACACATAAATAACACTGTGTTGACTGCGTCGTCCACTGACCTGTTTGCTCAGTAGGCAAACTATAGGGGATCCTGCATCTGTTCTGTTACAGTCTTTAGGTCTTCATGATGACTGATGTCAGAGCAACAGGTCTGTAGTCATTCAGTCCAGTGATGGAGGTTTCTTGGGGACCGGGATGACTGTGGAGAGTTTAAAGCATTTGATATCTCACTGGCTCAGTGTTCCGTGTGTCCATTCACAGGCCAACAAGATCCAGGAGCACCGGCGTAAATATGAGCGTAAACGAGAGGAGCGGGGGATCAAAGAGAGGCAGGAACGAGTGAAGAAGGCGAGGGAGGAGCACGAGAGAGCACAGAGGGTGAGACAGAGGTGTATCATGTGACTAGATCTAATAGATCTAATAGAGTGAAATGTTTACTTAAGTGTGTGTGTGTGTGTAGGAGCAGGAAGCCAGGCAGCAGGCAGGAGGAGGACAAGGAGGAGCACAAGGAGGCTTCCCAGGTGTGTGTGTACACAAGATTCATTAACACGGGGGTGTGTGTGTGTGATGCAGCAGGAAACCAACTGACCAGCTCTCTGTGTGGTGTCTGTGGTGTAGGTTCTGGAGGTTTTCCAGGTGGAATGCCGTTCGGAATGCCGGGTCTGCAGGAACTCTTTAACGACCCTGAGGTGCTCATGGCCATGAAGGTATGGAACCATGAAATCGTTTGTGTACTTAAGCACCAAGCAGTTCAAAATGTAGTCAACCTTTTTAAATAAAATCAGTAACTGGGTAACTGAGAGAGGGGGTAACCGAGAGAGTGAGAGAGGGGGTAACCGAGAGAGTGAGAGAGGGGGTAACCGAGAGAGTGAGAGAGGGGGTAACCGAGAGAGTGAGAGAGGGGGTAACCGAGAGAGTGAGAGAGGGGGTAACAGAGAGAGTGAGAGAGGGGGTAACAGAGAGAGTGAGAGAGAGGGGGGTGAGAGGGGTGAGATTGAGGGAGGGGGTAAGAGTGAGTGAGGGGGGTAACAGAGGGTGAGAGGGTAACAGAGTGTGTCTTATGACACCCCAAATGACTATCACTGTTAGTGATTTAGCGCTCAGCTCCTCCTAGTGAATGTCTGACCCACTCACAGTCCTCTGTACTCTGCTCAAACAGATCAGCTTTAATCTTCACCATAATACTGCCCTCATTCTGGGGAAAAGAAGCTGTTCCTCTTTTGTTTGAGGAGCCGCTTACGTTTCAGATCATTGTGATTTCTGCTAAAACACTGTTGTTCCTGTGCTAGTAATAACCATGTCCCCAGTGATGAGACTGCACCAGAATCAGCGTACACACGTTTTTATTCAGACATGTTTAGTGGGTTAAATCTGTAGACTGTCAGCTGTTTATTAAATGGTCATGAGAGATGATCAGGATTTACAGCTTACTGTGTGATGTGCATTCTGTAACACCTTGGTGTCTCCTCCAGCAGGTGCATCTCAAAATGACTGTTCAGGTCTTTAACACTGTGGCTTGTTTATTAAAGCAGTCAGTGAAATTTTTAACTTGTGTGTAGGACCCTGAAGTGATGGCAGCCTTCCAGGACGTGGCTCAGAACCCGGCCAACATCTCCAAGTACCAGAGCAACCCGAAGATCATGGCGCTCATCAACAAACTGAGCTCCAAATTCAGTGGCCCTCAGGCCTAGGCGACTGAACGCAGTGTGTAATGAGGTCAACGCTCTAAAATAGCACACTTTCTCTTTTAATTACGACTTATTTCTTCCTCTGCACAAACACATGAAGACTGGATAGAGGTGAGATACATGTGCAGTAAATGTTGTTTAATTTACACGCTAGATTCTGGGGCTATTTAACACCATTGTGAAGGGAACAGCCGATCAGTATACACAGGTAAAAAAAGGGGTGTGGTCTCAGCTGAAACCTTCCTGAATCACACCGTACACACAACTGGGCTGTGATTGGTGTTTGCCTCGGTCCAGTTACTGCCTCTTATACTGAACCCCAATTAATTTGGTCTGAGTAACGTTTTAACCCCGAGTGTGTAACAATCTGCTCTTTACTGCACTTAACACAAACTGAGCTGGAGAACATTTAAGAGCTTAAACAGTTCAACTGAATCATTCCATCCAGTCAGGTCTTTACATTAAAATGGTTTTCTGGCCAAAAAGAAATAAACATCAAACGGAAAAGTTTAGTTTTTACCCCTTTAGAGGAGTATTTGTGTCTCTGAAAGATGATTTCAGTCAATAAAGGCTTTGGTTGTTGCAGATCTGCTGCCTGTGAGTTTAATACTGAAACTAAATGAACCATGAAACAACAGCAGCAGCCATGAAGCACTGGATTGTTCTGATTACATCAAATATTCATCATGAAGACTAGAGTTTGTGACTGAACAGTTTATTGGCAGGGAAACAGGGTGTGATTGGTGTGTTGCTGTTAGCGCAGGTTCCTGTTAGCATCCTAACACTGGGTACTTTCTTCTTACTTGACCAATACATACAGACTTATTTTATTAATGAAGGCAACAGGATGTTTTAGATTATAGATAAACTTCTTGTAGAAGGTCCATGAAACAGAGCCAGTCAACGAGCTGATTATCATTTTTATACTGATTATATCTATCCTGCAATAAAGTAAATAAAACACTGGAACAAATTAGTTTCATGCAGGTACATTAGAAGATAAAGGACGATTCTTTAATAGCACGTCAAATTTATAGTCAATCACAACATTCCTTGGTATTTTACTATAACAGCAACACACTGCACTCATTTTGAACAGACAAAACCAAAAAGACTGTTTTAATGATAAAAATATAGGTGAAGTTCAGTGTCCATACCTGAAAACCAGAGAGAGAAAATTCCAGTCACACAGGAAACGTTCCGTTAGCTACAACGATATAAAGTGTACGTTGTGTGTAAAAAAGGTTCTCAAAATGGGAGATCACTTACTTCTGGAACTCCCACTCCCTGTTATCCAGAGGACAAACCTGCCTCGTCTTTAACCAGCGGGAGATGCAGTGGAAATGAAAGGCGTGCTGTGAATGAACACACACACACACTTAATTATAGCAGTTATACAAGCTTTACACTGAGGTATAAAAACACAGTGAAGGTCTGCATGTGTGTGTCTGTGGCTGTGTGTGTGTCTTACGTTACACACTCCCCAGGCCACTGTGCACTCCTCTGATGTAGCAGAAGCCTGATTAGCCTGACACTCTATACCTGTAAACACACAAAATACACAGCCGTCAGACAGTAAATAAGAATCGACTGCAGGAAGGAACTAAAACTGTAAGCAGGAACCATTTAACACAGTCATTGTAATCGGTCATGTCTGGTCTGATGAAGCACGATTATTTGTTGCAATGAACTGATGGTAGAGTCAGAATTTAAAAAGATCTGACTTCTTTTCCTGGTCCAACTGTCCAGTTTCTGTGCGTCTGTACATCCCGTGATGGATCCTCAGGAGAGGAACCTGCTGCTCTTGTAGCTCATCCACCTCAAGGTCTGATGTTTTGTGCTTGTTAAGATGCTTTTCTGCTCTCTAAAGATAAGTGACTATATCTCAAACCAGTCTCCTCTGATCCCTCACATCAACACAGTGTTTCTACACACAGAACCAGATCTCACCTGTTTTCTGTATTTACTGATCTGGATAAAAATAGAGAAGAAACTTTTAGATGTAGTTTATGAAATCCTCAAACCAGCCCATCTGGTACCTCAATCACACGTTTTCTTCACTCTGTTTGATGTGAACATTAACTGAAACTTTTGGCCTGCACCTAGATGACATGTGGCAGCAGCACAATGATTAAATAAGTGCATGAACCGTGCAGGTATTCCTAATAAAGTGGTCCATGAGTGTATGACATCACCCACACAGACAGTACGGACCATGTTGTTATCCTGCGCTCTCTCTCTCCCACCAAGAGAACGAATAAAGCTGATGATATAAGAGCAAAGAGAGCAGCTCCTTTAGTGGTCTGGCGTTCGTTTCATTAGCAGGTCGCACTAAGGCACAGATTTGTAAAGGTTACACACAGAGATACACACAGGACAATTGTCTGAAAATAAAAGGCAGCAGAAGTGAAGACAATACATCAAGTGATTAGATGTTCTTCGTAACGCCAGGTGATCAGATTTGTACAGACTGACGTTAATATCAGGTGTGAACAGGGATGGATGGATGGAGTGATGGACGTATCTGTATTCAGAATCTGAACTAACAGGTTTTTCTGTCTAAAGTACACAAATACTTTTTTGACTTCCTTGCACTCAGCAGTGTGACACACACGTGCCAATCTGAGGCACAACAGCCAAGTGCTTTTATGAAGAACTTTTAGATTAGACCGATCTCCTTGTTCTCAGCCCCGGACACCACGCTGGATAATCTACTGCATTCGACGCGTCTGACGTTTCTAGGCGAAAGGCGACGATGCGTCATGAGGAAACACTCACACAGGTCCATGATGTGGTTTCTGCAGATGGCACAGTTATCCACCACGATGTCCCAGGCCCACAGAGCCACAGCGTTCCACTGAAACACAGCGAAGGACGAGTGTTAGCAAGAAAACACACACACACACACACACACACACACACACACACAGGGTTAAGTAGAAGGCATGAAAGTCTTTATTCTTTACAGATACAAAACTCTGACAGACGACAGACTTTTCTGCATCGTACTACTTTTCCTTTGTCTGACTGACATCTGGAACTACCGCATAAGATGGACGAATGACAAAAGACGTAACACACATTAATATCAGAATCAGAATCAGGTTTAATGGCCAAGTGTGTTGATGTTGACACACAAGGAATTTGGTTCCAGTTGTTTGTGACTCTCAGAAGTAAACATAAATAACACTATACTATATAAACTAGACAACATGGAATGAGTCCATGTAACATAGAGCAGCTGCTCATCCAACTAAGAGTTCCAAAAAAAAACTTTCCGGGTTTGTGAAAACTGGTGAAAAGTTGTCTGGAGTGAACTGGCCGATGTTAAGCAGTTCTTCTCTAGTGTAAGTTATCACGGTAAAGTGACCAAACACACAGAAAGAGCGTCCAAACACACTGGAGAGAGTCGTGCTGAGGCTGCCATCCGCCATGCCATCTTACATTAATACATCTTGTCTTAATACAAATTTGGAGATGTTTGAGCATGTAGATAAACACGCAGATGAAGGGACACGCAGATGAAGGGACACACAGACCCAGACCCCAACACGCAGATGAAGGGACACGCAGATGAAGGGACACACAGACCCAGACCCCCACACACAGACCCCCACACACAGACCCCCACACACAGACCCAGACCCACACACACAGACCCAGCCCCCCCCCCCCCCCCCCCCCCCCCCCCCCCCCCCCCCCCCCCCCCCCCCCCCCCCCCCCCCCCCCCCCCCCCCCCCCCCCCCCCCCCCCCCCACACACACACACACACACACACACACACACACACACACACACACAGACACACAGACCCACACACACAGACCCACACACACAGACCCACACACACAGACCCACACACACAGACCCAGCCCCACCCCCCCCCCCCCCCCCCCCCCCACCCACACACAGACACACACACACAGACCCAGACACACAGACCCACACACACAGACCCACACACACAGACCCACACACACAGACCCACACACACAGACCCACACACACACCCAGACCCAGACCCACACACACACCCAGACCCACACACACACCCAGACCCACACACACACCCAGACCCACACACACACACACAGAGAGAGAGAGAGAGAGAGAGAGAGAGAGAGAGAGAGAGAGAGAGACCCAGACCCACACTGTAGTTCTTACACCAGAGATTAGACGAGTGAGATTATCCTCATGGAGATTAGGACAGATTATTATCTTCTAAACATTCAGAATGACAATAAAAGCCGCAGATCTGAACAAACAGACAGATATTCAGATGTATAAGACAGTGAATAGAGCTGTATTGTGCCTACTCATCCCCTCAGTGTAGCATGTAGCTAGCAACAGGAAACAGTCACATTCTGTAAACATTCATTAGACTTCACCATTAAAGTTAAAACATAAAGGATTTACGTGTTATTTTGGTCAGTTTTTACCTTTTTGACTTCGAATCTCTTCTTACTGGCGCCACTGTTTGTCCCGCTCGGGGTGTCGACGTCCATCGCAGCCGCCATGTTCGAACGAACAGAGGATAAAATCTCGCGAGAGGACGTGTGATTTAATACGAGACCGAATATGAAATCTCGCGAGAGGACGTGTGATTTAATACGAGACCGAAGATGAAATCTCGCGAGAGGACGTGTGATTTAATACGAGACCGGTTCGTTTCAGCCATTTTATTGTAAATGAAACGAGTATTAAGTGTTGAATGATATTTTTTCGACAGTTTCGGCTGAAAACGGTTTTTATACGTCTGCAGGTGTAATTAAAGGATTTATATATAAAATAAATAAATTTAGGTTCCACCGAGATTTGAACTCGGATCGCTGGATTCAGAGTCCAGAGTGCTAACCATTACACCATGGAACCGAATGAAGAACGCTTCGGACATTTCATATAATAATATATAATAGCGTGTAGCTTCCTGAACACAGTAGAAGCAGTGATATGGATTATCACTTCCTACAAAGTCTGAAGCACACAGTCTGTGTGTAGATTTATAATTTCACTAGAACTAAGAATCCAAAAGCTGCTCCATCATTATAACGTCCTTGTGCACAAAGCAGCTCCATGACGACATGGTGTGGAGGTGAAGGTTGGACTGAAGAACTTGAGTGTTCTGCACTGAGCCCTGACTCTTGACTCAACACCACTGAACACCTTTAGGATGAACTGGAACTGGAGTCTCATCAGCATCCCAACATCAGAGTCTGATCTCATTAATGCTCTTGTAACTGAATCAACACAAATCCACACAGACACAATCCAACATCTAGTAGAAAGACTTCCAGAAGAGAAAACTGTAGCAACTAAATTTGGCAACTCCACATGGTTCTAGAAAGCGATGTTAAACAAGCATATCTGGTTGTGATGTTCACGTGTCCGAATACATTTTGCCATACTGAACGTCTATAAGCCCAACATTGTTTTTGGAGCACCACTTGGCCATCCAGAATTTTAGCATCAATAAGAAACTGTAGGTTCCTCTGCCATGTGAAACTGGGAAGGGTCTAGAACATACTACGATCTAGTCCAGTAATAATAAATGTTAATAAAAAATGTCACATTTCTCTTTTTATTGTCATGAAGCTAATCATGTGAAAACCACTGGCTACTAAACAAACCAGTCAGATGTCACCCACCATCTTTTCTCTCTTTGTCAGCAAATAACAACCGAAGCTGGAAAAAAATATGAAAGTCAACAGACTGAGAGCTTTCGTTCATACAGGTTGATTGCGTAGAGTATAACAACATAGATAAACAAGTAATAGTGTAAGTACAAGTACAAAATAAATTGTACATAACATCCAGAATGTAATGAGGAAGTAGCATATGAAGTGGCTGAGATGGAACGGGTTAATCGTCCAGACCGAGATGCTGAGTGTGTACGTGTGCTAGAAATGGCTTCTGGAGTTTAGAGAATGGTTTAAGGGTTTTATGGAGGAAATATCTCATTCTAATATTCTCTTATTTAGTGTTGGACAGAAAGATGTTTGTGAGATAGTAAAACTAGACATCTGTTGGATAACACTTCATGTGAGCTGTTCTGATGTAAACTCAGGCTGGCCAGGTGATCTAAACCACGAGGCTCATCTAGTAGTAAGATGTTTCTCTGTCTCTACCACTCTTCAGATGTCACCAGACGAGCCAGTCTACTAAACCAAACAGTCTCGCTTCTCTAGTTGCAGTCTGTTCTGAAGGACTAGCTATTGTGTGGTTAATAATATCTTGCTGTTGTGCTCAGAGTCTTCTGGGTCAGGCTTCAGGTTCCACATGACCCACAATGATAAGCGGTATAGATGGATGGAGATCTTGCTCCAAATCCAATCTTATCCACAAAGGGCCGGTGTGGGTGCAGGTTTTCATTCCAACCAAGCAGAAGCCACACCAGAGTCTTTTAAAAGCCAAGAACAACTGATTAAGCAGGTGGAATCAAGCGTGGCTTCTGCTTGGTTGGAATGAAAACCTGCACCCACACCTGCCCTTTGTAGATAAGATTGGACACCGCTGCTCTAAGCGATATGGAACAGGTAGGGGAATGTCATTTATTTGGATTATTCCTTTAGTCCTTTTTTATGGATAAGGAGAGTAGTTACTCAGAAAAAACCTTACTTTATTCTTTTTAAAAGGAATTACTCAAAATTGTATTTTGCTGTATGTTCATCAGTGAAGTCCCTCCCACCCACAGCTGCAATGTAAAGGTTCAGGTTTATAAATAAAATCTCATTGATATTTGATGAGCATTTAGGGTTCTGATCTGGTCCAATTTCAGGGGGCTTCAATCTCTCTAATCCAATCACTCATGCTGCAGTCCAAACCAGACTAATTAGAAATCATGTAATTCTAAAAGAATAAAAAATATTAATATGGCAGCCTTAACAAGCACATACAGTATCACTAGCATTTTTTTACTGTTCTCTCAAATACAACTTAAGGGACAACATGAGAAACATCTTCACTGGATGACCACATTCTGCATGCCTTACTGAAAATATCTAAAATAAGTTAATTTACCTGAGCCAGTGCTTTTATTTTTAATTTTTATTATATACACTACACTTGTACAGTTGTATGTAGACCTGGTTTTAGCTTCCACTGTTATGCTGATGACACACAACTGGATGTTTAATTAAAAATACAGACCAAAACTCAGGATAATTAGGGTGAGGATTGTAATATAGTACAAGTTAAAGGTGGGGTCTCCGATTTTTGAGAAATGCTTCAGAAAACTGAGTCGAGCCGAAAAATAAACAAAAAACAAAACAAACGCGTAGCCAATGAGCAGAAAGGGGCGGGTCTTGTCAATATGGGCGGAGAGAATGTTCAGTGCGCATGTGTGACATTAGCAGAAAGCGGTTTTAACATTGACATGGAGGATAAAAACAAAGAAAGAAGGTGAAGAAAGACTTACGATAAGGTAAGAAGTAGGACGTGTTAATATAGGATCAGCTTTCCAGCGCTGGAGAGAACTGAAGGAGCAGGAAGTTGGTCACATATTCACAGATTGGAGTTTCCTGAGTCAATAACTCCTGAGCTAAACACTGTTACTACACAAATAACACCTCTTTTCTATCGTAGTAATGTAGAGACGCAGCTACAACCGTGTTTTGTGTAGTAACAGTGTTTAGCTCAGGAGTTATTGACTCGGGAAACTCCAATCTGTGAATATGTGACCAACTTTACTTAAGACGCCGAGGCGCTTTTTTCCTTCTCGATAGGTGAGTAACGTTGGTTTTGTTTTGTTACACAGAACTAATATATGTCTTTGTCCTTTACATGATTATGCTTGTGTGTCATTTTTGCTTGTTTGTTTATCTGCAATCGTATTGTTCTTCCCTTCAGCTATGATAAAGACACATTTCTTTTCATTAGTTGCCTGGGTTACGTATATACAGTATGTGTGGGCGGAGCTATCGATACAGGGGTGGGACCCATTTTGGTTAGGGGCGTGTTTGTTTTGGTGATTTCAAATGTCAACATTGGCTTTCAAACAACGGAGACCCCACCTTTAAGAATGAATAAAACCGTGTCAATAAAAAACACACACATATTATTTGTCTGTCTGGTTTCTTTAGCGATACGGAGTCATGTCCTGTTTGAAGGAGCTGGTGCAGTTGAACAGGCTTCGTTAAAGCTCTTCCCATGCTGTATCCTGATGTGCTTTGTTCTTAGTGTGAATGCGCTGGTGTTGGTGGAGAGTACTTTGCTGACTGAAAGTCTTTCCACACTGTGAGCAGTTATACGGTTTCTCTCCAGTGTGAACACGCAGGTGCTGTTTCAGAGTCCCGTTCTGACTGAAACTTTTCCCGCACTGCGAGCACCGGTACGGCTTCTCTCCTGTGTGAATGCGCTGGTGGATTTGGAGAGAACTCAGTCGGTTAAATGTTTTCTCACACAGTGAACAGTGATGGAGTTTCTCTCCTGTGTGAATGCGTGTATGAGATTGTAGAGTACCGTGCTGAGTAAACCGTTTCCCACAGTGTGAACAGTGATAAGGTTTCTCTCCCGTGTGAATACGCTGGTGTCTTTTCAGAGTACTGTGGTGACTGAACCTCTTCCCACACTGCGAGCACTGGTACGGCTTTTCTCCTGTGTGAATGCGCATGTGGGACTGGAGATTTCTCTGCCTGTTGAACCTCTTCCGACACTGCGAGCACTGATATGGTTTCTCATCTGTGTGAGTGTGCTGGTGCTGTTGCAGAGTGCCATGCTGACTAAAGCTCTTCCCGCACTTTGAGCAGTAATACGGCTTCTCTCCGGTGTGAACGCGCTGGTGTTGCTGCAGAGAACTCTGCCGTGTAAAAATCTTTCCGCACTCTGTGCAGTGAAAGGGTTTCTCTCCTGTGTGGATGTACTGGTGCGATCTGAACGTCCCTCTGTCGCTGAAACTCTTTCCGCACTGCGAGCACTGATACGGCTTTTCTCCTGTGTGAATGTGCAGGTGTTTCTTGAGAGTATCTTTATGACCGAAACTCTTCCCGCAGTGCGAGCACTGATACGGCCGTTCTCCGGTGTGAATGCGTTTGTGTGATCTCAGACTGCTCTGGTGGATAAAACTCTTGCCACACTGTGAGCACTGATACAGCTTCTCTCCTGTGTGAATGCGCTCGTGGACCTTCACGTCGCTCGGTGTAGAAAAACACTCGGCACAGTAGGAGCAGTGATATGGCTTCTCACTTGTACGGTGTGACTGGTGCTGAGGACCATGAACTTCACACTTGTTAATACAGAAGGATTTGCAGACCTCACAGACTAGAAGGAAAGGACACAAGAAATCTGATTAACTGTTCTTAGCTAGAATATTCCTTATTTTCATGTTTTCCTTCAGGACATTTCTGAATATTCATGAATGTCCTATAATATTCATACAATTTAGAACATTCCTGTGGCAATAGTTTGTGAATGGTTCACATATTGGTGTGATGATTGAATGTCCACATATTTATGGCCATATTTTGTACATGACTCTTTGTGTTTGTGTGATATCTGATAACATAAATCACGATGACATGAATTCACGCCAGACCATTTAAATACAGCACATTCCAACAAAAGGACGTCCCACTCAAACAAACAGCTATCAGATCAAATCCGGTCACCACCGGACCAAAAATGGCGCCACCTGGAGTCTTACATAAATAATCATCATCAGGTTCTTCCTCTTTTATGAGCTTGTTCTGGAATCCTCCGTCCTGCTGTTCCGAAGAAGTGACACGAACCACAGAGATCGACGTATCACCACCTGTAAAGACATCTCTGTAAAGTTAGTATGAACTACACAACAGAAAAATAACTGATTTGTGACTAGTATTCTTTAGTCAGTTGTCTAATTACTACTGAAAGTGATGCTTGTCGTACAGAAGTAATCTTCATCTTCAGGTTCTTCCTCTTTTAGAGGCTTCTTCTGGAGTCCTCCATTCATTTGGTCCGCAGGTTTGATTTGGTTTGCGATGCTCGTTATGAGATCACTTGTAGTTATACATCCTCTGTATTAATTAAAGAACATATTATATTATCTATAATGTTGCAGACAATCTTTTTTTCCTCAGAAACTGCTTATGATTCCAACCATTAACACAACCCTAAACACATAGACTTCATGTTTGGTCAAATTCACTATAACAAGAAGTGTCATGAACCATAACAAAGACCCAACCAGATTATTAATATGCGAGTTTGTTTTGTCTTCATCACACCGGTTGTCTCGTACAACACCAGCTAGTCAAACTGAGACTGCTGGAAGTTTCTGACATTTTGTCCAACTTTACAGAGCTCTCAAGTGTCACACATTAACGTGACAGTCCCTCATTTCGGTCTTTAGTCACGCTCTCCCGCCACACATCATATTTCTCACACAGAAAGACTATTTATCATATATTTAATACGCCGCAGCGCCCAAAATGTATCAGTCCGCGCTGCTGTCTCTATGGAACCGGGCAGGAACCAAGCGCGTCTCCCCTGGAGCTCTTAGTCGAGCTGACACTTATCAACCAATCAAAACAAGAGGCTACACAACAGCCAATCAGAAAATAGCACTATTGTAAGATTTATCGCAACAACCAATGAAAAAAAAAGCAGATCCTGGAATTGTTCATCATCATCCTCGTTCACCCACAGAGAAAAGCACTGGAGCTGCGAGCATCACTTTGAGCACAGAGTAAGTCATGATCTCCTGTTTAATGTTACAACTAATTCACAACTTGTTTGACACAAACAATGACATTGTGACTGCTGTTAGAGACGTTTCCCAGATCATCAGCAGGAGTTTTTCATCAGTGTCTGTAACTTAGCCAACAGTTTTACAGCCTGTTCACTGACAACACCTGCTCATAACAAGTAGTCTAGGGCCAGTGGTTCTCAAACTGGGGGCCCTGAGATTGTGACAGGGGGCCCCGGTTCACTGACAACACCTGCTCAGAACAAGTAGTCTAGGGCAGTGGTTCTCAAACTGGGGGCCCTGAGATTGTGACAGGGGGCCCCGGTTCACTGACAGCACCTACTCAGAACAAGTAGTCTAAGCCAGTGTCTAGACATATTTAAAATATATCACTCTTGCCTGTCTTCAAAACTTTAGAGCCCTGACTTCGGCTCCAAATTCTCCACCTGGGATTAAGACAGTGTCACCTTCATTCTTCACTGGATTTATAACCTGTATAACAAATGAGAAAAAGTGAAAGTTCTCGGTCAGCAGGTTATATTTAGTGTTACTGACATTTCCTCTCCTATTACACTTAACTGACAGCACTGACAATATTGTTCCTCTTGTGAAACCTTACATTAACCAAAAATGTCATAAATATCTTAAATAATGTCATAAATATCTTAAATAAATATGTTTTAATGTGCTGGAGTTTAACTCACCTTGTTCTTAAAAGCAGAACAGAGTTTAAATATCTTAAATAAAATCTATACAACAAACTTATTTTTTATTTATTTAATTAATTACTCGATCACTTGTAAATTCCTGCCAATTTTTAGACATGACTAACATGATGAGTTAGCTTGCTAATCGGGAAAACAACAGCTTCTTCTTCTATGGATTATACAACTGACCCTAAAACCGCCCCCTGCTGGAGGACTCAGTAATCGTCACCCCTCATGCTCAGGATGTTTCAGACAGATTGTCCTGTTCTCTACATTTCCCTTAGTTATGGTGTTCATATAGAGTTTATATATAAAATAATCATCCCACATACTGCGTACATGATCTGTATAGTTACGGTTCAGTGGCAATAAAATATTAACACACACTAAGATAAACACCACTCACAGTGTCCCCTATAACATCTGGGACAAAGACGTAAGTAAAGTATAGTACGGTCTCAAATTGTAATTAAGAGTGTTTTTATACATTTTATTTTTGCCATATAGAAGTTATACTACATGTTATTAGGACACTCCAATTCAATATTACAAGGTTCACACTGCGCTTAGGCGAAAGGTGTGACTGCGGTTGTTGTACACAAATGTTTAGTAAAAAGAAATGATCTGTTGTGGGCAATCTGAGATATACCGTACATCAGAATGCCTCATTTTAAGAATTTGTGGCCTAATGGTTAGAGAGTTTGACTCCTAACCATAAGGTTGTGGGTTCAAGTCTCGGGCCGGCAATACCACGACTGAGGTGCCCTTGAGCAAGGCACTGAACACCCGAACTGCTCCCTGGGCACCACAGCATAAATGGCTGCCCACTGTTCTGGGTGTGTGTTCACAGTGTGTGTGTTCACTGCTGTGTGTGTGCACATTGGATGGGTTAAATGCAGAGAACGAATTCTGAGAATGGGTCACCGTACTTAGCTGTATGTCACGTCACTTTACTTTAATTTTCTTAAATCATTTATCCAAAAATATCTGCTAAACTCCACACCTGTTCAACACTAAGTTTTATAGTGTGGGATGAAGAAGGGTGAAGTGTGTCATTACCAGTGGAGTCATCCAGGATACAGGGACATGTCCACACTGTGGAGGGCAGGATTCACAACAAAGCACACACACAGAGAAGGTTTACGTGCATCCTGGTCTGGAATAACAGAGCTACCAAAAACATTTATAATATAACAAACTGCTTTATTATTTCAAAATTCTATTATTTATAAGAAACTCAGTATAGTTGTCTCCAATCCAGTAGGTGGCTGTATTGCACATCAAGTTGGTCTGTGAAACACTGATGAGAGTGAAAATGTAGAGTGTGAGAGTGAACACTGATGAGAGTGAACATGTAGAATACCATTAGTGTGCAAGAAAGCCCGCACTTAGTGTTAACGCCACCTCTCTCCTTTTTATACACTAGTCTGAATCACATAACCATGGAGGTCTTAATGTCTTGAGGCCACAACTAAGGCTCAGGAACCTGCTGAAAATTTGCACAGATCACAAAGTCTCAGCTGTAGAGGAGGAGGAAATGAGACCATTTGTGGATGAAAGCATGGTGTCTGTCCTGCTCTGGAGTAACGCTGGAGTGACTTGACACCAGTCAGGGAGGCATTCAGTGGAGACCAGATTAGTTCCAGACCAGCTCCTGATCAGCACACAGTTCATTCAGGATGCATTTGGAGTCAATCTGCAAAATAATCGTCATCTTTTAAATGCAGCTGACATCATCCTCATGCTGAGGAGAATAACCAGTGTGTGGTGTTCAATGGCATGTGTTTCACTTCAGCCACCATCAGGAAAATGCCCTGGCTCAATTCTATGAAAATAAATAAATAAATAAATAAATAAATAGATAGATAAATACAAATAATAATAATAATAATAAAAAAAATTAAAAAAAGGGTGGGTGTGGTGCTGTATGTCAGGTACATGTTTATATACACAACACTCATGATATTTTCTGAGAGGAAACACTAGTAATTATACATAAGAAAAAGACACCACAGTATGACAAGCTCACATAAGGTTTAATAAAACGTCTCCAAATCCATAATCTACATGTGATAAGGCCACAATTAATACCACCAACGTTGCCATTATTCTTATTGCTATGAGTTTAATGTGGATTATTTTACTGAATTTACTCGGTGTATGTTCACACCAAAACGTTCTCCACATTACAGCGTAATCGTCACCCCTCAGCGTAGCAAGCTGTTTATCTGTGTAAGTTGTAAATATGGTTCAATAACCATTCGGTACAGATCCAGCTAGCTGTCTCTACCGTATTTACTTTTGAGCATGACGCTGCTGATGATGTCGGCCTGATTTTGGGAAGTATTGATGTTTGTGCTCATGAGTTGGGACTGAAAATAAACAGGAAGCCAGAGAATCAGAACACTTCAACAGCAGACCCCCAGTGCTTCACCTGTGTGAACCACAACTGTTACACTCCACAGTAATGCACTCATAAGTAGCCAGCGTTTATGGAGAAGTGTTTCATGGGTCTTCATACAGCTTCACTGACTTCAAAACACTTCCAGCCATCATAAGGCTTCTCATCCGTGTGAACGTACCGACGTGCCTCGAACTGACCTCCGTCACTAAAACTCCTCCCACTCTGAGAGCAGTGACGAGGCTTCTCTCGCACGTGAATGCGTTGGTGTGATTAAAACTCCTCTCACAGTCAGACCAGTAATAGGGTTTCTCTCCTGTGTGGATTCGCTGGTGTAACTGGAGCGTATTGAGTAAACTAAAACTCCTCCCACAGTCGGCGCAGTAAAACGGCTTCTCTCCTGTGTGAACGTGCGTTCAAAGGGAAAAGGGTTTCTCTCTTGCTTAAACGCGCCCGGGCAGGTCGAGGTGATTTTGTTGAGTAAAATGTTCCTCAGTGTCTGAGGACTGATCAGTTCCTTTCTGCGTTTGCCCAGGAGTGGTGTTTGCCTGCAGAGTCTCAGGGAACTCTGGCCGACTACAGGTGCTTCTTCTAGGCATCATATTTTCACAGTAAACACTGGGTTTCTTCAGTGTCTCATACTCATCATGATGCGATCTTCTGATGTGTTTGAAAAGGTATATTTGAGATGTATAGGACAAGGGACAAAAGGAGCCAGAGATTGTGTCCCTCACTGGGTCTTTCAGTGGAGCAGAAAAAGAATAGAAGGAAAAAATAAACAACTGTTAAAACAAACATAAAATCACATGAATTATGTAAGTTATGTCATTATGCAGAGAAATGGATTAAAAATGAGCGTAACGAGTTGAGTCCCAGGAAAACATCTACTGCTTTGGTAGCTGTGTGTATTCATTACTATACCAGCTCTGTATCACTGGAGACCTGAGGCATAAATAAGGCATCTACAGAAACACTCTACAGGTCTAGAGATATAAAATGGACATAATAACATTCTAAATTATGGACAATACCGTCAGTGGAGCACTTTTTGTTATCATCTTCAGGTTCTTCCTCTTTCATATGCTTCTCTTGTTCATCCTGTTGGTCCACAGGGATGAGGTGTCCCACAAAGCTTGACGTCCCTCCATCTAAAGTCCCATCAATGAAATTTATTTGCAATATTTGTACTTTTTAAAAATCCTAATTAAAAATATCAGAGATTTGTGCCAATTCAAATAATGGATTAATCAGTGACTTAGTTACAGTGACTCTTGTCTTACATAAATATTCATCGTCAGGTTCTTCCTCTTTAATATGTTTCTTCTGGAATTCTCCAATCTGTTGGTCCTCAGGCCCGATGTGTCCTACAGGGTCTGATGTCCCTCCACGTGAAGTCAGAAGACCATCTGTCTGCATCACTTCAAGTCAATTCAAGTCAAGAAGCTTTTATTGTCATTTCAACCATATAAAGCTGTTACAGTACACAGTGAAATGAGACAACGTTTCTCCAGGATCAAGGTGCTACATAAAACAAAGACAGGGCTAAAGACTTGTAAGTAGTCTTAGCCACATAAAGTGCAACTGTGTAACCTGTGCAAACAGTGCAGGACAAGACAGACAAGACAGACAAAGACAGTGCAGGACAAAAGACAGTGCAGACAAGAGACAGTGCAGGACAAAAGACAGTGCAGACAAAAGACAGTGCAGGACAAAAGACAGTGCAGACACAAAGTTACAAGACAATACAAAAAGTACAAAAAATGCAGTACACAAAAGACAATAAACAGTAAACAGTAACAGAAACAGCGCCGACCGACCAGTTTAAATACTGTGTGTGAATACTGAATGTTCAAACAATATTTCGTGCAGTAACATTAGAATGAACACAGTTTCTTAGCAGCAGGTCCTTGGGATAATATATAGAATTGTGCAAAAAACAGCAAATGTCTGAAATATTATATAGTATGTGCGAAATGGCTGAGATATTGTACAATATGTGCAAAAACGGCTGAAATGTTGGGACAGTTTGTGCAAAAACAGCAGAAAAGGTGTGCAAAACAGCATGTAAACAGTTTGTTGGATTGTAAGCAGCATGTAAACAGTATGATGTGTCAGTGTGTGTGTTTTGTGAGGGTCTATGCAGTCCATACAGATGATGTGTGTGTATGTTGTGCTCAGTGCAGTACAGTTCAGTTATTGAGAAGTCTGATGGCTTGTGGGAAGAAACTGTTACACAGTCTGGTCGTGAGGGCCCGAATGCTTCGGTACCTTTTTCCAGATGGCAGGAGATGAGAATGTGAAGAGTGTGTGTGAGGGGTGTGTGGGGTCATCCACAATGCTGTTGGCTTTGCGGATGCAGCGAGACTTCACCAATCTTAGACTTCTTAGACTTAGACAATCTTAGACTATCTTGGACTTCACCAAGATAGTGATAATAAATGCCTCCATAAATTCTCATATATATATATATATATATATATATATATATATATATATATATATATATATATATATATATATATATATTTGGTTTAAGTTCATTTTTTATCATTGTGAAAGAACCTTTAATGAGCTGTAAGTTAACACAAAACACAAGCATACACAAGTTAAAGCACAATTATTATAATATACATTACTATAATATAAACCTTTCAGTCATTTATATGACTATAAATCTCTTAAACTTAGCAAATGAAGCAGAATAGAGTATAAACGCTTTAAGTCTATACACTTTAATCAGTAAAATCAATCACATGTAAATTCCCCTCAGAATGATGCTGAGGTGATTAGCATGTGAGCTAAAGGCAGAAATCAGCAGCTCTTCTTCTCTGGATTATACAGCAGACCTGCACAGCGCCCCCTGCTGGAAGATTCAGTAACCACGACTCAGAACACAGAGCCACAGATGACGGGAATAACCTAAAATATTAAAAGTAAATTTTCATTCATTCGATCGCACACATTCACAATATAATGTATAAAATCATATATATGTGGACAGTGTCTCAACACGTTGCTGTATTCACCGTACCTGAAGCACGAGCCAGATTTGAGTCGGCATCCAGCTAAAAGAACCGGTTCAAAGAGTCGACTCTTTTTAGTAAACGCCCATTACTCATATGAAGTTCAACGTTCTTTAAGAAAGTGAAAGTGTTTCCTAAAGTCGCCGCCCAGTTTGTAACGGGAATGCAAAGAAAAGAAAATAAAGCACCATTAAAGTGTCATTACTCTGACCTTAACAATGACTTCTGATTAAAAAGGTGAGTGATTTCTTTAACAGAAACTACTTTATACTTTAATAGGATTGATTTTATACTATATTACATTACAGTATGTTCAGACTGCTAACTGTGAAAATCTTGCATTTCCTGGTTAACAGATTCTCAGACTTTATGAAGACGACCTTCAAAAACCTTCATCGAGCTTCACAAGATCACCAGACGACTGTGACCAGTTTACTCAAACCAAGTTCACTTTCAATTAGAGAAAAGCATGTATTTAAAGTCCCCTTGGTAGTTTTTACCCAATCACAGACTGACAGCAGAAGAGATCAGACACATCATTTGTATCTTTGCATACTTAATATACTTATATGCAAAAATGGAGACTTCTTATCTGGACACAGATAACGGAGTCCCAGCAGCTAAATATAAGTAAGATACCATTCCTTTAAGATTCAACTGTTTATAACTAAAATGTTTAATGAGTACATATGAAATAAACGACCAATGGTTCTGCTAGCGGTCACCGCTTAACTCGAAACAAATACTAGACTCTTTCACTAAGGAACCTTTTTTCTAATGTTGTGCAGGAAACTCCAGATAAAAAGATCAGACTCACCGACCCCCAGCTGTGCCAAGAGTGATGTGTCCATGGAGAAACCTTTTAATTTCAAAGGTCAAGACGTCCCACCTGTACACAGGTAACATGTCCTCACTGTTAAAGTCACCGCTGAGTGGAAAACCAAGTCGTTTGGAACAATTTGTTTTACAGACATTAAACTTTACTCAATTTTGTTTCACAGGTAACATATGAAGTTATAATATCAGGATCTCGATCCTGAGCTCAGGTTAATATCTGTGTGGAGTTTCACATGTTCTTCACATGTCTGTGTTCACAGGGTTCAGGTGAAGAATTCTTTTAAATCTGAAGACAGAACGGAAAAGAGAATCACCACAGACACAGGGTAAGTTCAAAACCAACACTGTGTCCAACACCGATACACTCGTATAATATATATATCTCTCTCCTGACACAACACAAGGATTGATTACTTTGCAAAAAAAATAAGGCAAGGCAAATACATAGAAAACAAAGATTAAATTATGTAAAAAAGCATGATCTTAAAATCTAGTAACTTCACTTTATTTTCCTACTTCACCCAATCACAGGCACGAACCAGAAAATGCTGTTACTGAATTCCAGAAAACCTTCAAGTTAAATCTGAAGAAGAAGGTTCAGTGTTTGAATGGAGTGATAATAAACCCAACAGCCCCAACACTCCTGAATGAGATCTTCACAGAGCTCTACATCACAGAGGGAGACAGTGGAGATGTCAATAATGAACATGAGGTCAGACAGATCGAAGCAGCATCCAGGAGAACAGCAACAGAGGAAACACCAATCAAATGCAATGACATCTTTAAGCCTTTACCTGAACAAGACGAACCCATCAGAACTGTTCTGACAAAAGGAGTCGCTGGCATCGGAAAAACAGTCTCTGTGCAGAAGTTCATTCTGGACTGGGCTGAAGGGAAGGCAAATCAGGACGTCCACCTCATATTTCCACTTCCTTTCAGAGAGCTGAATTTGATGATGGACCAGAAAATGAGTCTGATGGAGCTCCTTCATGTCTTTTTTGAGGAAACAAAAGAAACAGAAATGTCCAGTTTGGAAAAGGTTCTGTTCATTTTTGACGGATTGGACGAGTGTCGTTTTCCTCTAGATTTCCAGAACACAGTGAGAGTGTGTGATGTAACTGAATCAGCATCAGTGCCTGTGCTGCTGATAAACCTGATCAAAGGGAATCTGCTTCCCTCTGCTCTCATCTGGATCACCTCCAGACCTGCAGCAGCTGATCAAATCCCCTCTGAGTGGTTTAATCGAGTCACAGAGATACGAGGGTTCAATGACCCACAGAAGGAGGAGTACTTCAGGAAGAGGATCAGTGATCAGAGCCTGGCCAATAACATCATAACACACCTGAAGTCATTAAGAAGCCTCTACATCATGTGTCACATCCCAGTCTTCTGCTGGATCTCAGCCACTGTTCTAGAGAGAATGTTGGGTGAAGCAGAGAGTGGAGAGAGCCCCAAGACACTGACTCAAATGTACACACACTTCCTCATCATTCAGACAAACATCATAAGAGAAAAATACTCAAAGAAGCAGGAGAGTGATGAAGAAATGGTTCTTAAACTGGGACAACTGGCTTTTCAGCAGCTGAAGAAAAGGAACCTGATCTTCTATGAGGAGGATCTGATGGAGTGTGGCATTGATGTGACAGAAGCAGCAGTGTACTCAGGTGTGTGTACTCAGATCTTCAGAGAGGAGTTTGGGCTTCACCAGAGTAAAGTGTACTGCTTTGTTCATCTGAGTGTTCAGGAGCATCTTGCAGCTCTGTATGTGCACCTGACCTTCATGAAGGAGAAGAGAAATGTTCTTATAGAGACTGAAGATCTGGAGATGAAAGAAATTAAAGCCTTAGATGATGTCCACAAGAGTGCAGTAGATGAGGCTGTAAAAAGTAAAACTGGACATCTGGACCTTTTCCTTCGCTTTCTTCTGGGTCTCTCGCTGGAGTCCAATCAGAAACTCTTACATCACCTAGTAACACAGACAGGAAGTAACCCTCACAGAAAAGAGGAAACAGTTCAGTATGTTAAGAAGATGATAAGTAGAGACCTTCCTACAGAGAAATCCATCAATATGTTCCACTGTTTGAATGAACTGGGTGATAATTCTCTAGTGGAGGAAATCCAACACTACCTGAAATCTGGAAAACAAAGTAAACTCTCTCCTTCCCAGTGGTCTGCGCTGGTGTTTGTGTTACTGACCTCAGAACAGGAGCAAGAGGAATTTGACCTGAGTAAATATACCACCACAGACGACATATCAGATTGGGTTCTTGTGAAGGTCATGCCTGTGGTTGCAGCATCCAGAAAAGCATTGTAAGTAGAGATGAATATAACTGTCTCAAAGTTCTGACTTAGTATCATTAAGCTTTATTGAATTTAATAAACAATTGCAGCTCAACACTTTGGTAAAGGCAACATTGAAAAATCCAAAGTAAACTTCTACATTAAGAGCACAGTCAACACACAGGTGTGGTTCAGGCGATGAACAAACATGGCAGAGCAGGAAAAACAATCTGTCACTCAAAAACATACACACAAAATATAATATAATAAATACAAATAAAAAATATAATAACTCAAAAAATACAAAGGCATCTATAAAAATAAATAGGTAGCGTGAATGAAAGCTTTGATGGCTGTCAGCTCTATGATCATTTGCACTGTGAGTTCATCGTATATTAAATTTTTTTTGCCATCAGTATCAGATGCGGTACAATTAAAGGGAAAAGTTGGAATGCTCTGGACTCAGTGCTCAGCTCAGAAACCTCCAATCTAAGAGAACTGCATCTGAGTGTGAGTACAATATATCTGTCTCAGAATAAAGTGGGAGACTCAGGATTAAAGCGTCTGTCTGCCGTACTGAAGGAACCTCACTGTGAAGTGGAGGCTCTGAGGTAAGATCATCTCTCTGTGAGTCACAATAACATGCTAATTATTTCTCCTCAGATTCATGTGCATTTAATAAATAATTGTATTTACTTACAAAAACAGTCAAACTTACTGTAGATAAGTTCTGACTGAGTTGTGTTCAGTTTAAACAGCAATACCTTTACACCATGTCAGTTGCTCTATATGACTACGGTAATGTTTTGATTAATGCTAATTCTATCTTGAATAGTTCAGGAGGTCTGTTGGTGAACAGTGTGTTGTTTCTCTGCAGGTTGCAGCTTTGTGGTGTCTCAGATGAAGGCTGTGCTGCTCTGGCTTCAGCTCTGAGATCAAACCCCTCACACCTGAGAGAACTGGATCTGTCTAATAATAACCTCAGAGATGCAGGAGTGAAGAGTCTCTCTGCTCTTCTGGGGAATCCTCACTGTAAACTGGAGATACTGGGGTAAGATCATCTCTCTGTCACATGACCTGCTGCTCATTAAGACACATTCATCTGATAGTGAGACTGAAGCAGAAGTATTAGATTTTTAATGTGTCGATTTTAAATCATGCAGCTTAAAGGTGAGGTGCACGATGTTTGAAAAATACTTCAGAAAACTGAATCGTACCGACTAACAAAACAAACGTGTAGCCAATGAGCAGAAAGGGGCGTGTCTTGTCAGTATGCTTCGTAGAGAGTGTTCAGTGCTCATGTGTGATGTTAGCAGAAAGGGGCGTGTCTTGTCAATATGTGGCGGAGAGAGTGTTCAGTGTGCATGTGTGACATTGGCCTCTGCCGTTACCTCTGCCTTGGGTTCTAGGTGTTGAACGTCGTCTTCCGAGTGAAACGGAGCTAAACTTTTCACTGTACAACACACAGTACTACAAAAACATCTGTATTACCACAGTATTACTCATTGTGTTCATTTATTGATAAAAATATCCCCTTGACCGGCTGACCCAGCAGGTTCCGCCATAGTAGTTGCCTGGGTTACGTATGTATGTGTGGGCGGAGCTATCAAAACAGGGGTGACACCCATTGGGGTTAGGGACGTGTTTGTTTTGGTGATTTCAAATGTCAACGTTGGCTTTCAAACATCGTGCACCGCACCTTTAAAAGTTCTTTCGCTAAGGTCCTTAAATGGTCTTATATTATACTACATTTCATTTCTGATCATAAATAAAGATCGTTTCTCTGCAGGTTGTGTGATTGTGGTGTCTCATATGAAGGCTGTGCTGCTCTGACTTCAGCTCTGAGGTCAAACCCCTCACACCTGAGAGAATTGCATCTGTCCAGGAATAATGTAGGAGACTCAGGAGTGAAGAGTCTCTCTGCTGTACTGGAGAATCCTCACTGTAAAGTGGAGACACTGAGGTAAGATCAGATCAAACTGAAGATCAAATTAAACTAGCAGCAAAGTGAAGGAAAAATAAAGAGGAATTGAATTGGTAAACTAACATATAACGTTAATGCCATAAGACTGAAAAAGCTTTTGTTTCTTTTTAGTTCAAACTGAAATCTGAAATTTTATTCAAACTGAAACTTTTATTTTGTTACCAAATATGATTTTAGTCAATTCCTTCACTATTTAACTCTCTAGACTGAAGTTGATTATACATTTTAGGGCCTTTTTACACCTGGTCACTTCATGTGTTTTCTCTGATCTGTTAAAACTGTTCCATTTACATTAGGCCACATAAACGCGCCTCGGCGAATAGGATATCGATCCGATCTTTCTACTCCCGCCCAAAATGCTAATATATTTTACCTCATTTCCGGGGTAACTGAAATGGAACACGCTTTGGTGTGTGCGGTCTTCAGAACGCGATCAAAAAGAAGAGGAAAAAACTCGTTACGACGTTTATGTTACAAAAAACAGCGTTTACTGTTTGCTGTGTTTTCGCTGGCAGCAGCAGCGCGTTTTAAGACCCGACGAGACGCCTGTGTGAAAGATCACCTGAGTGACGTACTTCTGTTTGGGAGGAGTATAGTGCTGACGTATGTGGCTTGAACAAACACATTCATTTACACCTGTCCAGTTTCATCTGAAACGCGTCCCAGACCACCTCCTGAAGTGGTTTGTACCATCGGATTTATATCCGTCTCCAAAACATTTCGGAGGGCATTTAGACCTGGTCTTTTTACCATCGGGTAGATATCAGATCACAGAAAACACATGAAGTGACCAGGTGTAAAAAGCCCCTAGGGTAGACAGGAGCACTATACTGATTTTAAAGACAAAGCAGACAGAGGACATCAGTACAGGATTGAACTTCCAGTCCACCTCATTAACATTATAAACATTTGGACCATTATATTATTTTATGTATAGCAATTCAACTTTTCTCCAGAGTGACTTACACTTCTCTTATTTTTATATATCTGAGCAGTGAACCTGGGATTTGATCTCACAGCCTTCTGACCAGTAGTCCAACATCTTAGCCACTGTGTCTAGGGTGTTGAAATATCACTAATGGTCAAATCAGTCAAGTCTTGATGTAGAGTTCAACAACTGCCATGATTTTACTTGTTGAGCCTGTTCTGTTTTCTGCACATTTCCCCAAAGTTCCTAACCCAGAATCTACGTGGCAAGTGGAGTACAACTAGAGTTAGCAAGGGACCAAGCACAACCCTGTTCCTCCATGGTTAATCTGTTGGTGAACGGTGTGTTGTTTCTCTGCAGGTTGCAGCGTTGTGGTGTCTCAGATGAAGGCTGTGCTGCTCTGGCTTCAGCTCTCAGATCAAACCCCTCACACCTGAGAGAACTGAATCTGTCTCAGAATAAACTCAGAGACTCAGGAGTGAACAGTCTCTCTGCTGTACTGGAGAATCCTCACTGTAAACTGGAGATACTGAGGTAAGATCATCTCTCTGAGAGGGTCACATGACCTGATCCTCAATAAGACACAGCCCTTAACCCTCTGTGCTCCAAGGGTGCAGTATCGTGGCGGACCCTGTGGGATGACCCCAGGCATATGCAAAGAATATAATTTTAATGTATATGTAACAAATAAAAGCTTTTGTACAGTTATTCTAAAATTCTTCTATTCTAAAAGAGAAAATGAATGAAATCATATTTATCTTCTTAAAGTGAGAGCGAAGAGTGTGTCGTGTCTCGGCAGGTTGTTTAATTGTGACATCACAGACGAAGGCTGTGCTGCTCTGGCTTCAGCTCTGACATCAAACCCCTCACACCTGAGAGAACTGCATCTGTCTGAGAATAAATTCGAAGACTCAGGAGTGAAGTGTCTGTGTGCTGGATTGGAGAATCCTCTCTGTCAGCTGGAGACACTGAGGTAAGATCATCTCTCTGAGAGTCACATGACCTGCTCCTCAGTTCTCCGATATAGAAGCAGAGGTCTGAGGTTCTTGATGTGTATGTAGTGTGCCTGAAATTACTGTGAAATTTAATTAAGCAGTTTCTAATCACACAAAATGCACTGTTTGAGATCTCTCTAAGCTGCTGTGAACAGGGTTGCCAGATCTGTGCAAAATGGCCAAACTGTAGTATAAGATACTTAAACCTTCTCATTTTGTCATAATATCTGACTGAAATCTATTCATATAGTAACCCAAAGCTACATTAAAGAACATTTTCACTATTGTATGATTCGATACACAGATATGATTCATCTAGTGTACACAAAAAACTCACAATTTCACTCACAAATCCTCTTCTTTTTCCATCACACTTTCTCTGACCTCCATACATTTTATTAAGATTTTTTTATCTGAAGATGTATATGTACAGTGAGTGAGGAGTGCGTCTGCATTGTGTCTGTCTGCAGGTTATGTGGTTGTGGTGTCTCAGATGAAGGCTGTGCTCTTCTGATGTCAGCTCTGAGCTCAAACCCCTCACACCTGAGAGAACTGGAGCTGCAGGGGAATCAAGTTGGAGACTCAGGAAGGCATCTGCTGTCTGCTCTTCAGGATGATGAACGTTACATGCTGCAGGACCTGACGTGAGTAATGACCTCTTTAGTTTACTAGGGTAAGCTTTAAAACCAGGTTTAGTACGTCACTACATTCTGTCTAATCAGAATGTGGAGTAAATGAGTAGATTAGAGACTCGTGTCAAGGGTGAAGCCTATAGTTCCTGTAGTGTCTACAGTCTGTAGTGCAGGAAAGTGATTGTGATTGTACATGAACACCATGTGCTGTCTTCCAGAACCCCACCCACAGGGACGGGTTCATGTTGTCGATCATGAAGTACCACATTCCAGATTCTGGTTATTAATTCATGTTTTTCTATTTTATTTAGTTGGTGATGGACATCTGTGTCTGAAGACTCCTGTGCTCCTGAATTTCAATGCTGAAGAACAGAGAACACGTTTATACCCACGTTTGTCACTTAGTTCACTTTAAATACACTGAGATTTGTTCACTTTATATAGACAGAGGCACGGAGAAAGAGTTTTATACGTTTTTTATTTATATTTTTAAAGACAATACTACAAAAAAGTGTCAGTTTATTTGATAACTCTTATAGTTTACTGTGGAATAAATACTAAATAATCCACAACAGTTTTATATGATGTGGTCTGATGTGAAGAGGATTTGATGTTACCGTTAAAATGTTATAAAGTGTTATATCTGTCTTGTATGAACATACATGCCAATAATTACATTTATAAGCAAATAATTATTAAAATTATACTTTTTTTAATACTTACATTAAAGTATAAACCCCTTTTATACCTACATTTTATTTTTTTTACTTATGTTTACATTAAAGGCTTTGAAACAATCTTCTGAACATAAATTGTGATGTACGTTTTTCACTCCAAATAAACTTCTATGTATTTAAACAGTGTGATTATATACTGTACTTGTCCAGTTGCCAAAACATAGTGATCCTGCAGGTCTGACCAGATTCTGAGGAGCGGCTTGAACAAGGTTAAGATCTTACTAGCACTGAGGAACCGTCACAGCGATGTCGTGTTAGGACTGTTGAGCAGGTGAGAGATTTCTCTTAAAAACTTTTACTATAAGATGAATGTAGATGTTTTATAGACTTTCACAGTAAAGCTGTTTTTATATTAGATATTTGTTGGATATTAGAGCTTATTTGATACATCATGAAGTCGCAGCATGGGTTGTTGTTTAAAATTATTTTGATTATTTATGGCATTATTGACTGGATTTCACCAAACCGGGTCCTAAGAAAGAAATACTTCTCAGTGAAGATCCGGGTGCTTCTGTCGGATAATAAAGTCACTTTGCACTAAAGAGGTTTTCAGTGAAACTGTTTGCTATCAGCGTGAACTGAAGAACAGGATCGTCTGAGTTCATGAAAGTTTAAACTGCAGTATAATGGAGAGTGTAGAGCTGTTTCAGGCATGTCAGGCCCCGGGGCCAACCACTGTGTGTATTAGCTAAAAGGTGACACTAGTGGACCTGGTGTCTGTTAATTTCTAATTACAAGCATCTTTTCAACCTTGTTTCCATGTCTCAGCTGCACCATGCATAGAGTTGAAACTTCTTCTTCTTTCGGCTTTTCCCTTCAGGGGTTGCCAAAGCGAATCATCTCTCTCCACCTATCCCTATCTTCTGCATCCTCAACATAGGGTTGAAACACTTCTGATAAATAATCCAGAAACTTGTACATTTTCAATCCATTTGTTCTACTGCTACAGATTCATTGCTGGTTTTAATCATTTTAATCACAGTAAATGTGTTCAAGAGTTTAATCCGATGATGTGCATGAGTTTTATCTGGATCTCTTTAGTTGGTTAAATTGAAATGAGAGTTAAGAGAGAACATAAATGAAAATAAACCTTCACATTTGATGTTACTATGTTCAGCACAGAGATGCTGGTATGCAGAAATCCCTCCAGGGCACAAGCTGCTCATAACTAAAAATGTTCTTGAATGAATCATGTTTGTATACTGAGAAATGCAGAGTACAAACATGATTCATTCACTGTATACCAGCATCTCTGTGCTGAACATAGTAACATCAAATGTGTAGGTTTATTTTCATTTATGTTCTCTCTTAACTCTCAAGCTCAGGCACCGCTTCTCTCCTGTGTTCTCCTAGTGACTGTAGATGTAAAGGAGACTCTATACATGTAACTATCAACTCCACACTATCAATCCAATGATTCCAAAAGTATTGACCCCCAGTCAATACATTTACCACACATCTATCTATCTATCTATCTATCTATCTATCTATCTATCTATCTATCTATCTATCTATCTATCTATCTATCTATCTATCTATCTATCTATCGATTGTTCATTCAACACTGAGTCCCACACTGTGTCCAACACTGAGTCCTAAATTAGCTGGTTCGTTTCCGGAGCATTAAGCTGTACTGTCTATCATCTTTAATGTGACTCAATGTACAAAGCTCCTCCATCTTAACCGATAAGACAAGATGGTGAAGCGTCTCAGCACAGTGAATGACTGAGCGTTCACAATTACAGCGCAACATATTGTACGGTGCTTAGTTTAGAATGCTAATCACTACTTCAGTTAGCTTTAGTAATTAGCACTGAAAATACATTTCCCTAAGATGGGGGTAAAGAAGTCATTTGTTCAACTCCCATATGTGTTTATAGATACTGTATATAACCCCTATAGGTGTCACAAATAAGGGGAAAACATAGGACCAGCCAGAAGGGTGAAGGAACTTATGGTAGATTGAGACCTTCTCTCCTAAAACACACCGATGTTGCGTGCACATGGAGTGCTGCAGGTATCACATGCCCAGTTCATGTGCTTGGTTGCTATGGTAACTGGACCACGCCTTAGAGCTTGTTTTGTCTAGAGTTAGTGAAGGTGAAAGTGTTGTTGCTTTGGTGAATTTTGGAACTTATTAAAAACTCGTTTAACACTCCAAACATCTACCAGACTTCTAATTATACTCATCTGTTTCCCCGCTCAGCTTTAAATACCCCTCACTCTCAGTTCATCCTGGTAAGTTCCGTCTATTTACTTGCACCCAGTAGATGATAATGTTATTTGTTTTGCTTGTGGAATAAAGCATCTTGTAGTTGCATCCTTCCTCTGTGGTCTGCTACGTTACCCTAAAGATTGAAACCCCTTAGGAGTAGAATGGAAATGTTTTGTGTCAGGATACATTTAATTATAATTATGAAAATGTATTTTAGTATTGTTTGTATGATGTCTGGTGATTAGTATGTGAGTGTTCAGTTCCAGATCAATAATTCAATACTGTAAATGCACAGGTTATACGAGTAAACGATGTACCTAAGGCATGAAAACTTGGAAATTAGTTTAAATGAACATTTGTGTAATCCATTTTAGCAGAAGTAATCGGACTCCTCTGGACTCTGCACACACATTACTAATATTCAGTGATGGAAACCTCAGAGCCATACACAGATCATATGGCCCCACCTTTAGAAAAGAGGTAGAAGTACATGAACATATTAAAATAGATAATAATTTGCAGTTAAAAAAATATGGATATTAATGGAATATTTATTGTGCAGTAAAATGCTGAGAAAGAGGTCACCCCCAACAGAACCCAGCTATGTCTCTATGAAAAGTGAAGCATCTATGAATTATCCACTGCTTTTCAAAGATGCCCCTTTAACTGCTTGCAGGTAAAATCTCCTCTCTCAAATCCTACATTTACATTACATTACATTTACATTTACAGCATGTGACAGACGCCCTTATCCAGAGCGTTTTTTTTTTTTTATAAATGCAAATGACAGGGAAAGAAGTGCTAGTTGAAGTGTTTCCTGAATAAGTAAGTCTTCAACCGCCGCTTGAAAATATCCAGTGACTCAGCTGTCCGGACCTCTAGGGGAAGTTCATTCCACCACCTTGGTGCCAGAACAGAGAAGAGTCTTGAGAACAGAGAAGAGCCTCTTACCCTGAGAGATGGTGGAACCAGTCGAGCAGTGCTGTAGATCTGAGGGTGCGGGGTGCAGTGTGAGGAGTGATGAGGGCTTTGTGGTAAGAGGGAGCTGGTCCATTTTTGGCTTTGTAGGCCAGCATCAGTGTTTTGAATCTGATGCGTGCAGCTACCAGAAGCCAGTGGAGGGATCGCAGCAGCGGGGTGGTGTGAGAACTTTGGCAGGTTGAAAACAAGCCATGCAGCTGCACTTTGGATCACTTGCAGAGGACGGATTGCGTTCATCGGTAGACCTGCCAGCAGTGCATTGCAGTAATCCAGTCTAGAAATGACAAGAGACTGAACAAGTACCTGAGCAGCCTGTGTGGACAAAAATGGCCGAATGCTTCTAATGATGTAGAGAAGAAACTGACATGAGTGAGTCACATTAGGTACATGAGAGGAAAAGGACAGTTGATTGTCCATGGTTACCCCAAGGTTGTGAGCTGTGGCTGAAGGGGAGATCAGATCGTTGTGCAAGGATATAGCAAGGTCATGACCTGGGGATGAATCACCTGATGATCAGCAGTTCAGTTTTGCTAGGATTGAGCTTTAGGTTCACAAAGTTTTCCATCATTTTCTCTTCGACATCTGAGAAAATGTTGTAGTAATTCATCGAAAGTTTAGTTGAAGCCAGTATTTAAAAAAAGTAATAGTAGTAAATATGATGTAAATCATGGTGTTTGTGCTGTGATGTTATTCAGCAGTGTATCTCTGAAGAGTGACGCATCAATGGCTTCTCAGTTCTTCAAAGCCGAAGACCTTTCATCTGTACAGAGGTAACAGTCCACACTGTTACACTATTTTTTTGCGCAACAAGGAACAACTATATTAGAAAGCTACTTAAAACATTTTAAATTTGGTGTGTTATATCATTGGAAATGTAAAATGTCATTCCGCACTGGTAACATTTTACAATATTGCTCAAAAATTCAAAGGTAACTATACAGGAAATAACACACCTATCTTATTTATATAAAATATTAAAGGCAGGGTCTCCGATTTTTGAAAGCCAATGTTGACATTTGAAATCACCGAAACAAACACGCCCCTAACCCAAATGGAAGCAAAAATGACACACAAACATAATCATGCAAAGGACAAAGGCATATATTAGTTCTGTGTAACAAAGCAAAACCAACGTTACTCACCTATCGAGAAGGAAAAAAGCGCCTCGGCGTCTTAAGTAAAGTTGGTCACATGTTCACAGATTGGAGTTTCCTGAGTCAATAACTCCTGAGCTAAACACTGTTACTACACAAAACACGGTTGTAGCTGCATCTCTACATTACTACGATAGAAAAGAGGTGTTATTTGTGTAGTAACAGTGTTTAGCTCAGGAGTTATTGACTCAGGAAACTCCAATCTGTGAATATGTGACCAACTTCCTGCTCCTTCAGTTCTCTCCAGCGCTGGAAAGCTGATCCTATATTAACACGTCCTACTTCTTACCTTATCGTAAGTCTTTCTTCTCTTTCTTTGTTTTTATCCTCCATGTCAATGTTAAAACCGCTTTCTGCTAATGTCACACATGCGCACTGAACACTCTCTCCGCCCATATTGACAAGCCCCGCCCCTTTCTGCTCATTGGCTACACGTTTGTTTTGATTTTTGTTTTGATTTTTGTTTATTATTCGGCCCGACTCAGTTTTCTGAAGGATTTCTCAAAAATCGGAGACCCCACCTTTAAGGACTACAGTACTTATTGATTGCTTACTAAATATGGTAGTAGGAATTAACTGTGATGTAAATAAACTGAGTCTTGCTTTGCTACATGACAGGCAAGATGCAGTCACTGCTGGAAGTGAGGTACAGAAAACCTTCAAGTTAAATCTGAAGAAGAAGGTTCAGTGTTTGAATGGAGTGATAATAAACCCAGTAGTCCCAACACTGCTGAATGAGATCTACACAGAGCTCTACATCACAGAGGGAGACAGTGGAGATGTCAATAATGAACATGAGGTCAGACAGATCGAAGCAGCATCCAGGAGAACAACAACAGAGGAAACACCAATCAAATGCAATGACATCTTTAAGCCTTTACCTGAACAAGACGAACCCATCAGAACTGTTCTGACAAAAGGAGTCGCTGGCATCGGAAAAACAGTCTCTGTGCAGAAGTTCATTCTGGACTGGGCTGAAGGGAAGGCAAATCAGGACGTCCACCTCGTATTTCCACTTCCTTTCAGAGAGCTGAACTTGATGAAGGACCAGAAACTGAGTCTGATGGAGCTCCTTCATGTCTTTTTTGAGGAAACAAAAGAAACAGAAATGTCCAGTTTGGAAAAGGTTCTGTTCATTTTTGACGGATTGGACGAGTGTCGTTTTCCTCTAGATTTCCAGAACACAGTGAGTGTGTGTGATGTAACTGAATCAGCATCAGTGCCTGTGCTGCTGATAAACCTGATCAAAGGGAATCTGCTTCCCTCTGCTCTCATCTGGATCACCTCCAGACCTGCAGCAGCTGATCAAATCCCCTCTGAGTGTGTGGATCGAGTCACAGAGGTACGAGGGTTTAATGACCCACAGAAGGAGGAGTACTTCAGGAAGAGGATCAGTGATCAGAGCCTGGCCAATAATATCATCACACACCTGAAGTCATTAAGGAGCCTCTACATCATGTGTCACATCCCAGTCTTCTGCTGGATTTCAGCCACTGTTCTAGAGAGAATGTTGGGTGAAGCAGAGAGTGGAGAGAGCCCCAAGACTCTGACTCAAATGTACACACACTTCCTCATCATTCAGACAAACATCATAAGAGAAAAATACTCAAAGAAGCAAGAGAGTGATGAAGAAATGGTTCTTAAACTGGGACAACTGGCTTTTCAGCAGCTGATGAAAGGGAACCTGATCTTCTATGAGGAGGATCTGATGGAGTGTGGCATTGATGTGACAGAAGCAGCAGTGTACTCAGGTGTGTGTACTCAGATCTTCAGAGAGGAGTCTGGGCTTCACCAGAGTAAAGTGTACTGCTTTGTTCATCTGAGCATTCAGGAGCATCTTGCAGCTCTGTATGTGCACCTGACCTTCATGAAGGAGAAGAGAAATGTTCTTATAGAGACTGAAGATCTGGAGACGAAAGAAATTAAAGCCTTAGATGATGTCCACAAGAGTGCAGTAGATGAGGCTGTAAAAAGTAAAACTGGACATCTGGACCTTTTCCTTCGCTTTCTTCTGGGTCTCTCGCTGGAGTCCAATCAGAAACTCTTACATCACCTAGTAACACAGACAGGAAGTAACTCCCACAACAAAGAGGAAACAGTTCAGTACATTAAGGAGAAGATAAGTGAACATCTTCCTACAGAGAAATCCATCAATATGTTCCACTGTCTGAATGAAATGGGTGATAATTCTCTAGTGGAGGAAATCCAACACTACCTGAAATCTGGAAAACAAAGTAAACTCTCTCCTTCCCAGTGGTCTGCGCTGGTGTTTGTGTTACTGACCTCAGAACAGGAGCAAGAGGAATTTGACCTGAGTAAATATACCACCACAGACGACATATCAGAAGACGTGCTTGTGAAGGTCATGCCTGTGGTGGCAGCATCCAGAAAAGCATTGTAAGTAGAGATGAATATAACAGGTGTTAGATTCCTAGAAAGAGACTTTGAGACAAATGTGCTGTTTGGGCTCTGAATATTTTGACAAATGTGTGTCTACTCACACAAAACGTCATACTTGTCAAAATGACCAATCCACCCGCTCCTAAACTTTGAGGTACCTTAAACAAAATTAGTATTTTTCTTTTTGATTTTTGATCAAGAATTTGCGATTTTAAAAACAAGAAGTTTTTGTTATTTTTGTCAAATCTGACAGTGGATTGATATTGGCATCAAATTTAGTGTGAATAAAAGCAATCATGTAGGGGCTAATGTACCTGGGACTCAGCTTCTTACAGCTTTGTAGATTCCTGAAGATTTGTTTCATTTATTTGAGCACGCCACCTTCTGCCAGTGATGGCAGAGGAATGAGAAAACCAGTAGGTGGGGTGCAAGCAGAGTTGGGTAGTAAGGAGTTCCATTTACTCCGTTACATTTACTTGAGTAAGTTTTTGAAAAAATTATACTTCTAGGAGTAGTTTTAAATCACTATACTTTTTACTTTTACTTGAGTAGATTTGTGAAGAAGAAACTGTACTCTTACTCCGCTACATTAGGCTACAATGAGCTCGTTACTTTTCTTTTTACCTCTTTGGTATTCTACATCAATTTTAATGTTTTATTTTGACAGATATAGAAACTTCCGCTAAGGCTCTACCACGTGACTGTGTTTCACCAATCAAACGTAGTTGTTCAGTCTCGTCACGTGACCATACTCAATCTCAGCGGCGGGACGCGTTACTTAGCAACACGACAGTTTTGTCGAGTTTTTTTATGCTCAACTTTACTCAGCGCCGCAAGAGCCGACAAACAGATGACGTCAGACGTGTCGTTTCTTACAGCGCCGAACACACATATTTAAAGGGATAGTTCACTTAAAATGAAAATTCTGTCATCATTTACTCACTCTCATGTTGTTACAAACCTGTATAAATCTCTTTGTTCTGATGAACATGAAGGAAGATATTTTGAGAAACAAAAACAGCTTTACAAGCAGAAGCTTTAGTTTACCTGAAACTAAGGAAAGTTCTAGAGGCTTCCTGAAATTAATTAAAGGAGTAGAGATGTATTTCATTATTATTGCCCTTTCATCAAGGCATCAAATGTGCAACAATCACAACACAAAAGAAATGAAATGTGTGTGTGTGTGTGTGTGTGTGTGTGTGTGTGTGTGTGTGTGTGTGTGTGTTTCCTTCTGTTGTTCTGTCACTGGAGACACACACGCAGTTTATGAGAATTTATGGCCTGCCTCGTTCTAGTTCTGCCTGGTAAAAAAGTATAAAGGTTTGGAAATTTGTGTTACTTGTGCGTATTTATTTTTTATTTATTATTATTTTATTTATTAAGTACTTGAATTTACCTGAATTATTTTAATTTAAACTATTTTGTAATTAATTAATTTTAATTTATTTTATTGATTGGATGAGCCATAATTTGCCTAAAGATTATTTTGTATTTTTGTCTGTCTGATTGTTGTCGTGTTAAAAAACAAATCAGACGTTACTCAACAGTTACTCAGTACTTGAGTAGTTTTTTCACCAAGTACTTTTTTACTCTTATTCAAGTAATTATTTGGATGTCTACTTTTTACTTGAGTCATATTATTCTGAAGTAACAGTACTTTTACTTGAGTACAATTTTTGGCTACTCTTCCCACCTCTGGGTGCAAGGTACGGTGGCCGAGAAGTGCAAAACAGATTAACAAATCCGAAAACAAATCTGAAAACACAACGACAATTCAGACAACCCGGAAACGGTTAGTATCGTTTTTGAATGGAAACCTAACGAGCATTGGACAAGACACCTGTCACTCAAGATATACAGGTATGGAATCTTATGTGTAATGTGTAAAGTTCTCCGTGTAAATATAAGAAAATAACAGAATTAATCCACAGTAATCGACAGTAAGGACAATACATTTTGTACACTTTTACACACACATTCCAACTTTTCCCTGCGGCAGACTGTTGAACTTCATCTATACATTGAGTGACAGGTGTCTTGTCCAATGATCGGTACTGTATGTGTTCCAATCACAAACTATACCGACCTCTTCCGGGTTGTCTGACTTGTCGTTGTGTTTTCGGATTTATTCATTTGTTTTCGGATTTGTTAATGTGTTTTGCACTTCTCGGCCACCGTAGCAAGGGACCTTGGACTGAACAATGGTAGTACATGAAGAAACATAAAGTTTACTCTAGTTTGAATATTGGGCCACTAATTCTTATCTAGGGGGCACGGTGGCTTAGTGGTTAGCACGTTCGCCTCACACCTCCAGATTCGGGGTTCGATTCCCGCCTCCACCTTGTGTGTGTGGAGTTTGCATGTTCTCCCCGTGCCTCGGGGGTTTCCTCCAGGTACTCTGGTTTCCTCCCCCGGTCCAAAGACATGCATGGTAGGTTGATTGGCATCTCTGGAAAATTGTCCCTAGTGTGTGATTGCATGAGTGAATGTGTGTGTGTGCCCTGTGATGGGTTGGCACTCCGTCCAGGGTGTATCCTGCCTTGATGCCCGATGACGCCTGAGATAGGCACAGGCTCCCCGTGACCCAAGGTAGTTCGGATAAGCGGTAGAAGATGAATGAATGAATGAATGAATAATTCTTATCTATCAGGAGATGATAGTTTTAGTAATTTACAGCAATTTGTGCCCAGGACATGACTCTCCCTCACATGGCCGTGGGCGTAGCCTTGCGATCTCCTGGTCCATTTCCCAAGTAACCACTCCCATTAAGCATGAGTGGTTATGGATGGGATTTTCGGTGTATAAGCATGAGACCGAGAGTCTGCTTCTGTGTGTTTTGAATGCAGGTCTGTACGAAGGGGTGAAGTTAAAGCAAGAAAAGAAAAAGTTCCCTTTGGGTTGATGGGAATTAAGTTGCAACTTTTGGTTTGTGTGATTCGTAAATATCATGAAATATGTAGGTGGCCCCTTCCAGTCCGTGGCTCTTCCAGTGCCAGCTTTACATCTAGAAGATCTTGGTTGTAATGTCGTAAATTTGTTCAGCATGCATCCAAGGAAGTCTTAAGTTTTTTAAATGCAGCTCATCCCATGCCAGTTATTTGGCCCCCTTTTTAAGATACAAGGTAAGAAAAATAAAAATAAAATCCTCTGATTAATTGCTAGTAAAAGTTTTAAAATCTTTGCAGGTCTTTAACTGTATTTGGTTTCAGCCACTCAGTAACTGCAAACACTTTTATTCAGTCCATCGTGAAATTAGATCTTGGTTTTACAGAACTCATTTTTCACCTTTAATTCTTGTCTGAGGTCAGAGGAGATGCTAAAGGACTGGACTGATATGCACTTTAAATGAAGGAAAGTATTTCAGAATGTTGATATAAGCAGTGACAAAATTCCCAAGCATGTATTAGCAGGACATCATTTATTAGGCACTGAAACAAGATAAGGGAGCACGGTGGCTTAGTGGTTAGCACATTCGCCCCACACCTCCAGGGTTGGGGGTTTGATTCCCGCCTCCGCCTTGTGTGTGTGAAGTTTGCATGTTCTCCCCGCCCCTCTGGGGTTTCCTCCGGGTACTCCGGTTTCCTCCCCCGGTCCAAAGACATGCATGGTAGATTGATTGGCATCTCTGGAAAATTGTCCGTAGTGTTTGAGTGAATGAGAGTGTGTGTGTGCCCTGCGATGGGTTGGCACTCCATGGTGTATCCTGCCCGATGACGCCTGAGCACAGGCTCCCCGTGACCCGAGGTAGTTCGGATAATAAGTAGAAAATGAATGAAACAAGATAAGCCCATACAGCACTACTCATTGTTATCCTTTCACCTTCTTTCTGAATCCAGAGTCTTGTTTGGGAATCTGCAGTTTATGTTGACTATGATTTTTTTTTATTTCCTTCAGTATCAGATGTAATTCAATGAAAGAAAAAGGTTGGACGGCTCTGATCTCAGAGCTCAGCTCAGAAACCTCTGACCTGAACAAACTGCATCTGACTGTGAATACAGTGGATCTGTCTGGGAATAATCTAGGAGACTCAGGAGTGAAGCATCTCTCTGCAGGACTGGAGAATCCTCACTGTAAAGTGGAAACACTGAAGTAAGATCATCTACCTGAGGGTTTTGCACCTGTAGTACACTTAATGTCAAGAGAAGGGAGGCAGTGCAACATGACACTGCTGTGTAAAGGCAGTCTGAGTGTCTCTGCACTGTTCATCATAGTGTATCAGAGGCGGGAGTAAGTCACACATGTGCAAGTCACAAGTCTCAAGTCATGAACGTCAAGTCAAAGTCAAGTCGAGTCTTTTTTTAATATTTGTCAAGCAAGTCTCAAGTCTCAAATTTGCGACTTAAGTCTGACTCGAGTCAGGTCATATGAATTGAGTCCCCCATCACTGTAGTGTATATAACACAACGAATCCCCCCAGCCCTTGCATCAGACTAATTCTGATCTATCTGTGTGTCCCGAATTGTGAGAGCAAAGAACGTGTCATTGTGTCTGTGCAGGTTGGACTCTTGTCATGTCTCGGATGACGGCTGTACCACTCTGGCTTCAGCTCTCAAATCAGACCTCTCACACATAAGAAACCTGTATCTGTCTAAGAATTGTCTAGAAGACTCTGGAGTGAAGTGTCTCTCTGATGGTCTGAAGAATCCTAACTGTAAACTGAAGACTCTGAGGTAAGATCAACTCTCTGAGTCACATGACCTGCAGTGAATTGGTGTGATCTCAATTTGTTCAGCTAATTTGGTGGCGGTAGACAGTGTTATCCGAATCTGATGCTGGTTAACATTGGATACTAAAACAAAGTAATTTCTGGATCAATAGTTAGAAACTCTGTTACCACAAATTTGCGTGCAATTGTAAAGGATTTTTAGAAATCTCCACAGCAAAGCTCTGAAATCTAGTTGACAGTCTATCACTTCTGTCCAATATATGGATGGACAGCAATATATATCCGTCCGACAACGTGCCGCTGTCTTGTGTGTCGTTGTCTTTCTCTTCAGGTTGGGGTGTTGTGGTATCTCAGATGAAGGCTGTGCTGCTCTGGTTTCAGCTCTTACATCAAACCCGTCACACCTGAAGGAACTGCATCTGACTGGGAATATTTTAGGAGACTCAGGAGTGAAGTGTTTCTGTGCTGCACTGGAAAATCCTGACTGTAATCTGGAGACACTGAGGTAAGATCATCTCTCTGAGAGTCACGTGACACTTTCTTTAATAGTGAGACTGAAAAAGAGGTTTTTAAGTTCATCATCGGTGTCCTGAGGAGGAAGATTGTTTCATTGTGTATTCCTGCAGGTTGGATCGTTGTGAAATCACAGATGAAGGCTGTGCTGCTCTGGCTTCAGCCTTAATATCAAACTCCTCACACCTGAGAGAGCTGGATCTGTCTGAGAATAAACTCAAAGACTCAGGAGTGAAGCATCTCTCTTCTGCATTGGAGAATCCAAACTGTAAACTGGAGAAACTGAGGTAAGACCTTTTATTGCACATCAGACATGATGCCTGTGGCACTCCACTGCTCAAGGTTTTCACACTATCCAGTATTGCATCAGATCCATAGCATAATGACTGCCACACAAACACACAGTGCTCACAGTGCTGAAGATCTGCAGCAGCCTTTCCCCATGTACAGTAGGCTGAATGTGTGAATGCTAAGCTGTGACTGATGTAAAGGAGGTGGAAGCACTAGCACTATGTTCTAGGGCTGTTTCCCTACTTATGGTACACTGATTTATCCAATAAGAGGATGAATGGAACCATTTATTGGGAAATTCTTGAAGATTATCAACAAATCTATTATTCAAGAATTAGCATTCAAAAATGTTCAGTGTCGGAAAGCTCCACATGGAATCTTCCCTCTCTGTTTGAATCCATGGCTGTTAAGTCTGTCTCCCTTGGTGGTGCATGCAGGGTTGCTGGTGAATCCTCTTGTCTGTTTAGTCCATTTAACATGTTTGTTTTCATCATGGCTGAAGAACTCACTGTTTCATATAACATGAGAGTGAAGAGTGTGTCATTGTGTGTCTGCAGGTTGAACTTTTGTGATATGTCAGATGAAGGCTGTGCTGCTCTGGTTTCAGCTGTGAGATCAAACCCCTCACACCTGAGAGAACTGGAGCTGCATGGAAATAACCTAGGAGCCTCAGGAAGGAATCTGCTCTCTGCTCTCCAGGACGATGTGGATGATGATGATGAGGGACGTTACAAACTACTGGAACTGATGTGAGTCATTTTTTAAAGAAGAATTTGTTTCACGGTCCAGATTCTGGTTATTAATTCACAAGTTTTTAATTTTTATTCAGTTGCTGATGAACATCTGTGCGTGACGACTCCTGTGTTCCTGAATTTCCATGTTGGAGAATAGAGAACATGTTTGAATGCACACCAGTCATTTAGGTCACATGAAGTAGACTCCGAGGGATGAAGCAGTAAATCATTGACACACACTGCACACACACTGATCCAGACAGTAGACTGAACACAGAAGAGCTGGAATGGAGACGCTTTGTTAATCAAAACACCTCAGTGTGTGTGTGTGGGTGGGTGTGTGACACTCAGTAACTTCAGGATCAATCAGTCACTGGAGACATGGTGCCCCTCCTGCACCTTCAACACCTCTTTCAGTCTGAATGTTTATCTGATAGTCTAAAGTGTTTTAGAAGTGTGAATGATATCTGAATTTTATATTTATAATAAATAAATAAAAATAAGAGTAGCCCATTTCACACAACTCTGTGTGCGCTCAGCTCACTGCAGTGAAGAACAGTCATTAATATAATTTAGCAGAAATCTTCTTTCAGATTGATTAAAACCATGTGTCTGATCCAAGGAGATAGAAGACCAGTAATTAAAAAAGGTATTTATGACCCTCAGATGAAACAGTAATTAAAACCCATGTTTATTTTCCCAAAGAGAGTCACAGTTTACTGACCAGTAATTAACACCATGTGTATTAAAAATCCATGATGAACAGGTAAAGAGTTCAAATACATGTTATACATTTTATTGGTAGAATTTTATATTGGAAGAGGAAAGTTTCTAATGAGCCCAAACACCACAATTTGTCAACTTTGTTTCTGGTTTTTGTTCGGTTGCATTAAAGATGCTTTAAAGTTATTTTTGTATATATGTTTAGACTTCTTTTTAAAATTTACAGTTCAGTTATGTACAGTTCTACACCAGTTGAGGCCCGATTCCTTATTGTGGCTCCAACGTGAGCGTCGTTTCCACTTTGTACGTGACCAGAACGCTGCAAAGGTCAATTACATTGACATCGATTACAATGACCTTATCTCTTTGGGAAAATAAACATGGGTTTTAATTACTGTTTCATCTGTGGGTCATAAATACCTTTAATTAATTACTGGTCTTCTATCTCCTTGAAGCAGACACATGGTTTTAATCAATCTGAAAGAGGTACGGTGGGAGGGAAAGGGGGGCTCTTAAACTCCTATCAGTAAGCAATATATCAATACAATCATTAACTTTTATTATGAACTTTTAATCTAAAAATAACATAATAAAATCAGGACATAAATCTGTCAGATCAAAGGTCTTAAACTCCTCGGAATCAACACACATGGTTCCTATCAGTCAGCATTATATAATTACAGTCATAAACTTTATTATTTATGGTTTTATTGGGGTCATAAAACTGTCAAAACAAACGTTGTTGGAACATGCTCTCAATATCTCTCTAATAATGTCATAAACAGTTCTTAACACTGTGCTTGATGCAGGCCAATAACTTGTAACATCTTTTCCAATCTTGCGTCATTTCTCTGTAGTTCTGTTAATAAGGAAGACTGATCAATTGGCACATGATCAATTTCCTGGTGTGTAGAGGTTACAAAAGTTCAACAAAGTTCTGACTCTCGAGCTTTATGTTAACTTTACCAACCTACCTGTCAGACTGATGATGGTACAGTTAGATTCAGGACTCCAGAGCAAATGCATGTTTATATTTCATATTCTTTTTTTGAAGTTTTATATATAGAACTGTCTCTGAATATGACTGAGGGTGTTGTATATATTATTCCTTGTGCTTTTTGGTCCGGTGGGTCTTTGTTTTCCAACACACCAATGTCGGAGAAGATAAAATTCCATGGCTCAGTAATGGCAAGCCTCCTTCATTCAGATGTACTTCTTATATGTCCTCATACATAATCCTCTCTACATTATACCAGTCTGATAAATAAATGTCCACGTGAATAAAGTGTAAGTACAGATTTTAGTTTTTACTGCATTTTTAGAAAATGTCGCAACTTTTCAGGAAATGTGGTTGTCGATCTTTACATAGAAATATGTACTTTTATTTTATATAGAAATATGTACTTTTATTTTATATAGAAATATGTACTTTTATTTTACATAGAAATATGTTCTTTTATTTTATATAGAAATATGTTCTTTTATTTTATATAGAAATATGCACTACATCAGATGTTATTGTACAATAAATAAACACGACAGCATTCAACAGAAAGCTGACAAGTTCAACAATAATTATTGAATTAAATTACCAAGAATTAAATAATTCATTGCAGGGCAGCGATGTGGAATCATTGTTGTTGATTATTGTTCTTGATATTGTAATAATTCTTAACGTTGATTAATACATAAAAAGGTTTGGAAAGACACATCATATACTTTACATTCTTCACACCGATTGTTTTAGTAGAATTTAAAACAAAATGGTTATTTAGATTGATATTAATTTGCATAGCAAGCGAGCAAAGTCACAAACTATCTGTGGCAGTCGCAGCCTGGACAGATCAAATATGAGTGGTGACTGATCCACGTTGTCAACCTGGAGCAGGGCGGAGCCTAAAGAACAACTCTTTTCATCAACCGTCTAGCAAAAATTAGATTGGAGTTTTTCATACATTTCATATCCATCCCAAAAATCAACCATCATTAGCCTGCGACTTTTACAGATATCTTAAACAAACACAATCGTCCTAATGGAAAATTCCCAACAGCTTAACTTTTGCTTGAACTCGCAAACAATCCCAATCCCCTTACTGAAAGTGAGCCAAAGCTGGGTGACATCAACAAACATTAGCAGATCACAGTATAGGCACAAAGTCAAGGCACAATGAATTAGGCTTATTTTATCTGAAAGTGAACTATTAGTAACATATCATAAGATATGTTGTATGAAAGCAATGAACACTAGCACTATATTAAAATCGATTTATATTGTCATCTTATCCCAGGATTTCCCTTTACCTTTCTTTAAAAAAAAAAGAAATCTTAATTTGAGCTTTTGGCTTTATGTTTAAGGGCCCTGTGAGCCCTTAGTGATCTTATCTGAATGAAGCTCAATCCACACTGTGAACAGTGGAACGACTTCAGACCTGTATGTGTCCGCTGGTGGTTTTGTAAAGCACGCAGTTCAACAAAACTTCTCTCACACTGCGAGCAGTGATACGGCTTCTTTCCTGTGTGAATGGGCATGTGTGTCTGAAGGCTACTCTTTTGACGAAAACTCTTGCCACACTCTTCACAGCGAAAGGGCTTCTCGCCCGTATGGATGAGAAGGTGTTGTTTGAGATG
Organism: Tachysurus vachellii; assembly: GCF_030014155.1. Taxonomy (NCBI): domain Eukaryota; kingdom Metazoa; phylum Chordata; class Actinopteri; order Siluriformes; family Bagridae; genus Tachysurus; species Tachysurus vachellii. Next base: position 1,811,549 of record NC_083462.1, on the reverse strand, counting down.
ATCTTCTCGCATAAAACTCTTCCCACACTCTCCGCACTGATGCGACTTTTCTCCCGTGTGGATGAGCTTGTGTCGTTGGAGATGACTCTGACGTGTAAAACTGATTCCACACTGGGAGCAGTGATATGGCCTTTCTCCCGTGTGGATGAGCTTGTGCCGTTGGAGATTTAACTTTTTGGTAAAACCAGCGCCACACAGCTCACAATAATACAACTTCTCTCCCTTGTGGATTTGCTCACGCTTTTGGCCTTTACGCTGCCTACTAACACTCTTCCTACCATGTGAGGAGTCATTCGGCTGCTTCTTTCTGTGGATGCACTGGTGATTTCTGAAATTACAGTTTCTTTTAAAACTCTTTCCACAATCTGAGCAGTGGTACATCTGGAAAACATAATAAAATGAATAAAGATTATTAAATTAGAAGTTAATTTTGGGCTTACAACAACAACAAAAAAACATCTAAAATATTAATATGGCTTGAACACCAAATCACCCACTTTTAAGGGCTGCGGTAACCGATTTAATTCTATTAATTCAGATGGAGCTTCTATATAAAAAAGTAATAATAATGGTTTACTGCTGGCCAGGGTTTACAGAACCAGTCTGACGAGCGTCCTATGGTCCGATTAGCCTAGGTGGGGTGTTGTAACCAAGATCCAGCACTATGTCTGTGAGGTGACAGTCATCCAGGTGAGCTTATCTGGAGTCACGTGGAGTCTCTGGAGTTTACACTCTGACTATAAACACACTGGTGAATTCCTGTGGTAAATGTTTATCTGTATAACAGTCACAACCTACACTAGCGAGACACACACAGTTCTTGGTGTAGTTGGTGTAGACACACGAGCCGACACACGAGCCGAACCCCGGTCAGTCCGTACAGCTGAAAGTGAACAACATCTTCGTGAAAATAAAGACACGACCGTGTTCACACTCACACTGGGTGTGGTCCAGTTTATTGTGGAGAGAAGAACTGACTTGAGAGCCGACAGGCTAGTGGTTTGTTCCGCTTCCGCGTATGTGAGGAAGTCGGGCAAAAGACAAGAATAGCAACATTTTGTATCCAGCGCGCTGGTGCGTGCTAATGCTAATGCTGCGTATTGCGCGCTTCTGGTGCGTACTAATGCTAATGCTGCGTGCTAATGCTGCGTATTGCGCGCTTCTGGTGCGTGCTAATGCTAATGCTGCGTGCTAATGCTGCGTATTGCGCGCTTCTGGTGCGTGCTAATGCTAATGCTGCGTACTGCGCGCTTCTGCTGCGTGCTAATGCTAATGCTGCGTGCTAATGCTGCGTATTGCGCGCTTCTGGTGCGTGCTAATGCTGCGTACTGCGCGCTTCTGCTGCGTGCTAATGCTAATGCTAATGCTGCGTGCTAATGCTCGCCATCTTGTAGCATATTATTTATTTCAGCCCAGTTTCACTGTGACATTTATATAGAGGCAGGGCTTTGAAGACAGGCAAGAGTGACAAAAAAAAGTGGTTTCACCAGGATCACTGACCACATTTTAACCAAATACAAAGTACTTGTTCACTTTCCATTTATTAATGTGTGAGAGAGACCTCATGACTGTTGTTTATTGTAAGTGTTTGTTGCCTTTTTGGACTCCTTTGTCATTTGTAATGTTATTAGTGCAAGGGTTAAATCATCAATCCAGTTAAGTTTAGTACTTTTACAGATCTTGTTAAGTTTGGCCTTGAATATTCTTATTCTTTCTCCCATCCCTTGTGATTGTGGATGGTAGACACATCCTAACCTTTACAAGCTTATAAATAAATTTATTATTTATTTATAAGTACTCGCTTTACAGTTATCTGAATTAATTATTCAGATAACTGAATAATCAATTATCTGAACTACCCGTATATGGCCTATAGGTGTCGCTGTCTCTTTCCTAACTTTATTCTTGGTACATATTTCACATTCATTCATTCATCTTCTACCGCTTATCCGAACTACCTCGGGTCACGGGGAGCCTGTGCCTATCTCAGGCGTCATCGGGCATCAAGGCAGGATACACCCTGGACGTAGTGCCAACCCATCACAGGGCACACACACAAACACTCTCATTCACTCACACACTCCAGAGATGCCAATCAACCTACCATGCATGTCTTTGGACCAGGGGAGGAAACCGGAGTACCCGGAGGAAACCCTCGAGGCACGGGGAGAACATGCAAACTCCACACACACAAGGTGGAGGCGGGAATCGAACCCCCAACCCTGGAGGTGTGAGGCGAATGTGCTAACCACTAAGCCACCGAGCTCCCTTATCTTGTTTCAGTGCCTAATAAATGATGTCCTGCTAATACATGCTTGGGAATTTTGTCACTGCTTATATCAACATTCTGAAATACTTTCCTTCATTTAAAGTGCATATCAGTCCAGTCTTTTAGCATCTCTTCCAACCTCAGACAAGAATTAAAGGTGAAAAATGAGTTCTGTAAAACCAAGATCTAATTTCACGATGGACTGAATAAAAGTGTTTGCAGTTACTCAGTGGCCCAAACCAAATACAGTTAAAGACCTGCAAAGATTTTAAAACTTTTACTAGCAATTAATCAGAGGATTTATTTTATCCTCTGACGTTGTATCTTAAAAAGGGGGCCAAATAACTGGCATGGGATGAGCTGCATTTAAAAAACTTAAGACTTCCTTGGATGCATGCTGAACAAATTTACGACATTACAACCAAGATCTTCTAGATGTAAAGCTGGCACTGGAAGAGCCACGGACTGGAAGGGGCCACCTACATATTTCATGATATTTACGAATCACACAAACCAAAAGTTGCAACTTAATTCCCATCAACCCAAAGGGAACTTTTTCTTTTCTTGCTTCAACTTCACCCCTTCGTACAGACCTGCATTCAAAACACACAGAAGCAGACTCTCGCTCTCATGCTTACACACTGCCAGCTCTGAAAGAGACAGTGAAGATCCCATCCATAACCACTCATGCTTAATGGGAGTGGTTACTTGGGAAATCGACCAGGAGATCGTAAGGCTACACCAACTGCCATGTGAGGGAGATTCATGTCCTGGGCACAAATTGCTGTAGACTACTACAACTATCATCTCCTGATAGATAAGAATTAGTGGCCCAATATTCAAACTAGAGTAAACTTTATGTACCTTCATGTACTACCGTTGTTCAGTCCAAGGTCTGTTGCACCCCATCTACTGGTTATCTCATTCGAGATAGCGAGTGGACATAAGGGTCAGTGTTACTTTTGGAGGAAATTGGACAGAAAGCTAGGGTGCCAAAACATTTGGAGGTAAGTGAAGACGAGCATGTGATATCATACGAATACTCTTGAGGCAGTTCCCCTCATTGTGCTGAGTGTTTTGATATGTCACATGTCATATAAGTGGCACCTTTCGTCAAACCGACAGTTTTATTGCCCTGACAGATCATATCAGATCATATCAGCTGATATGACAGCTGTCATTAGTACTTTTCCCCGTCGGAGGCACAAATCCTCATGGAGGCATACGGAGGTAAAAGACATAATTAAGAAGAAAGGCAACACCACCACAGTGATAAAGCAAAGAGAAAAAGCATGGCAAAGTATTGCAGACCGCCTGAATGCGTAAGTAGTGCACAATTACACACTCACTGCGCCACTGAAACATCACAATTACAATCCAAATAGTTAATTCACATCTCCAAAAACGCAGTTGTACTCTGATTATGAAACAGTTGAATTTTTAATTGAAATGGACTGCAGATATGAGTGAAATTGTGTAAGGTAACTCCATCACACTGTATAAGGCTTTGATAAATGATCAAAGCCTCACATTATTACTACTCTCACTAGTACGGTTTAATCTTAGCCGTTGTACTCTGCTTCTTATGTTGTCCACCGATTTTTCTTTGTTCTCCTGCTTTTATTAATGTAAAGCTGCTTTGAAACAATGAAACATTTGTGAAAAGCGCTATATAAATAAAATAAAATTGAATTGACTAAATAGATGAGCTAATAATAATAATCACTTTAATTTATATAGCGACTTTCAAAGGACCCAAGGTCGCTTGCTCACTGACTCCATTGAATGTTCTTGTGTGATAAAGAAAGTGTCTCTTTTCGTGTGCGTGTGTGTCTGTGGTGTGTGTGATGTAGATTAAACATGACTGGGCCAAAACGGTCCACTTTTTACATTGTGGCTGTGTCAAGAATATCACTGTGTTTATGAGGTAGTAATGATGAGATTTTGTGTTGACAGGTGAACTCTCTGGTGTGTTGCTGGGAGACAGGGTGTATGGCTGCCAGCCTTTTCTCCTGGCACCTTTCACAGACCCCCAGGAAGCACAGCAGGCCTACAACCATGCCCATGCCAGGACCAGGGCCAGAGTTGAAATGGCCTTTGGCCTCCTGAAGGCACGCTTTCACTGCCTTCACAAATTAAGGGTCAGCCCTGTGAGGGCATGTGACGTTTCTGTGGCTTGTCCTGTCCTCCACAATGTGGCCTGCCAATCCGGCAATCTTCCCTGATGACGACAGTGGTCGGCTGCTTAGGGACCAATGTGTGTTGAATTATTTTAGTTAGTATATGTGCTTTCAATTTTGGTTAAATATGTCCTGCGGTGGCAGAGGAATTTGGTTTTTTTTGTGTTTAAATGTAATTTTTTTTTAAAAATTGATTTGGCCTCTTATGTGTGTGCTGTATACTGTGTGTAATACAAGCTTGCAGGGAGGCTACTGCATCCATTCATTTGTCTGTTCAGCTGATGTGTATGGATTTGTCCTACATTTATTTCAGTGTGCAGACATGCGGGGTGTGTGTTATATACAGACGTTTTGAATGCGTATTTATCCTTTTGTTGTATAATATGCTTTGACTCTGTGCTTTCCATCTAGTAGAGTCACTGTGTGACTTCAGTTTCGAAAGGAGCTGATGGTTTACCTGCTTTGTTTTATCCTTATTCAATAAAGGAACATAATGTTACACTTTGTGTTTTTATATTTATATGGAATGTGTATTTTATACGACAGAGTATTAGGGCCACACTGAGGAAGAAGGAAAAAGGCATAAATTTATGAGGGTGGCTTTCTGCAGAAAAGATGCATCTTCTTTTTACAGTCCTGATACTTATGACAATGTGATGCTGATGTGCCAAAAGATTATAATTATTTGTGAAACCATACTGAAGAACAATTCCAGGAAATGCCCCACAGCTGTCATTTTAACAACTGTCCTCCTCTAAAACAACAGGTTACGATATTATGACTTCATTCTCGAAGTCTGTGAAATAAATGAATCAGCTGACAGTTTTATTGCCCTGACAGCTGTCATATCAGCTGTCATTAGTGATAAGAAATTAATAAATGTCAAAGGTCATACCTTTGATCTGGCAGATGTATGTCTTTGTTCCAAATGAGATAGGAGACAAGTACTTAAAACTCATGTTTGTCTGGGGGTGTTTTGTGGAGCCCCCCTTTTCCCTCCCACCACACCGTTTTTCATATTGTTTAACACCGTTGTATCTGTTTTCAAGTAGATAGGAGACAAGTACTTAAAACTCATGTTTGATCCGGGTGTGGTTTGTGATAGGGTTATCCCTCCCCTCAGAATGGATGGTTGTGATAGGGTTACCCCCTCCCCTCAGAATGGATGGTTGTGATAGGGTTACCCCCTCCCCTCAGAATGGATGGTTGTGATAGGGTTATCCCTCCCCTCAGAATGGATGGTTGTGATAGGGTTACCCCCTCCCCTCAGAATGGATGGTTGTGATAGGGTTACCCCCTCCCCTCAGAACGGATGGTTGTGATAGGGTTACCCCCTCCCCTCAGACTGATCGTTAGCCAATGTGTGCTATCTATCTAGCGCACACGCGCAAACGCATGCACACGCGCCCCCCTGAGCAAACGCGCATGAGAAAAAAACACGTGGCGAAAAACGTTTTTCACCAGTGGACTACGAATATAAATGGTGGAGCAAATGTACAACTCCTCAGCAAAAATACGGCATTGAAGGGTTACCCCCTCGCCTCAGACTGGATGGTTGTGACATAGTTACCCCCTCCCCTCAGACCGGGTGGTTGTGACAGGGTTACCCCCTCCCCTCAGACCGGGTGGTTATCAAATCAAGATTATGACAACTCCGCTGTGTTAGGAGCGTCTCTCAGAATGATCGTTAGCCAATGGGTGCTATCTATAACGTCACACAGGCGCACACGCGTGCACAAGCTCCCCCTGAGCAAACGCGCGTGAGAAAAAAAAAGGAGCACACGCCCCCTGAGCAAAAGCGCGCCACGCTCAAACGCGTGCTCACGCCCCTGAGCGGACACGTGTACCTCCCACCTCTGTATATAACTGTACATTTATTGCTTACCGTTATTTACCTTTATTTATGTATATTCTTTGTACATACACTGTATATTTCTAGGTTACTTTTGTATGTAGTGTACAAAATGGACACATTTCCACATATATACTATATTATATATACATATATACTATTATATACTATCTTACTACCTTACTATATATATATAAAATTATATTTTTAGACATATTGTACTGCCTATAAAACTAGCATATACTCCTACACACATATAGTATATACTATTATATACTATCTTACTACATATATATATTCATATCTTTACTTGTTTTGTTAGCTAAAATTAATCTTAAATCATGTTAACATTATTAGTTTCATGTGTATATGTCATCAATCTATATGTTGTCATCTTAAGGTCAAAGTTTAATGGATGTACTGCTGTTAGTAATAAAATTAGTGTATGTAAATCAAAGCATACACTGTTGCCCCAGCTCTGTTAACAATTCACGCACGACGTAACACGTGACGTGACACGTGAGGAGCCGAGTGAGTGTTGCTCCTCCCTCACAGGGAAAACCAAGTGGACGACTTTTCCCACCATTGGAGTTCATTCTCTCACAGACTCACCTGAGGAGATCAGCAGCAGCTCACAGCATCAGGAGACCAAATCAACACTAGTCTACTTTACTAAGGTAAAAAAACAAAGCACATATTTGCCCACTATTACAGTTCTGTAGTTTAATAAGTTAAGTGAAATCGTATACAAGAAAATCAGCCCATTGGCTACAATTCTAAAGTAAATGCGATGGGCGGCCTAAGGTGACTAAGTGGAAAAGTAAAAGTTTCCAATCTTTACTGTTGAATCAGTGTATAGAGGTATAGGCTAGTTAATATATAGACAATACTTAGTTAAAGCTTTATCACTGTTTTGAGAAAGAAATCATCATTGGTTGTATTACTAACATTAGCTGTTTAACTTGTTGACATTAACATTAACTTGTTGCTAACACTAAAGTTACTAATCATTCCTCTATCCACAGCTGTTTGTGATGAACAAACTCCTGTTGATTAACATTTAAAGCCCTGAGTTGGACAGTTTCAGTGGCCAGAGGGCAGTTGAATGGTGGTACAGCGACAGGGAGCTCGGAGGGTATCGGGTTAATTTCATGTGCACTTTTTAAGAGTATTTTTAATAAAATACTTTTAATGGATATGCAATGAAATTCTTGTCCTACAATTCAAAGCAAGTGGAAAACTAATATTATGTGGTTTTATATATATATACACGTACAAGGACAATCAAAGTCAGTACTTTGAGGAAGGTAATGGTGTGACTCCTGTTGTAAACTTTTTTCAGAGAAGACCAGGAGACTTGGATATCCTTGTGCAGTAGTCTTTATTGTAGATACACGATGAAACGAGTCTGCAAGTCAGAGCGTACTGGCAATTCTGACTTAAAGTTGTAATACATTGTAAATATACACATTTTAGGGGCAGTCCCATCAGATAGAGACAAAACACTCAGGTGACAATCAAAGCATGAAAGGATGTAACAGCCCCACACCAGATCCTGGACTTTCACCCACCCTTAATCCCATTAACATAACAGTCTTTCTCAGACCCCTTCATAGAAACGAGTTCACCTCTAATGCTTGCATTCCTTCTTGACTCAGACCTTGAACCCCATTGCCACCTTAAACAATGGGACAAATGAATGAATAAAACAATGACTTAAAATTATTTTCCCACACTCCCCTGATAAAGGCTGTGCTGAACCTATGGAAATTTTATTGACGTTCAGCTTGTTAACACCTTTTAGTCTGCCGCCAGGACAACAGATCTTTGTTGTCTCTCAGTCTCACCGTAAACTCTTTCTGCAAAGCATGTTTCTTTTTGTTTATTAGTTCTTTCAGGTGATGACTGAGATCATCGTACATGTTTGTGCTCTGACAGATTGTGGTTTAATAGTTGCTTGTTCACTCACTGAATAATCCACACCACCCCATTACTGTGAGGAGAGCTCTGTTTTCTGCATAGCTAATAAACTGAATTCCTCACGGAGCAGCTGAAAGATCTCTACTTCCTTTGTAGCTTAAGGGCTAAGTTAGGGTTTGTTCTTGTCCATTGTATATAAGATGTAAAGTCCTATGGGATGTGTTACATATATAGTACAGTTAAATAACTTGTAAAAATGGCTTTTGTATGTTGTTTTAGGATTTTTATGCAAATGTAAGTGCAGAAATGTAAATAACTGTTAGAAGACTTTGTGCCTTTCTAAACTAAATCTTTGTGGCTTGTATATTCATTTTATTGAAGCTTCTTGAATAATAGGTTCGTGCATTTTGTGCTCATTTGTTTATGTGGTGGGGGGCACGGTGGCTTAGTGGTTAGCACGTTCGCCTCACACCTCCAGGGTTGGGGGTTTGATTCCCGCCTCCGCCTTGTGTGTGTGGAGTTTGCATGTTCTCCCTGTGCCTCGGGGGTTTCCTCCGGGTACTCCGGTTTCCTCCCCCGGTCCAAAGACATGCATGGTAGGTTGATTGGTATCTCTGGAAAATTGTCCGTAGTGTGTGAGTGAACGAGAGTGTGTGTGTGTGTGCCCTGCGATGGGTTGGCACTCCGTCCAGGGTGTATCCTGCCTTGATGCCCGATGACACCTGAGATAGGCACAGGCTCCCAGTGACCTGAGGTAGTTCAGATAAGCGGTAGAAGATGAATGAATGAATGAATGAATGAATGAATGTTTATGTGGTGGTAAGTACATTGCCTTGTAACTCAAGTCTTAATGATTTGCCTGTGAGTGTTAAATTTACTGTTTTTACTGGAGTTTGGTGGTTGTAACCCAGTTACAAAATGTTAGTTTAATTCTTAAATAGAGGAAAATATCATTCTTATTTGTTATCATTTATTGTTTTAACTCTAAGACCAGTAATATTTCACTGTGATACCTTGTCCAGTGTTATTTTCATTTTAAACCAATCATATTGTAATCTAACACTTTGTCCCGCCTTCTGGCGTTGCCGATTGGTTAGATGAGTTTTGTGACCAGCGGGTAGGGTGATACTGCACAGATGGAGCACGTGTTTCATTGCAGCGGCAGGTTTGAGAGAGACGAAGCTGGATTCTATTGATTTTTTGAGATTTTGTTGAACCAATCGTTCTTTATGAACCAAGTTTCATGTTTATCTTGGTGAGTTCATATTTTGAGTTTGATTATGCTTTAATAATATTGTTTAAAAGACTTGTTATAGACTGTGCATCATAACTGTGGATTCACATTACAAATTAAAGATAATTAATTTTAATTACTTCTTATTTAGTTCAACTCTCAAATTATATTTTTCTTTTGATTATATAAATAGTCTCCTGTGGGTTTTAGTTATCAAAGGAGGAAATATTCAACATTAAACTTGAAAGCACATGGTATGGGCCGAATGAGCCAATGTTAGGAATATTTATATATTATTCCTTAGTTTCTTATGTATGTGGATGCTTTTGATGTTTTTTTGCATTTCATATTTTCATTTCACTGTAAAAACTACAGTATAATCTTTATGGTTAAATTAACTTGTTTTTTTTTTTTTACAAAAAACAACACATTCAAAATTATGAAGCTCAGCATATATGTAAGTCATTAATGGTCATACATACAGTATTTCTCCATTTATTTGAATAGATTAAAATGTGATTAGGCCTAATAGTAATGTGAATGGTGTTTAAATGAATGCTCTACAGCTGTTTTCTACAAATACCTGTTTTGTAAATGCAGGTCAGGGGCCTATTGCACAAAACTAGGATAAGGGATTAAGCTGGGTTATCTTGGCGATCCTGGCTCAATTTATCTGTGATCCGGTTGCACTAAAGCTGGATTAGGGGGCAGTAGGATGTTATGGTATAAATTACCACAGAGATTTATTCTGTGGAGCTAGCCTGCTCCAGACCAGGCTAAGTTCTAGGATCTATTTAATCTCATCCCTCATGTCAGTCAGCAGTCACCACAAACGGAAACCAATAGTTATTCCACTGCCCACTATACATTATCACATGTATCTAGACCCACTGTCATTATTTAAATGTTTGTGATCATTAAGTTCAATCATTTTGGATAAATGATGATTTTTAGATGATGTTGCTATCATCTAGGCAGTCATGGCCTAATGGTTAGAGAGTCTGACTTGTAACCCGAAGGTTGTGGGTTCGAGTCTCGGGCCGGCCACGACTGAGGTGCCCTTGAGCAAGGCACCGAATCCCCCCCAACTGCTCCCCGGGTGCTGCAGCATAAATGGCTGCCCACTGCTCCGGGTGTGTTCACTGCTGTGTGTGTGTGTGTGTGTGTGTGTGTGTGTGTGTGTGTGTGTGTGTGTGTGTGTTCACTGCTGTGTGTGTGTGTGTGTGTGTGTGTTCACTGCTGTGTGTGTGTGTGTGTGTGTGTGTGTGTTCACTGCTGTGTGTGTGTGTGTGTGTGTGTGTGTGTTCACTGCTGTGTGTGTGTGTGTGTGTGTGTGTGTGTTCACTGCTGTGTGTGTGTGTGTGTGTGTGTTCACTGCTGTGTGTGTGTGTGTGTGTTCACTGCTGTGTGTGTGTGTGTTCACTGCTGTGTGTGTGTGTGTGTGTGTTCACTGCTGTGTGTGTGTGTGTGTGTGTGTGTGTGTGTGTTCACTGCTGTGTGTGTGTGTGTGTTCACTGCTGTGTGTGTGTGTGTGTTCACTGCTGTGTGTGTGTGTGTGTTCACTGCTGTGTGTGTGTGTGTGTGTGTGTGTGTGTGTGTGTGTGTTCACTGCTGTGTGTGTGTGTGTGTTCACTGCTGTGTGTGTGTGTGTGTGTTCACTGCTGTGTGTGTGTGTGTGTGTGTTCACTGCTGTGTGTGTGTGTGTGTGTGTGTGTGTGTGTTCACTGCTGTGTGTGTGTGTGTGTGTGTTCACTGCTGTGTGTGTGTGTGTGTGTTCACTGCTGTGTGTGTGTGTGTTCACTGCTGTGTGTGTGTGTGTTCACTGCTGTGTGTGTGTGTGTGTTCACTGCTGTGTGTGTGTGTGTGTGTGTGTGTGTTCACTGCTGTGTGTGTGTGTGTGTTCACTGCTGTGTGTGTGTGTGTGTGTGTGTGTGTGTGTGTGTGTGTGTTCACTGCTGTGTGTGTGTGTGTGTTCACTGCTGTGTGTGTGTGTGTGTGTGTTCACTGCTGTGTGTGTGTGTGTGTGTGTTCACTGCTGTGTGTGTGTGTGTGTGTGTGTGTGTGTGTGTTCACTGCTGTGTGTGTGTGTTCACTGCTGTGTGTGTGTGTGTGTTCACTGCTGTGTGTGTGTGTGTGTTCACTGCTGTGTGTGTGTGTGTGTTCACTGCTGTGTGTGTGTGTGTGTGTGTGTGTGTGTTCACTGCTGTGTGTGTGTGTGTGTTCACTGCTGTGTGTGTGTGTGTGTTCACTGCTGTGTGTGTGTGTGTGTGTTCACTGCTGTGTGTGTGTGTGTGTTCACTGCTGTGTGTGTGTGTGTTCACTGCTGTGTGTGTGTGTGTGTTCACTGCTGTGTGTGTGTGTGTGTTCACTGCTGTGTGTGTGTTCACTGCTGTGTGTGTGTTCACTGCTGTGTGTGTGTGTGTGTGTTCACTGCTGTGTGTGTGTGTGTGTTCACTGCTGTGTGTGTGTGTGTGTTCACTGCTGTGTGTGTGTGTGTGTTCACTGCTGTGTGTGTGTGTTCACTGCTGTGTGTGTGTGTGTGTGTGTGTGTTCACTGCTGTGTGTGTGTGTGTGTGTGTGTGTGTGTGTGTGTGTTCACTGCTGTGTGTGTGTGTGTGTGTTCACTGCTGTGTGTGTGTGTGTGTGTGTGTGTGTTCACTGCTGTGTGTGTGTGTGTGTGTGTTCACTGCTGTGTGTGTGTGTGTGTGTGTGTGTGTGTGTGTGTTCACTGCTGTGTGTGTGTGTGTGTGTTCACTGCTGTGTGTGTGTGTGTGTGTTCACTGCTGTGTGTGTGTGTGTGTTCACTGCTGTGTGTGTGTGTGTGTTCACTGCTGTGTGTGTGTGTGTGTGTGTTCACTGCTGTGTGTGTGTGTGTGTGTTCACTGCTGTGTGTGTGTGTGTGTTCACTGCTGTGTGTGTGTGTGTGTGTTCACTGCTGTGTGTGTGTGTGTGTTCACTGCTGTGTGTGTGTGTGTGTTCACTGCTGTGTGTGTGTGTGTGTGTTCACTGCTGTGTGTGTGTGTGTGTGTGTTCACTGCTGTGTGTGTGTGTGTGTGTTCACTGCTGTGTGTGTGTGTGTGTTCACTGCTGTGTGTGTGTGTTCACTGCTGTGTGTGTGTGTGTGTTCACTGCTGTGTGTGTGTGTGTGTTCACTGCTGTGTGTGTGTGTGTGTGTTCACTGCTGTGTGTGTGTGTGTGTTCACTGCTGTGTGTGTGTGTGTTCACTGCTGTGTGTGTGTGTGTTCACTGCTGTGTGTGTGTGTGTGTTCACTGCTGTGTGTGTGTGTTCACTGCTGTGTGTGTGTGTGTGTGTTCACTGCTGTGTGTGTGTGTGTGTGTTCACTGCTGTGTGTGTGTGTTCACTGCTGTGTGTGTGTGTGTGTGTGTGTTCACTGCTGTGTGTGTGTGTGTGTGTGTGTGTGTGTGTTCACTGCTGTGTGTGTGTGTGTGTGTTCACTGCTGTGTGTGTGTGTGTGTGTTCACTGCTGTGTGTGTGTGTGTGTGTGTGTTCACTGCTGTGTGTGTGTGTGTGTGTGTGTGTGTGTGTGTGTGTGTGTGTGTTCACTGCTGTGTGTGTGTGTGTGTGTTCACTGCTGTGTGTGTGTGTGTGTGTTCACTGCTGTGTGTGTGTGTGTGTGTTCACTGCTGTGTGTGTGTGTGTGTGTTCACTGCTGTGTGTGTGTGTGTGTGTTCACTGCTGTGTGTGTGTGTGTGTTCACTGCTGTGTGTGTGTGTGTTCACTGCTGTGTGTGTGTGTGTGTGTGTTCACTGCTGTGTGTGTGTGTGTGTTCACTGCTGTGTGTGTGTGTGTGTTCACTGCTGTGTGTGTGTTCACTGCTGTGTGTGTGTGTTCACTGCTGTGTGTGTGTGTGTGTGTGTGTTCACTGCTGTGTGTGTGTGTGTGTGTGTGTGTGTGTGTGTTCACTGCTGTGTGTGTGTGTGTTCACTGCTGTGTGTGTGTGTGTGTGTTCACTGCTGTGTGTGTGTGTGTGTGTTCACTGCTGTGTGTGTGTGTGTGTGTGTGTTCACTGCTGTGTGTGTGTGTGTGTGTGTGTGTGTGTGTGTGTGTGTGTGTTCACTGCTGTGTGTGTGTGTGTGTGTTCACTGCTGTGTGTGTGTGTGTGTGTTCACTGCTGTGTGTGTGTGTGTGTGTTCACTGCTGTGTGTGTGTGTGTGTGTTCACTGCTGTGTGTGTGTGTGTGTGTTCACTGCTGTGTGTGTGTGTGTGTTCACTGCTGTGTGTGTGTGTGTTCACTGCTGTGTGTGTGTGTGTGTGTGTTCACTGCTGTGTGTGTGTGTGTGTTCACTGCTGTGTGTGTGTGTGTGTTCACTGCTGTGTGTGTGTTCACTGCTGTGTGTGTGTGTGTGTTCACTGCTGTGTGTGTGTGTGTGTTCACTGCTGTGTGTGTGTGTGTGTGTGTGTGTTCACTGCTGTGTGTGTGTGTGTGTGTGTGTGTTCACTGCTGTGTGTGTGTGTGTGTTCACTGCTGTGTGTGTGTGTGTGTGTGTTCACTGCTGTGTGTGTGTGTGTGTGTGTTCACTGCTGTGTGTGTGTGTGTGTGTGTGTGTGTGTGTTCACTGCTGTGTGTGTGTGTGTGTGTGTTCACTGCTGTGTGTGTGTGTGTGTGTTCACTGCTGTGTGTGTGTGTGTTCACTGCTGTGTGTGTGTGTGTTCACTGCTGTGTGTGTGTGTGTGTTCACTGCTGTGTGTGTGTGTGTGTGTGTGTGTGTGTGTGTGTTCACTGCTGTGTGTGTGTGTGTGTTCACTGCTGTGTGTGTGTGTGTGTTCACTGCTGTGTGTGTGTGTGTGTGTGTGTGTGTGTGTTCACTGCTGTGTGTGTGTGTGTGTGTGTTCACTGCTGTGTGTGTGTGTGTGTGTGTTCACTGCTGTGTGTGTGTGTGTGTGTGTGTGTGTGTGTGTGTGTTCACTGCTGTGTGTGTGTGTGTGTTCACTGCTGTGTGTGTGTGTGTGTTCACTGCTGTGTGTGTGTGTGTGTTCACTGCTGTGTGTGTGTGTGTGTTCACTGCTGTGTGTGTGTGTGTGTTCACTGCTGTGTGTGTGTGTGTGTTCACTGCTGTGTGTGTGTGTGTGTGTGTGTGTGTTCACTGCTGTGTGTGTGTGTGTGTTCACTGCTGTGTGTGTGTGTGTGTTCACTGCTGTGTGTGTGTGTGTGTGTTCACTGCTGTGTGTGTGTGTGTGTGTTCACTGCTGTGTGTGTGTGTGTGTTCACTGCTGTGTGTGTGTGTGTTCACTGCTGTGTGTGTGTGTGTGTTCACTGCTGTGTGTGTGTGTGTGTTCACTGCTGTGTGTGTGTTCACTGCTGTGTGTGTGTTCACTGCTGTGTGTGTGTGTGTGTGTTCACTGCTGTGTGTGTGTGTGTGTTCACTGCTGTGTGTGTGTGTGTGTTCACTGCTGTGTGTGTGTGTTCACTGCTGTGTGTGTGTGTGTGTGTGTGTGTTCACTGCTGTGTGTGTGTGTGTGTGTGTGTGTGTGTTCACTGCTGTGTGTGTGTGTGTGTGTTCACTGCTGTGTGTGTGTGTGTGTGTGTGTGTGTTCACTGCTGTGTGTGTGTGTGTGTGTGTTCACTGCTGTGTGTGTGTGTGTGTGTGTGTGTGTGTGTTCACTGCTGTGTGTGTGTGTGTGTTCACTGCTGTGTGTGTGTGTGTGTGTTCACTGCTGTGTGTGTGTGTGTGTTCACTGCTGTGTGTGTGTGTGTGTGTTCACTGCTGTGTGTGTGTGTTCACTGCTGTGTGTGTGTGTGTGTGTTCACTGCTGTGTGTGTGTGTGTGTGTGTGTGTGTGTGTGTGTGTGTGTTCACTGCTGTGTGTGTGTGTGTGTTCACTGCTGTGTGTGTGTGTGTGTGTTCACTGCTGTGTGTGTGTGTGTGTGTTCACTGCTGTGTGTGTGTGTGTGTGTTCACTGCTGTGTGTGTGTGTGTGTGTGTGTTCACTGCTGTGTGTGTGTGTGTGTGTGTGTGTGTGTGTTCACTGCTGTGTGTGTGTGTGTGTGTTCACTGCTGTGTGTGTGTGTGTGTGTTCACTGCTGTGTGTGTGTGTGTGTTCACTGCTGTGTGTGTGTGTGTGTTCACTGCTGTGTGTGTGTGTGTGTGTTCACTGCTGTGTGTGTGTGTGTGTTCACTGCTGTGTGTGTGTGTGTGTTCACTGCTGTGTGTGTGTTCACTGCTGTGTGTGTGTGTGTGTTCACTGCTGTGTGTGTGTGTGTGTGTTCACTGCTGTGTGTGTGTGTGTGTTCACTGCTGTGTGTGTGTGTGTGTGTGTGTGTTCACTGCTGTGTGTGTGTGTGTGTGTGTGTTCACTGCTGTGTGTGTGTGTGTGTGTGTGTTCACTGCTGTGTGTGTGTGTGTGTGTGTGTGTGTTCACTGCTGTGTGTGTGTGTGTGTGTGTGTTCACTGCTGTGTGTGTGTGTGTGTGTGTGTTCACTGCTGTGTGTGTGTGTGTTCACTGCTGTGTGTGTGTGTGTGTGTGTTCACTGCTGTGTGTGTGTGTGTGTGTTCACTGCTGTGTGTGTGTGTGTGTTCACTGCTGTGTGTGTGTGTGTGTGTGTGTTCACTGCTGTGTGTGTGTGTGTTCACTGCTGTGTGTGTGTGTGTGTTCACTGCTGTGTGTGTGTGTGTGTTCACTGCTGTGTGTGTGTGTGTGTTCACTGCTGTGTGTGTGTGTGTGTGTGTTCACTGCTGTGTGTGTGTGTGTGTTCACTGCTGTGTGTGTGTGTGTGTTCACTGCTGTGTGTGTGTGTGTGTTCACTGCTGTGTGTGTGTGTGTGTTCACTGCTGTGTGTGTGTGTGTGTGTTCACTGCTGTGTGTGTGTGTGTGTTCACTGCTGTGTGTGTGTGTGTGTGTGTGTGTTCACTGCTGTGTGTGTGTGTGTGTGTGTGTTCACTGCTGTGTGTGTGTGTGTGTGTGTGTTCACTGCTGTGTGTGTGTGTGTGTGTGTGTGTGTGTGTTCACTGCTGTGTGTGTGTGTGTGTGTGTGTTCACTGCTGTGTGTGTGTGTGTGTGTGTGTTCACTGCTGTGTGTGTGTGTGTTCACTGCTGTGTGTGTGTGTGTGTGTGTTCACTGCTGTGTGTGTGTGTGTGTGTTCACTGCTGTGTGTGTGTGTGTGTTCACTGCTGTGTGTGTGTGTGTGTGTGTTCACTGCTGTGTGTGTGTGTGTTCACTGCTGTGTGTGTGTGTGTGTTCACTGCTGTGTGTGTGTGTGTGTTCACTGCTGTGTGTGTGTGTGTGTGTGTTCACTGCTGTGTGTGTGTGTGTGTTCACTGCTGTGTGTGTGTGTGTGTTCACTGCTGTGTGTGTGTGTGTGTTCACTGCTGTGTGTGTGTGTGTGTTCACTGCTGTGTGTGTGTGTGTGTGTTCACTGCTGTGTGTGTGTGTGTGTTCACTGCTGTGTGTGTGTGTGTGTGTGTTCACTGCTGTGTGTGTGTGTTCACTGCTGTGTGTGTGTGTGTGTTCACTGCTGTGTGTGTGTGTGTGTTCACTGCTGTGTGTGTGTGTGTGTTCACTGCTGTGTGTGTGTGTGTGTTCACTGCTGTGTGTGTGTGTGTGTTCACTGCTGTGTGTGTGTGTGTGTTCACTGCTGTGTGTGTGTGTGTGTTCACTGCTGTGTGTGTGTGTGTGTGTTCACTGCTGTGTGTGTGTGTGTGTTCACTGCTGTGTGTGTGTGTGTGTGTGTGTTCACTGCTGTGTGTGTGTGTGTGTGTGTTCACTGCTGTGTGTGTGTGTGTGTGTGTGTGTGTGTGTGTGTGTTCACTGCTGTGTGTGTGTGTGTGTGTGTTCACTGCTGTGTGTGTGTGTGTGTGTGTTCACTGCTGTGTGTGTGTGTGTGTGTGTGTGTTCACTGCTGTGTGTGTGTTCACTGCTGTGTGTGTGTTCACTGCTGTGTGTGTGTGTGTGTGTGTGTGTTCACTGCTGTGTGTGTGTGTGTGTGTGTGTGTGTGTGTTCACTGCTGTGTGTGTGTGTGTGTGTGTGTGTGTGTTCACTGCTGTGTGTGTGTGTGTGTGTGTGTGTGTGTTCACTGCTGTGTGTGTGTGTGTGTGTGTGTGTTCACTGCTGTGTGTGTGTGTGTGTGTGTTCACTGCTGTGTGTGTGTGTGTGTGTGTGTGTGTGTGTGTGTGTTCACTGCTGTGTGTGTGTGTGTGTGTGTGTGTTCACTGCTGTGTGTGTGTGTGTGTGTGTGTGTTCACTGCTGTGTGTGTGTGTGTGTGTGTGTGTGTTCACTGCTGTGTGTGTGTGTGTGTGTGTGTGTTCACTGCTGTGTGTGTGTGTGTTCACTGCTGTGTGTGTGTGTGTGTGTGTGTTCACTGCTGTGTGTGTGTGTGTGTGTTCACTGCTGTGTGTGTGTGTGTGTGTTCACTGCTGTGTGTGTGTGTTCACTGCTGTGTGTGTGTGTGTGTGTGTGTGTGTTCACTGCTGTGTGTGTGTGTGTGTGTTCACTGCTGTGTGTGTGTGTGTGTGTTCACTGCTGTGTGTGTGTTCACTGCTGTGTGTGTGTTCACTGCTGTGTGTGTGTGTGTGTGTGTTCACTGCTGTGTGTGTGTGTGTGTGTGTTCACTGCTGTGTGTGTGTGTGTGTTCACTGCTGTGTGTGTGTGTGTGTGTGTGTGTGTGTTCACTGCTGTGTGTGTGTGTTCACTGCTGTGTGTGTGTGTTCACTGCTGTGTGTGTGTGTTCACTGCTGTGTGTGTGTGTTCACTGCTGTGTGTGTGTGTGTTCACTGCTGTGTGTGTGTGTGTTCACTGCTGTGTGTGTGTGTGTTCACTGCTGTGTGTGTGTGTGTGTTCACTGCTGTGTGTGTGTGTGTGTTCACTGCTGTGTGTGTGTGTGTGTTCACTGCTGTGTGTGTGTGTGTGTTCACTGCTGTGTGTGTGTGTGTGTGTGTTCACTGCTGTGTGTGTGTGTGTGTGTGTTCACTGCTGTGTGTGTGTTCACTGCTGTGTGTGTGTGTGTTCACTGCTGTGTGTGTGTGTGTGTTCACTGCTGTGTGTGTGTGTGTGTTCACTGCTGTGTGTGTGTGTGTGTTCACTGCTGTGTGTGTGTGTGTGTGTTCACTGCTGTGTGTGTGTGTGTGTGTTCACTGCTGTGTGTGTGTGTGTGTGTTCACTGCTGTGTGTGTGTGTGTGTGTTCACTGCTGTGTGTGTGTGTGTGTGTTCACTGCTGTGTGTGTGTGTGTGTGTTCACTGCTGTGTGTGTGTGTGTGTGTTCACTGCTGTGTGTGTGTGTGTGTTCACTGCTGTGTGTGTGTGTGTGTGTGTTCACTGCTGTGTGTGTGTGTGTGTGTGTTCACTGCTGTGTGTGTGTGTGTGTGTTCACTGCTGTGTGTGTGTGTGTGTTCACTGCTGTGTGTGTGTGTGTGTTCACTGCTGTGTGTGTGTGTGTGTGTGTTCACTGCTGTGTGTGTGTGTGTGTGTGTTCACTGCTGTGTGTGTGTGTGTGTGTGTTCACTGCTGTGTGTGTGTGTGTGTGTGTGTGTTCACTGCTGTGTGTGTGTGTGTGTTCACTGCTGTGTGTGTGTGTGTGTTCACTGCTGTGTGTGTGTGTGTGTTCACTGCTGTGTGTGTGTGTGTGTTCACTGCTGTGTGTGTGTGTGTGTTCACTGCTGTGTGTGTGTGTGTGTTCACTGCTGTGTGTGTGTGTGTGTTCACTGCTGTGTGTGTGTGTGTGTGTTCACTGCTGTGTGTGTGTGTGTGTGTGTTCACTGTTGTGTGTGTGTGTGTGTGTGTTCACTGTTGTGTGTGTGTGTGTGTGTGTTCACTGCTGTGTGTGTGTGTGTGTGTGTTCACTGCTGTGTGTGTGTGTGTGTGTTCACTGCTGTGTGTGTGTGTGTGTTCACTGCTGTGTGTGTGTGTGTGTGTTCACTGCTGTGTGTGTGTGTGTGTGTTCACTGCTGTGTGTGTGTGTGTGTGTTCACTGCTGTGTGTGTGTGTGTGTGTTCACTGCTGTGTGTGTGTGTGTGTGTTCACTGCTGTGTGTGTGTGTGTGTGTTCACTGCTGTGTGTGTGTGTGTGTGTGTGTGTTCACTGCTGCGTGTGTGTGTGTGTTCACTGCTGCGTGTGTGTGTGTGTTCACTGCTGCGTGTGTGTGTGTGTTCACTGCTGCGTGTGTGTGTGTGTTCACTGCTGCGTGTGTGTGTGTGTTCACTGCTGCGTGTGTGTGTGTGTTCACTGCTGCGTGTGTGTGTGTGTTCACTGCTGTGTGTGTGTGTGTGTTCACTGCTGTGTGTGTGTGTGTGTGTTCACTGCTGTGTGTGTGTGTGTGTGTTCACTGCTGTGTGTGTGTGTGTGTGTTCACTGCTGTGTGTGTGTGTGTGTGTTCACTGCTGTGTGTGTGTGTGTGTGTTCACTGCTGTGTGTGTGTGTGTGTTCACTGCTGTGTGTGTGTGTGTGTGTGTTCACTGCTGTGTGTGTGTGTGTGTGTGTGTGTGTGTTCACTGCTGTGTGTGTGTGTGTGTGTTCACTGCTGTGTGTGTGTGTGTGTGTGTGTGTGTGTGTGTTCACTGCTGTGTGTGTGTGTGTGTGTGTGTGTGTGTTCACTGCTGTGTGTGTGTGTGTGTGTGTGTGTGTGTTCACTGCTGTGTGTGTGTGTGTGTGTGTGTTCACTGCTGTGTGTGTGTGTGTGTGTGTTCACTGCTGTGTGTGTGTGTGTGTGTGTTCACTGCTGTGTGTGTGTGTGTGTGTGTGTGTTCACTGCTGTGTGTGTGTGTGTGTGTTCACTGCTGTGTGTGTGTGTGTGTGTGTGTGTGTTCACTGCTGTGTGTGTGTGTGTGTTCACTGCTGTGTGTGTGTGTGTGTGTGTGTTCACTGCTGTGTGTGTGTGTGTTCACTGCTGTGTGTGTGTGTGTTCACTGCTGTGTGTGTGTGTGTTCACTGCTGTGTGTGTGTGTGTTCACTGCTGTGTGTGTGTGTGTGTGTTCACTGCTGTGTGTGTGTGTGTTCACTGCTGTGTGTGTGTGTTCACTGCTGTGTGTGTGTGTGTGTGTGTGTGTTCACTGCTGTGTGTGTGTGTGTTCACTGCTGTGTGTGTGTGTTCACTGCTGTGTGTGTGTGTTCACTGCTGTGTGTGTGTGTGTGTGTGTGTGTGTGTGTTCACTGCTGTATGTGTGTGTGTGTGTGTTCACTGCTGTGTGTGTGTGTGTTCACTGCTGTGTGTGTGTTTGCACTTTGGATGGGTTAACTACAGAGAACAAATTCTGAGTATGGGTCACCGTACTTAGCCGTATGTCACGTCACGTCACTTAAATTAGATAATTTACAGTTTCCCATAGACTATAAGGCTAATATGATAGAATATTAGGGCCACAGAGGAAAAAAAAGAAAATTAAGTCATAATATCGTAACCTGTTGTTTTAGAGGAGGACAGTTGTTAAAATGACAGCTGTGGGGCATTTCGTGGAATTGTTCTTCAGTATGGTTTCACAAACAAGGACATAATTAATCTTTTGGCACATCTGTAAAAGAAGATGCATCTTTTCCACAGAAAGCCACCCTCATAAATTTATGCCTTCTTCCTCAGTGTGGCCCTAATACTCTGTCGTATAAAATACACATTCCATATAAATATAAAAACACAAAGTGTAACATTATGTTCCTTTATTGAATAAGGATAAAACAAAGCAGGTAAACCATCAGCTCCTTTCGAAACTGAAGTCACACAGTGACTCTATTAGATGGAAAGCACAGAGTCAAAGCATATTATACAACAAAAGGATAAATACGCATTCAAAACGTCTGTATATAAAACACACCCCGCATGTCTGCACACTGAAATAAATGTAGGACAAATCCATACACATCAACTGAACAGACAAATGAATGGATGCAGTAGCCTCCCTCAGTATACAGTATACACACAGTATACAGCACAAACCTCATAAGAGGCCAAATCAATTTAAAAAATAAAAAGGACATATTTAACCAAAATTGAAAGCACACATACTAAGTAAAATAATTCAACACCTATCGGTCGCTCAGCAGCCGACCACTGTCGTCATCAGGGAAGATTGCCGGATTGTCCCAGTCCATGGCTCTCCTTCCTCAGGCAGGCCACATTGTGGAGAACAGCACAAGCCACAGTAATGTCACATGCCCTCACAGGGCTGACCCTTAATTTGTGAAGGCAGTGAAAACGTGCCTTCAGGAGGCATTTCAACTCTGGCCCTGGTCCGGACATGGGCATGGTTGTAGGCCTGCTGTGCTTCCTGGGGGTCTGTGAAAGGTGTCAGGAGAAAAGGCTGGCAGCCATGCACTCTGTCTCCCAGCAACACACCAGAGAGTTCACCTGTCAACACAAAATCTCATCATTACTACCTCATAAACACAGTGATATTCTTGACACAGCCATGATGTAAAAAGTGGACCGTTTTGGCCCGGTCATGTTTAATCTACATCACACACACCACAGACACACACACACACACACACACACAGGAAAAGAGACACAAAAGAACATTCAATGGAGTCAGTGATCAAGCGACCTTGGGTCCTTTGAAAGGCGCTATATTATTATAGATTATTATTATTAGCTCATCTATTTAGTCAATTCAATTTTATTTTATTTTTATAGCGCTTTTCACAAATGTTTCATTTACATTAATAAAAGCAGGAGAACACACAGAAAAATTGGTGGACAACATAAGAAGCAGAGTACAAAGACGTAAGCCGCCTTCTCACTGCACACGACAAACGGACACGACTGTCGGATTTCGCCCCCTAGTGACAGTCGCACATAATGTGCAATATGATCGTGCAGACGTCAACATGGGAGAGAAGCGTCTAGAATGGGAGAATGGGAGATTCTCGCGGTCTCCGAACACCCGTTGTTTTTATTGATATTTTTTTGATAAAGTTTAAAAATTACTAAAGTTTATATTAATACTTTTTAATAATTCTTATCACCTCGCTCACACGAACCTGATTGGACAACATTGGAATACATCACATCCGGTCCACATATCAGGTGCGGTGTAGTCGCACAAATTTTTTAACGGATCCGTTTTGAGCGCTTATGCTCAAAACGGATCCGAAAATTACGGATCCGCAGATGGTTGGCACCTCACGCAGCGCCTTTGCGACTCTCCATATGAAATGAATGACTCCCGGTGTATTGGCGGTCGTTTGTCGTGTGCAGTGTGAAGGTGGTTTAAGATTAAACGGTACTAGTGAGCGTAGTAATAATGTAAGGCTTTGATAATTTATCAAAGCCTTATACAGTGTGATGGAGTTACTGTATACAATTTCACTCATATCTGCAGTCCATTTCAATTGAATTCAAAATTCAACTGATTCATAATCAGAGTATAACTGCGTTTTTGGAGATGTGAATTAACTATTTGGATTGTAATTGTGATGTTTCAGTGGCGCAGTGAGTGTGTAATTGTGCACTACTTACGCTTTCAGGCGGTCTGCAATACTTTGCCACGCTTTTTCTCTTTGCTTTATCACTATGGTGGTGTTGCCTTTCTTCTTAATTATGTCTTTTTCCTTCTCGTATGCCTCCATGAGGATTTGTGCTTCCGACGGGGAAAAGTACGCCGCTCTAGTTACCATGGTGAATCTGTGATCGGTGGCGGGTCTGTTTGAGTAAGATGTGAGCGCGCACATATCCAGGATTGGTTTCACCTGGCTTGATGAATCTGTTTGTTGTGTTGCTTTGTCTTACTTGAACGCCAACGAACCTAGCAGCAGTGTATTTTCCCATAGATGGGTTACGTGGTCATGAATTATTTTTTTCTTTTTTAGAACAAACTTGACTTCTTACAATGAAAACTGAATCTTCACAGATTCCTCCAGCTGCTTGCTCACAGGTAAACCTTGGTGGGGGAAAAAAATTTTAAATAATGATTAGAAATTGTATGTGCTGCACATTTAGCATTTTAAATATTAGAGAAGAATAGCTAAGAAATATGCACATTCCTTACACCTTGGTAGTAGTTACTTAGGGCCTTTTTACACCTGGTCACTTCATGTGTTGTCTCTGATCCGATAGCTATCTGATTTGTTAAAACTGTTCCATTTACATTAAACCACATAAACGCGTCTCGGCGAATCGGATATCGATCCGATCTTTCTACTCCCGCCCAAAATGCTAATATATTTTACCTCATTTCCGGGGTAATTGAAACGGAACACACTTTGGTGTGTGCGGTTTTCAGAACGCAATCAAAAAGAAGACGAAAAAACTCGTTACGACGGTTATACTACAAAAAACAGCGTTTACTGTTTGCTGCGTTTTGCTGGAGGCAGCAGCGCGTTTTAAGACCCAACGAGACTCCTGGGTGAAAGATCACCTGCAAGTGATGTACTTCCGTTTGGGAGGAGTATAAGGCATTTAGACCTGGTCTTTTTTACCATCGGATAGCTATCAGATCACAGAAAACGCATGAAGTGACCAGGTGTAAAAAGCCCCTTAGGAGTAAACAAGCTTACAACTGATAACAGACTAAGAAACTAAAATTTCTGAACTTACGAATACGTGACCTTACAATACCCTTTTGTCCCTTACTAAATGAGAATAAATTCACCTTCTGTCCTGGTCATTAGCATTTGGGACACGTGCAGGCGAGCACTTCTAACACTTTATGTGAAGGCACGTCCATCTTTGTGGATCAACAAATTGGAGGAATGCTGGAGAAGACTCTAAAAGTAGAACCTAAAAACCACTCCCTAAGTAAGTCAATATCAGTTTTGTAGGAGATATAATGTGTGATTTTGTTGTTAAACAGATTAAGTCAGATATTACTCCAATCAAACATCAGTAGCAGTTCATACTGTAATCTATCATCTCATAGCCAACTTCCTCATACTGAGTCCTGACTGCTGTAATTTAATATCATTTACTGACATAAATCAGCATTTACATTTTACTGTAGATTTTGTTCAACAAGTGAAGCCATAAAATCTATCAGTTTATACCTGTTGTATGTTTGTTTATTAGGGCATTTAGGACCCGCTTCTGTGTTTGGTTGCTTTTGTCACTTTTCTTTTTTTTTTTTGAGCAGAGACCTGTCAATGTTTCACACATCATAGAAAGGAAAGCTATTATTGTGAATGATAAACCAATGTTAAAAATTACCTTTAAATAGCTGAAGACCGTATAAAAATAGCCAAAACAAAATGCATACCAAAGTAGGCCATTTGCTACCTGTACGTTATGTATTAGCATTTGTTAGTTTTCTCCAAGTTATGTCCTCTTCTTTCAGACAGTCTTGTGGACTATTGCAGTTCCTTCTTCATCAACAGACGCAAAACACAGTTCTGTCACCCAGGGCTAGATGTTCCCAATCCTGGTATTCCTGATGCAGGCCTGGAAGTATTTAATGAGGGACAGACCGTTCCAGCTGATGGACACTTTGAGGAAGTGAAACACACAACTATGACGAAAACTATGACGAGTCCCTTCTGTTGGGTGGTTGGTTTGTTTGTTTTGAATTTTTTTAATAATTTTGCATTTATTGATCTAACCATAAATGGTGATCATTAGGGTCCAGTTTGTGTTATTTATGATCAGTCATTTACAGTGGGAATTGTTGCCTAATTAATTTTTCCTGCCAGGGTTGTTTGCATAATTCTCTACTGTTATTTGAGAAAATGTTGGGCTTAAATGGACAATGCTGAAATAGTGACATGACATACGGCTAAGTACGGTGACCCATATTTATAATTTGTTCTCTGCATTTAACCCATCCAAAGTAGAGGTCTTCACGGATCCACTTAAGCCCCGTTCACACTGCAGGTAAAAGTGGCCCAAATCTGATTTTTCTGGGGTCAAGTGACCAGGTCAGACTTCTTCAGGTGTAGTGTGAACACTCAAATCTAGCTCAGATCTGATTTTTTTCAAATCAGATTCAGACCACTTCCATATGTGGTCCTGAATTAGACCCAAATCTGATTTTTTCAGTGAACAGCCAAGGAGGATTTGATGCGACTTTTACGTCAATCTACATCGACATTCGTCACAATTATGCGCTGGCGAGTACGCACACAAATGTTACTACGCCCACAAAATGGATCAAATAATCAAAAGTTGCCCTCGACATCCAAAATTTTTCAAAACACTGTGTTATTTTTCAAAAGTCTCTGTGCTGCCATTGCACAAACATTTAGAAAGAAAAGCGAACATCCTTATTTCCTCCATAACCTCGCCAACTTTAGCGCAACGGCGTGCTGCGTGTGACATCATTGTTATTGTTCGTTTGCACATGCGGGTCAGTTTGAAACAGCAAACAGTTCACACTGGTATCTGATATAGTCCACATTTTAAAAGGTAATGTGAACAGCCAAACAAAATTCAGATCTGAGCAAAATATCCGAATTGCCATTAAAACTTGCAGTGTGAACGTGGCTTTAGATCCGAAAACCCAAGGTCCGACCTGAGACCCGAGCGGGTTCGGGTCTAAAAGTGTAGGACACGGGTCAGGTATAATAATAGCAGCATCAGGTCTCGGGTAATTTAAAATGAACGTGTTTTTACCGAACGGACCCGAGAAGACCCGAACTACTGTATCTCGCGTGTGTGCATCGACTCGAGTCCTTTTCCAACCTCTCCTCTGTTTGCCAAGACAGTTTGCAACGTGTGGCTGGCGGTAAGCTAATTTTCGTTGAAATTTTCGTTGATTCGTTGAGTGTAGAGTTATGCAACATTCGGGTCCAGTCGGGTTGCCAACGGGTCGGGTACTTTCATTCATTTTTGGTCCACACGGTCTCTAACCATATCATCCGTACCATTCAGATATCCGCAAAGAAACTGAAAGAATTGAGGTATTTTTTAAGCAGCAGTATAATACGGTATAATGTGCAGTGTGAAATATTACATTTCTGTGTAGATTTACTTCTTTCTTAAAGACCAGTTTCACCTTCACAAATTAAGGTGTAAGCTTCACATTTTAAACTATTGTTCTTTTACCCCATAGAGTCAAGTCAAAGTACACAAGCAGCCGAAAAAGCTGTTTCACTGCTCGCAGTGTGGAAGGAGTTTTAAGCAAAAGACTGCTTTAAAACACCACCAGCTCATTCACACAGGAGAGAAGCCATATCACTGCTCTCAGTGTGGGATGAACTTTTCGCAGTCAAATAGTCTCAAACGTCACCAGCTCATTCACACAGGAGAGAAGCCTTATCACTGCTCACAGTGTGGGATGGATTTTAGGCGTCCGACGGCTCTCAAAAGTCACCAGCAAATTCACACAGGAGAGAAGCCATATCACTGCTCGGAGTGTGGGAAAGGTTTTGCGTCCTCAATGTTTCTCAAACAACACCAGAACCTTCACACAGGAGTGAAGCCATATCACTGCTCAGAATGTGGGAAGAGCTTTGCTTATAACACTAGTTTCCTTGTACATACACGTGTTCACACTGGAGAGAAGCCGTATCAGTGCTCGGAGTGTGGAAAGGGCTTTGCCAGTTTGGGTAATTTACAAAGACACAAGATCGTTCACACAGGACAAAAGCCATATTACTGTTCACAGTGTGGGAAGTGTTTTACCCAGTCAAGTGCTCTAAAAACACACCAGCGCATTCACACAGGGGAGAGTGGACAAAAGAGCTAATAAAGACAACCGCAAGTCATCAGCTTCTGTAGCATGATTTCCTCCGGATCCACTGTGACACTGACCTGTTACTGAAGAAATAAAGGACACAATATAATTATGGTCCACATGGACTGGGCCAAGCAGAAATATGCTCTATATTTGTGTTGTCATAAAAATTTGTTGTTTGTTTACACCGGTGTAAAAGTTGTTCAGGGATAATGTAGCTGTTTAAAGGTCTTATGTGACACACACACTCTCAGGTAATACACACGCACTCTCATGTAATACACACACTCTCAGGTAATACACACGCACTCTCATGTAATACACACACTCTCAGGTAATACACACGCACTCTCATGTAATACACACACTCTCAGGTAATACGCACTCTCATGTAATACACACACTCTCAGGTAATACACACGCACTCTCATGTAATACACACACTCTCAGGTAATACACACGCACTCTCATGTAATACACACACTCTCAGGTAATACACACGCACTCTCATGTAATACACACACTCTCAGGTAATACACACGCACTCTCATGTAATACACACACTCTCAGGTAATACACACACACTCTCAGGTAATACACACGCACTCTCATGTAATACACACACTCAGGTAATACACACGCACTCTCAGGTAATGCACACGCACTCTCATGTAATACACACACTCTCAGGTAATACACACGCACTCTCAGGTAATACACACGCGCACTCAGGTAATGCACACGCACTCTCAGGTAATACACACGCACTCTCATGTAATACACACACTCTCAGGTAATACACACGCACTCTCAGGTAATGCACACGCACTCTCAGGTAATACACACGCACTCTCATGTAATACACACACTCTCAGGTAATACACACGCACTCTCAGGTAATACACACGCGCACTCAGGTAATACACACGCACTCTCATGTAATACACACGCACTCTCATGTAATACACATGCACTCTCAGGTAATACACACACACTCTCAGGTAATACACACACTCAGGTAATACACACGCACACACTCTCAGGTAATACACACACACACACACTCTCTCAGGTAATACACACACACACACACACACACACACACTCTCAGGTAATACATGGTAATAAGACTATTACTTCCCACACACACACATACACACGCACCTAGTTAAAGGGTCAGTGTTCTCTTTGTTTGTATAGGTTTGGGTCATAAAAAAATCTCATTTATTTATACAGGTGTGTGTTAAATGTTGAAGAAAGTTCTAGATGTTTTTAAAAAAGTCTTATGTGACAAGCACACACTCTTAGGAAATAAATGGAACTCTTTGTCTCTCTGTGTCTGTCTCTCTCTCACTGTCTCTCTGTGTCTGTCTCTCTCACTGTCTCTCTCACTGTCTCTCTCACTGTCTCACTGTGTCTCTCTCTCTCTCTCTCACTGTCTCTGTCTGTCTCTCTCTCTCTCTCTCTCTCTCTCTCTCTCTCTCTCTCTCTCTCACTGTCTCTCTCACTGTCTCTCTCTCTCTCTCTCTCACTGTCTCTCTCACTGTCTCTCTCTCTCTCACTCACACACACACACACACTCACCCCAACAAACAAAAACTTAATTTTCTAACTTTCTTTACATACACAGTAAAATATTAATGAGTGTAAGGATAAACTACACAAATAAGCAATTTATTTTACACAAATACGCAAATTTAATATGAAATTAATATGAACCAAATCCTTATTCAACATTGTTCCTGGGGCTGAAATATTACAGAATCATTGCAAATTTAAAGAAAAATATATCCTATTACCGTGAAAAATAAGTGAAATAAGCTAGCAATTATTTTTTGCATTCTTTACGGTAGTCGTAGTGGAAACGCACAGACCAATCAAGTCTGTGCATTCCTGAAGTAAACACTGCGACTCAACAGTGCAAGACAGATGAGAGAGAATTAAAGTAAAGTTACACATGAAAGACAGATAGCGATACATGTAGAAAACAAAAGGAGAGAAACAGACGAGTGAAACGGAGAAAGGGAGAGAAACAGACGGGTGAGATGGAGACTGATTTCTGTTTACACTTCCCACTTCACCAGTGTCTCATATTAAAAGTGACAATGTGAAACGTCATTATGAGACAAAACATAAAGGTTTGAACAGAAATATCCACTCAAATCTGAAGACAGCGTCCCTGAGACAGCTTTCCCAGGTCTGAGTGAAGTAGCCCTATACATCCTGACCATGTTTGGCTCTACATACAGCTGCGAGGCAGCTTTCTCTACAATGAACATAATCAAAACTAAATACTGTTCCAGGATCACTAATGAGCACCTCCACATGTGTATGAGAGCGGCCCTGACTCCATTCAAGCCCAGGTTTAAAATCTTGCCAAGTCAAGCTAGAGCTCAGTTCTCTCACTGAGATATACAGTAAAAGGGAAAGTTAAGCACTTTATTTAAACATACACAATTCTCTTATTTTGAAATGTAGCCCTACTTTTATGTATTTAATAAGAGAACGTTATACATGTCTACAATCATACATATGTTCAGTTCTATGTTACGTGACAATAAATATTGTCAAAAGGTTTTTGAATTGTACTGAATTTATTTGATTTGACAGTCAGGTATTGATTGCTTGCAGATGTTGATACAACTACTAGGCTACTTATCTTATCTTAGACTTACATACTTATACATTGTATATAGCTAGGCTATACTTATATATATATATATATATACTAGGCTAAATATATATCACACTAACTAGTTAGACATTATGATCTTCCGGACCTTTGCTTCAAGAAATTTTCTCTTATTGGACCTCTTTAAATTTTAGTTGAATACCTCTGCACTAGTTCATCTACCTAACAACCTTGTTGGGGAGGTACTTTAAGACAGTGGTCCCCAACCCCCGGCCCATCAAATGGTACCGGGCTGCCCAAGGATTCCATTTTATTTACTGTGGTGTATTTCTCTCGGGTTTGTGCGACTTTCCATGGACGAGAGGTTAACCGGGAGCTGAGAGACGTCACCTAAAGCCGCACCAATACCGCGCATGTGCAAAATATCGTGATATCGGGGCGGTTTTAGGTGACGTCTGGAGCTGAGCGGCTGCAAGTGGCAGTGGCGTTGTAGCTTTGGTGGAGAGAAGGTGTGTATCGGTCTTCTCTCTGTTCACCGGTACTTTCTCATGTTTAACAGTGCTTGGTGTATGTGTATATTGTGTTTGCTCAAATTTAACCCACAAATTAGCAAAAATGAGTACGAAACAGACGTCGTTAGAAAGTTTCCTTGGGAAAAAGAAAAGGCCTACTGAGGAGAATAAGAGCCTTCAACATCAAAGAAACATAAAAATTTTAAGTGGGGGGCACGGTGGCTTAGTGGTTAGCACGTTCCCCTCACACCTCCAGGTTTGGGGGTTCGATTTCCTCCGCCTTGTGTGTGTGGAGTTTGCATGTTCTCCCCGTGCCTCGGGGGTTTCCTCCGGGTACTCCGGTTTCCTCCCCGGTCCAAAGACATGCATGGTAGGTTGATTGGCATCTCTGGAAATTTGTCCGTAGTGTGTGATTGTGTGAGTGAATGAGAGTGTGTGTGTGTGTGCCCTGTGATGGGTTGGAACTCCGTCCAGGGTGTATCCTGCCTTGATGTCCGATGACGCCTGAGATAGGCACAGGCTCCCTGTGACACGAGAAGTTCGGATAAGTGGTAGAAGATGAATGAATGAATGAATGAATGAATGAATGAATGAATGAATAATAAGAAAAGAGCACAGACACTTCATTTTTACAGTAAAGTGCTAATTTAAGCTAATTTAAACCAAAATAAATAAAAACATTTGATGTAACTAGTTCTAGTAGTTGATATTCCACAGGGTCACAAGTGCTAACCGGTTACACAAATAATGAATCCATGTGAGGTTGAAAACTTGCGGAAACAAATGCAAGATGTTTTTATTTAGTTTGGATTATTCGTAATTTTACATAAATAAAGATAAATAAGGCCTGTTGTAGCTATATTTGAACATGTTAATAACAATATTGTTTAACATCTGCAGCACTGTAGCCTCATCAGTCTGAAACTTGAACGTTTTCCTCTGGAATTGTCAAAGGTCTGTCTGAAGACTGACCCAACACTAGCAACACTACATTGTTGACATTGGAGATGACTTTATAAAATAAATGTCTTTTCACACCGTAAGCAGGGATACTGCCTTCTCTCCTGTGTGAATGAGCTGATGGATTTGGCTAAAACTCCTTCCACACTGAGCAGGTATATGGCTTCTATCTCTGGTGAACTATTCCACCGAGTGAGACTGTGTCCACATTGTGAGCAGAGCTACAGCTTCTCTCCTGTGTGAATTCGCTGGTGTATTTTGAGATTACTCTGTCGTGTAAAACTCTTCCCACACTCAGAGCAGATGAACAGCTTCTGTCCGGAGTGTGTCTGCTGGTGCCTTTGTAGAGTACTCTCTCTATTAAAACGCTTCCCGCACTGTGAGCACTGATATGGCTTCTCTCCGGTGTGAATATGTTCGTGCCGTTTGAGATTACACAGACGAGCGAAACTCTTCCCACAGTGCGAGCAGTGATACGGTTTCTCTCCTGTATGAGTGCGCCGGTGCCGTTGAAGGCCGCTGTCCTGGTTAAAACTCTTCCCGCACTGTCCGCAGTGAAATGGTCTCTCTCCTGTGTGGATTCGCTGATGGATTTGCAGAGTATTCTGTTGATGAAAAACCTTCCCACAGTCTAAACAGGGATACGGCTTCTCTCCTGTGTGAATGAGTTGGTGGATCTGGAAAGAATTTGGTTGGCTAAAGCTCTTCCCACACTCTGAGCAGATGTATGGCTTTTCCCCTGTATGAACGCGTTGATGTCCTTGGAGAGCATTTTGGTAAGTAAACCTCTTCCCACACTCTGAGCAGATGTACGGCTTTTCTCCTGTATGAATGCGCTGATGTCGTTGTAGAGCATTCTGGTAAGTAAACCTCTTCCCACACTCTGAGCAGTGATATGGCTTTTCTCCTGTGTGAATTCGTCTATGCTGCTGGAGAGTACTCTCCCGATTAAAGCGTTTCCCACACTGTGAGCACGAATACAGTTTCTCTCCTGTGTGAATGGTTTGATGTGCTTGAAGATGACTCTTTCGAGCGAAACGCTTCCCACACTGGCAGCAGAGAAACGGCCTTTCTCCGGTGTGAATGCGCTGGTGTTGCTTCAGATGGAACCGTCCAGCAAAACGCTTCCCACACTGCGAGCAGCCGTACATTTCTTTCAGCCTGCAAGAGATTTTAAAATGAGGACTGGTGTGTGTTTGCTTATTGGTAGAGATTCTTGTGGTTTTTGGAGTTTCATGTTTCATTTCTTCTGATTTCATCGTGCTCACGTTTTCCTCATCGTGACATCTCTTGGCATGTTTGTGGAGGTCAATTTGTGACGTATAGTAAAGTGAATGCCGCGAGCCAGAGAAACTTTTCACTGGGCAACCACTGGTTTCTGGAACAGAAAATGAAGAGACGCAACGTTTAAAGACTCCTAGATGAGGCAGAGATGCAGAAACTTGCACAGAAATCATTACCCCTTTTCCACCAAAAAGAACCGGGTGCTGGTTCAGAGCTAGCACTGGTGCTGGTTCAAAGTTGGTTCCACTGGCGAACCTTCTAAGAACCGGTTTGCCTTTCCATCAGTTAGAGAGCATCACAGAGCCGAGTCTGACGTCACTGTATACGTGTCACGTTACACAGCAACGTTAGCACAGCAGCGGCAAACACAAACACAACAACAATGGCGGATGTTGCTTTACTGTTAATGCTCACGGCTTTGTGAACCTACATTAACACCCAAACGCGGCGAATCCAACGTGTACGTGCAGCTCCATGTAATCTGTATAAACGGAGGTTGTTATCGAGAAAGTACATAACGTTATTTTATTATTAACACAGAAAAAAGTTGTCCTTAGCATGTAGCTACTTACTATCATGTGTGCTGATAATTGATCATATTTCGGTAAAGTAAAAGTGTTTTAAACATTAGTATACTTAAGGTACATTATCAAAGCCGCTAACAGTAGCCCCACCCCCAGACCCTACTTAAGGTACATTATCAAAGGTGCTAACAGTAACCCTGCCCATAGGCACTAACAATACCCCCGCCCCCATGCGCTAACAGTAGCCCCGCCCACAGCCCCTAACACAAGCGGTTCTTAAGTCTAGACCAGCATCATTTTGGTGCTACTTAAGAACCACTTTTCCTGGTTCAGAGCCAGTGCTTTGGGTATCGAAAAAGAAAGAACTGGTTCTAAATTAGGCTCCGAACCAGCACTCAAACTGCCTCGGTGGAAAAGGGGCATCTGATTATGCCAAGATTTGTATGAACAAAGTCACACGAGTCATATGTTGAAGACTCAATGTGATAAAAGAGCTTGTGTGTCTAAATTAAAACAGGACATGGCACAAAGCTCAACGTTTATCCAGAAAACACCATGACTATTGTAACACAATGGTAGTAGATTCTCATCAACAGAAACTGGTGGCAATCTGGTCAGGAATAATTGTTCAGGACAACATTACCTGTTCATGTCAAGAGATTTCAGTCCAGTAGGGATTCATTTTCCAATAGGTCAAGGAATTTAAACATATTGCCAAAGAACATTTACATCATTTAGCAGATGCCCTTATCCAGAGCGACTTACATTATCTCATTTTTATACAGCTGAGCAATTGAGGGTTAAGGGCCTTGCTCAGGGTCTCAGCAGTGGCAGCTTGGTGGACCTGGGATCGAACTCAGTACCTTCCAATTGGTAGCCCAACACCTTAACCACTAGGCTACCACATGACCCCTCATCTAACATTAATGTGTTGGAATGGTACAGTTAAAACCTTCAATCTACCATAAATGCAAATCTATGGCATATCCCCGAACACTTGCATCTGCAGTAAAAGGTCTGATCGATTGCTCAGCAGGTTATTTTCAATCCTTATAGGTGGGATTTCAGATTTTTGAGAAATGCTTCAGAAAACTGAGTCGGGCCGAATAATAAACAAAAAACAAAACAAACGTGTAGCCAATGAGTAGAAAGGGGCGTGTCTTGTCAATCTGGGCGGAGAGAGTGTTCAGTGCGCATGTGTGACATTAGCAGAAAGCGGTTTTAACATTGACATGGAGGATAAAAACAAAGAAAGAAAGAGAAGAAAGACTTACGATAAGGTAAGAAGTAGGACGTGTTAATATAGGATCAGCTTTCCAGCGCTGGAGAGAACTGAAGGAGCAGGAAGTTGGTCACATTTTCACAGATTGGAGTTTCCTGAGTCAATAACTCCTGAGCTAAACGCTGTTACTACACAAATAACACCTCTTTTCTATCGTAGTAATGTAGAGACGCAGCTACAACCGTGTTTTGTGTAGTAACAGCGTTTAGCTCAGGAGTTATTGACTCGGGAAACTCCAATCTGTGAATATGTGACCAACTTTACTTAAGACGCCGAGGCGCTTTTTTCCTTCTCGATAGGTGAGTAACGTTGGTTTTGTTTTGTTACACAGAACTAATATATGCCTTTGTCCTTTACATGATTATGCTTGTGTGTCATTTTTGCTTGTTTGTTTATCTACAATCGTATTGTTCTTCACTTCAGCTGTGATAAAGACACATTTCTTTCCATTAGTTGCCTGGGTTACGTATGTATGTGTGGGCGGAGCTATCAATACAGGGGTGTGACCCATTTGGGTTAGGGGCGTGTTAGTTTTGGTGATTTTATGTGTCAACGTTGGCTTTCAAAAATCGGAAACCCCACCGTTAAGCTATACCACTTGTACCCCAGGCTGGTCAGTGGTAGGAAGTAGGTGACTGGTTAAAAGGCATCATTCAGCCATATCACTTAGTTGTACAAGATGTATGCTGTCTGCTTCACACTCCTTTTTGTAAACTGGTGGAAAAGTTGTATCAGGCAGAAGAAGAATGCATAATACACTTTTAAAGAAAAGTCCTTTAAGACACAACAAGTGTTTTAAATATATTTTGAAGTTACCACTTATGGAGCACTTTTTCTTCCAGATGCAGTTGAAAGTAACCCCGAGATCCTTAGCATACTTCTCTTCATACCACACCAAAAGTTCCTGTCTTGGTTTGATGGGTCGACAGCAGCGGTAGAAAATCTCACCTCGATACTGTAACGCCACCAGATTATTCTCTTCATTATTATGAGCGCAATTCACATACCTCAGGAAATGAGGAAAAGAGACAACACAGGATTAAAGACAAATGGGCCACAGTGAGCAGCAGAACAGAACCTGATGAAGAAATTAAAGTAACTCTCTAAAGAAAACGATTCCTCACCTCATCCAATTGGCATGGGTCACTCTCTTAGCATCTATGTACCTCTCAAAATGACCGCTCTTGTAAATCTGAAAAACACGTAATTAATGTTACCATCGTCTTCAAATAAAAAAAAAAGCAATATAGGAACAATCACCATAATCTGGGCAAAAAAGAATCACATTATACGGTCATCTGTTTACCCAGACTACGGGATATAAATCTTCCTTTATTATTCATTCTAAACAACATATCGTCGCTGTCGGGCGGAAACCTCGTATGTCCAAATTTTGTCAATTTCATATTTTTTCACATATCGATGCTATTGTTCAGTCCCCACTTGGGTCTGTTATTTTTACAAGTTATTAACCAATCTAAAGTCTTGAAAATAGCTTGAGCGCAAATCTCATAACTCCATTGGACACTTCAACTGTCCACCTCTTCCTCACTCCACGGGAGAGCTTCACGTCATATTTCTCCTCAAGAAGAGTCGCAACGAATCAACACGTCTTCTGAGGTAAATGTCTTCAAAACACTGGGCTCAAAGAAAAAAAAATCTTGACCCCCGCTAGTTCTGGTGCTCGTCTGAGGACAGGAATTTAGTGCAAGACAATCCACTGCAACGCGGACTAAACCCTGTGCACTGCAGATAAGGTACGGCGTTTTTTTAATTTACTGAAAAATAACGGTTTTGGAGATACGAGGATTCCGCCTGACAGTGACGATATCTAACTTTTACTACTTTGAAAAGGCTGAGTTGGACTAGTATGTGGGTTCTAAATAAATTATTGTTAAAACATTACAGGGATGGACAAGGTGTATATTTATTTTTAAAAAAAGTGGCATGAGATACGGCTAAGTACGGTGACCCATACTCAGAATTCGTTCTCTGCATTTAAACCATCCAAAGTGCACACACACAGCAGTGAACACACACACACCGTGAACACACACCCGGAGCAGTGGGCAGCCATTTATGCTGCAGCGCCCGGGGAGCAGTTGGGGGGTTCGGTGCCTTGCTCAAGGGCACCTCAGTCGTGGTATTGCCGGCCCGAGACTCGAACCCACAACCTTAGGGTTAGGAGTCAAACTCTCTAACCATTAGGCAACAACTTCCCCACACAAAACAGGGGAGAGCACGAACACAGTCCCCCACTATCAGAAATTATGCAGTCGAGATTCCCGCATTTGGGGAATTCGCAAAGGTCAGCACAGCCCGAGTACAATGGCCAAGCCTCGCTTTGGGCAAACCACCTCCTTGATCATGGTATTGCCCCTGCCAGGTAAGTATAAGTTAAGGCAGACCAGTTAAGGCAGACCACAATAAATAATGAATTTTATAATTATTGTCCTATTCTAACCTAGTTTCAAGTTTTGTACAGTGTTAAAAACACAACAAATTCACCTTCAAAATGTTTAAGCTATGAGTTTTGTTATTCATCTCATCATAGGTAAAGAGTATCTTCATTTTCTCTCAGTGTTTGAATGCAATGTATCTTTAACTCATTTTTTTAGGAAACTAACTCACCACCCAAGAGAAGCTACTGGCCATGGCTTCTTCTTTGTCTACCGGGTCTCCCTGGTAAGGTCCAAAGTGAGCACCCAGTGGAACAGTGTCCCCCTTATTAAACACTCCCAATCCTACATCGGGAATATCAGATTTCTGAAGCTCTAGTCCAGGTGGGAGGGTTTGTCTGGCTCGGTCTGAAACCCCTCTAGGGACAGAGGTATCAGGGAGGAACAGAGCTGAACCGTGCGTCTCACACTTGTTGATGAAGGAGGATCTACAATACTCACAGTCTAGAAGAACAGAAAACAATATCATGCAGGTCCAGGAAGAATTTGATCATAACTTAAGAACTGACTCAGAACTTCTCAGTCTTTCATGTCCAGGATGTAAGAGTTTTAGTGTGACTAAAATTTGGGATTAGGCACAAATTACACTCAGTTAAACCCCATCCACATGTATACAGATGTTTCGGAAAAAATAGATTTTGGTCTTTCTGATGTTTTCCCACATTTCTCCTTCTCTACTGCTCCATATGCAGCTCATATGTTTACACTTCAGGCTTGTTCATGTGTGGAATTTCAGATCGCTCTTGCATTTTTAGAGGCTGTAGATATTTTCAAACACACTGTGTGGACTGAGGGTAAAAAATATGAACAACATTGCCACCTGCTACTTGTGTAACACTCCCCATCCACACAAACCATCCCATACACAGCTTTGTGATCAAGATATTTCTGCAGCTCTACTCACTCTGGTTGTAATTTTTTATTTTCTGTTTTCCTCTCAACGGTTTTTGTGTTTTGCCTGAGTATATTTCTGCTTAACTCTGTGCTAAATATTGGTAGTGTCTTTGGGTCACTGAAAAGTGCGTAATGAAGAAAATATTATTATTATTATTAATATTATTATTATTATACAATTGTGCCACCCAAATTCCGGAAATGTTGGGACATTTTTTAATTTTAATAAAATGAAAACTAAAAGACTTAAATATATTATTCACAATAGACCACAGATAACATAACAAATGTTAAAACAGAGAACTTTTATCCACTAAATAAGCTCATTTCATATTTGATGCCTGCTACAGGTCTCAAAAACGTTGGCATGTGTCAATAAATGGCTGAAAAAGCAAGACATTTTTAAAGATTTAGCTGGAAGAACATCTACGTTAATTGATATCAGGCCCATAAATGCATACGGTCTGGGCAACTTGCATGTGTTGGAAGGCTGTAAGGTATATAAAGTTTTTAGAGCACATGTGCTCCCCTCCAGACAACGTCTATATCAGGAAAGGCCTTGTGTATTTCAGCAGGACAATGAAAACTACATACTGCAGCTATTACAACACTATACAACCAGTATGTCCTGGACCTGGTTTTCACCCGTCCTTCTCCAGCTACAGACATGACTGCTTCCCCACTACACATCTCTGATCATCACCTGGTATCCTTCACCATCACTCTCCCTACCCTACCTAAAACTACCTCTCACCCCCTCGTTCTTACCCACCACAACCTTCACTCTCCCCTTCTTCTGTAGCTCCTGTCACTCTTTCTTCTCTTCCTGATCCTGAGTCTTTTTCCTCAGTACCCTTGGACTCAGCCACAGATACTCTCCTCTCATCTCTTTCCTCAACTATGGACTTCCTCAACAATCGAAGAGAGCTAAGATCATCAGAGAGAAAGTGGAAGAAATCACAACTTGATGCAGATCTTGATTCTTACCGATCACTCCTGGCCAAGTTCTCCTCATATGTGATTTCTGCCAAGACTTCCTTCTACAAGGGTAAGCTTGAAGCTTTGGCACAAGACCCTCATAAAATCCACAACATCATCTCTTCTCTACTCAACCCTCTGGCTCCACATGCTTCATCCTCCCTGACTTCAGAAGACTTTGTTTCTTTCTACCAAGATAAGATTGAGGAAATCTGCCGGACCTTCACTTCAGCCCCGACTGCACTTACATCTCACAGTATGGACTCCCCTACACCTTCGTTATCGCATTTCTCAACTGTAACTTTGCTCCAGACCATCTCACAAGACATTCTGCCCTTCATTTCCACTATCGTCAATAGATCCATAGCATCTGGTCAGGTACCAACTACTTTCAAGAGAGCAAGGGTTATTCCCATCCTAAAGAAACCTGCTCTGGATCCATCAGACATCAGTAACTACAGACTGGTATCACTTCTCTCGTTTCTTTCAAAAATTCTTGAACACATTGTCTATAATCAACTGTCTGTCTATCTCTCACAGAACAACCTCCAAGATCCCAACAGTCTGGCTTTAAAGCAGCTCATTCCACAGAGACAGCCCTTTTGGATGTTTCTGAGAAACTACAAGCTGGTAGATCAGCCAAACTGTCATCCGTCCTTATCCTCCTTGACCTTTCAGCAGCATTTTATATGGCCAACCACAAGACTCTCTTCTCTTGGTAAAGTATATTCACTCTCTTGTTGAAGTTATTTCCTCACATGGGTTCTCTTACCACTGCTATGCTGATGATACACAACTTATCTTCTCTTTCCCACCCTCAGATACCACAGCTTCTGACCGGATCTCAGCATGTCTGGCAGAAATATCATCATGGATGACTGCTCATCAGTTAAAGCTCAATCCTAGCAAAACTGAACTGCTGTTCATCCCAGGTGACTCATCCCCAGGTCATGATCTTGCTATATCCTTGCACAACGATCTGATCTCCCCTTCAGCCACAGCTTGCAAAATTGGGGTAATTTTGGGGTACAGGACATGCAACTGTCCTTTTCCTCACATGCTAATGTGACTCGCTCATGTCGGTTCATTCTCTACAACATTAGAAGGATACGGCCATATTTGTCCATACAGGCTGCTCAAGTACTTGTCATCTCAAGACTGGACTACTGCAGCTCTCTCTGTCAGGTCTACATATGAACGCAATCAGTCCTCTGCAAATGTTCCAAAATGCAGCTGCACGGCTTGTTTTCAACCTGCCAAAGTTCTCCACACCACCACACTGCTGCGATCCCTCCACTGGCTTCCTGTAGCTGCACACATCAGATACAAAACACTGATGCTGGCCTTCAAAGCCAAAAATGGACCAGCTCCCTACTACCTCAAAGCCTTCATCACTCCTCACACCGCACCTAACACCCTCAGATCTACAGCACTGCTCGACTGGTCCCACCATCTCTCAGGGTGAGAGGTAAGTATATAACTAGACTCTTCTCTGTTCTGCTTCCCCAAGGGGTCCAGACAGCTGAGTCACTGGCTAGTTTCAAACTACGGTTTGAAGACCTACTTATTCATGAACACTTCAACTCCATTTATTCATTTGTTATGTATCTATGTTCTATTTTGTTTAAAATATTGGCTCGTGTGATTTAAAAGCCTTTTAGTTTTCATTTTATTAAAATAAAAAAAAAATGTCCCAACATTTCTGGAATCGGGATTGTACAGATATTCCCTATACATGTAGATGGGGCCTCAGAATAAAAGTCTTTTCAGAGTTTTAGACCCATGCTGAACATTGTACAGGGTCTGTTGTCTTACAGAGATAGTCATCTTCATCAGGTTCTACATCTTTTAAAGGCTTCTCATGGAATCCTTCAGTCTGTTGGTCCCCAAGGTTCAGCTGAACCACACAGCTCGATGTCTCACCACCTACAATTCCATCATTTAAAAAGGTGTGAGAGGATTAACCACAGATTGAAACTGATTTTATTTTGTAAACATTTGTATATAATTCATATTTAGTCAGAGATTGAGGTGGGACCCATGGTGTGTTATTGCCTTACAGAGATAGTCTCCATCTTTAGGTTCTTCTTTTACAAGCTTCTCTTGAAACCCTTCAGTATGTTGGTTCACAGTGGTGACGTGGCCCACACTGCTTGGTGTCGTCATAGCTGAAGTGTCATCAGAGATTAAGAAGATTCATTTAGGGAAATAAGAGGAACAGAATTAGTAAACATGTCCTGGACTTCCAGTCAAAACTGAAGACTAATTAGACTTTAAAAAAAAGGGGGCCATGACTAGGGTTACAAAGGGGTGGAAAGTTTCCGGTAAATTTCCACAGGAACTTAATCTGTATTCCAAAATATTCCAAATTGGAAACTTTACGGGAATTTATCGAAATTTACAGGAATTTATGGGAATTATTTGGAAATATAGGGAAATTTATATTATATAACTATATCATATACAAACACAAATAAACATGTTGTTTGGTCATAAGCAGACATGCATGCAAGGTAATACACATTTTATAAATGATGTCTTGACTGATTTAATTGTAAGTAGAACTTTAACCCTGTGTTTATATGTTTACATTAACCCTGTGTTTATATATATAAAAACCGCACTAACATTATATATATATATATATATATATATATATATATATATATATATATATATATATATATATATATATATATATGTTAGTGCGGTTTTTATATATATAAATAAATATATAAATATATAAATATATATATATATATATATATATGTTTACATATATGTTAGTGCGGTACCCTCAGTAGGGCCCCTACATCCGGGTTAGTGCGGTACCCTCAGTAGGGCCCTACATCCGGGTTAGTGCTGTACCCTCAGTAGGGCCCCTACACAGGATGTAGCCGTGTACATTGGGACGAGACCACCTACCGTTAGGTTAATTTATCAACAAGCTCAAGTGTAACTCACCGTGGGCTTTAAACCCGTCACATACAGACACGGTGCTGAGGTCGAGATTGTGTCCAATTGTAGCTGAAATAATTTTAATCATAAATGATCATCTGTGTCAGAAATCCCTTCTGTTCAAGCAGAAACAAACCCAGCAGCGTCTTCTTCGTCAATAGGGCAGGAGTAAACTGTACACCGCCACCTACTGGACACTTGTGTAATTACGCCTTTTATTGGATAAAGGATCAGTAAATTCTCACTCACTCACTCATTTCCTACCGCTTATCTGAACTACCTCGGGTCACGGGGAGCCTGTGCCTATCTCATCAAGGCAGGATACACCGTGGACGGAGTGCCAACCCATCACAGGGCACACACACACACACACATACACTCTCTCTCATGGATCAGTAAATTATCAATATTAAACCTTCAGGTTTTTTTTTTTGTATTGTTTTATATCAGATTTCACTTCACAGAACACACAGTCTCAGGTAATACACACCCACTCTCAGGTAATACACACACACAAACACACAAACACACACACACACACACACACACACACACACACACACACACTCAGGTAATACATGGTAATAAGACTATTACTTCCCCAACATACACAGACACACACACACACACACACACACACACACACACACACACACACACACACACACACACCTAGTTAAAGTATCAGTGTTCTCTTTATAAGTATGAGAAAGTTACTCGGTATCTGGGATTTTACTTGCCTTTGACTATTTGGTGAAGGGTGCAGAGAATATATTACAATAAAAGGGTGACATCCAGCAGAATTTGGAACTTATAGACAAAGTCTTTTTAAAAATATATTTAGAAAATGTATTAAATTGTTATCAAATTCTTTTTTGTATGTATAGAATTGTATGTGCTTTGATTTCTAAATATAAGTAGACAAATTCAGAGATACAGACAGAGATCATACATTATATATAATATACAATGACAGTTTTATACAGTATAATTCATGTCAGGGTCTCATGAAGGAAATGAACAAAAAATAATTGCTAGCTTATTTCACTTATTTTTCACGGTAATAGGATATATTTTATTCTGTAATATTTCAGCCCCGGGAACAATGTTGAATAAGGATTTGTTTCATATTAATGTACACAAATTTGCTTATTTGTGTAGTTTATCCTTACACTCATTAATATTTCAATGTGTATGTAAAGAAAGTTAGAAAATTAAGTTTTTGTTTGTTGGTGTGTGTGTGTGTGTGTGTGTGTGTGTGTGTGTGTGAGTGAGACACAGAGAGAGACAGAGAGAGAGAAAGACAGAGACAGAGAGAGAGACATAGAGAGTTTCATTTATTTCCTAAGAGTGTGTTTGTGTCACATGACTTTTTTAAAAACATCTAGAACTTTCTTCAACGTTTAACACACACTTGTATAAATAAATGAGATTTTTTTATGACCCAAACGTATACAAACATAAATAGATTCATATTATCATGATGACCTCTGATGACCTTCTAAAGATCTACTATATCTGACTCCAACATCACATTGACCTGAATAGCTCAGTAAAGAAGGACTTAAATTAAAAAAGACAAATTATACTGAATGGATAAACACAGATAGAAGGTTTATTGCAGTCAGTGCTGGTTACAGCGTCCATCCCTTTATTTCCCTTTATTTTAACATTATGACTGAAACCAAGCCCCTTCAGATGAAATGCCCGACCTTTTCCTTTACAAACCTGGAACATTTCTAGACACCATTATGTTTTAGTTTTTGACATTTTTATTTTCCATAATAATCAAATTTTGATGTCTTCCTTATAAAAAGAAAATGGGTGTTTCTGAACACTATCATTGGCTTTTTCCAGCTTTCTTTCATCAAACAGGCTCTATCGTATTTGAAGGACAACATGACCAAATTTCACAATTCCACCTTTCCTCCGTTCCT
The DNA here is from genome assembly GCF_030014155.1 of Tachysurus vachellii. NCBI lineage: Eukaryota > Metazoa > Chordata > Actinopteri > Siluriformes > Bagridae > Tachysurus > Tachysurus vachellii. Next base: position 1,768,127 of record NC_083462.1, on the reverse strand, counting down.
ATGGTGACTATGGTGATACATCCATTCATATTCCGTGTACTAGCTTTAACCTGCGCTGAGTTGGATTACATCCAATCTCTATAGTCTCTATAGTCTCATAGTCTGGATGGCCTTGTCCTCGGTCTAAACTCATTACATTTACATTTACAGCATTTAGCAGACGTCCTTATCCAGAGTGACTTACATTTTTATCTCATTTATATACAAATGAGCAATTGAGAGTTAAGGGCCTTGCTCAGGGGCCCAGCAGTGGCAGCTTGGTGGACGTAGGAATCAAACTCACAACGGCTTGTCAGATTAAGCCTGAAAAAAACGTTACTACCACTACACAGGCTCAAGGCTTGCACAAAGTTGATAAATGCACCAAAACTTCACAGACCTCTTGACATATTAAACAATACATTAATAAAACAATAAACACAGGTTATGTCTGATACTACTCATGCTATCTTACCATTTCAAGATTCAAGATTCAAGATTTTTTTTATTTGTCACATACACAATTATATAGGGCATATATAACCAGCAGTGAAATGTGAGTCAGGTCCGCTCCATGGACATTGCACTTATTTGAAAAACACAACAATGACAGAATGAGATAAAGGTAAACAATGAAAATATAAGAATAAATTATAAAAAATATGTATACTGTAGAATGGAAAATAATGTGCATGAAAGTAAACTGTAGTCATAAATATAAGATACACAGGGATGTACAAGAGGCATATCGTCGCAGTCAGGCGGAATTCTCGTATCTCCAAAACCATTACTTTTCAGGAAATTAAAAAAACGCCGTACCTTATCTGCAGTGCACAGGGTTTAGTCCGCGTTGCAGTGGATTGTCTTGCGCAAAATTCCTGTCCTCAGACGAGCACCAGAACTAGCGGGGGTCAAGGTTTTTTTCTTTGAGTGCAGTGTTTTGAAGACATTTACCTCAGAAGATGTGTTGATTCGTTGCGACTCTTCTTGAGGAGAAATATGCCGTGAAGCTCTCCCGCGGAGTGAGGAAGAGGTGGACAGTTGAAGTGTCCAATGGAGTTATGAGATTTGCGCTTAAACTATTTTCAAAACTTCAGATTGGAACTTGTAAAAATAACAGACCCACGTGGGGACTGACCAACAGCATCGATATGTGAAAAAATATGAAATTGACCAAATTTGGACGAGGTTTCCACCCAACAGCGACGATATGTGCATTATACTGTAATCTTAAATATTAAGATACACAGGAATGTGCAAGAGGCAAACGTGCAAACAGGTTGACACTTTCAGTATGTCATTGTGAGGTAGTGAATGATGAATATCTTACTGATAAAGTGAATATTAAGTTGAGACATGAAGTTGTTAAGAGGCTGGTTTTGAGTTTAGGAGCCTGATGGCCTGGGGGAAGAAACTCCTCCTAAGTCTCTCGGTTTTTGCCATCAGGCTACGGAAGCGCTTACCAGATGGCAGCAAAGTGAAAAGATTGTTATTGAGGTGGATTGAGTCCTTGATGATTTTAGCAGCTCTGTTTTTGCAGCGTTTGAGGTAGATGTCCTGCAGACAGGGGAGAGCAGACCCTGTGATGCGCTCAGCTAAGCGCACAACTCTCTGCAGGGCTTTGCAGTCTTGTCTGGAGCTGTTCCCATACCACACTGAGATACACTGAGTCAATACACTTTCTATGGCCCCTGAATAGAAGGTTTTCAGGATTGCAGGTGAGACCCTGGATTTTCTCAGCTGTCTCAGAAGGTACAGTCTTTGCCTGGCTTTATTAACCTGTGTTTGAATGTGGGTAGTCCAAGTCAGGTCCTCGGAGATGTTTACACACGAGGTACTTGAAGCTGCTCACCCTCTCCACAGGGGTCCCGCTGATCATAAGAGGAGTATAGGGCTGCTGTTGTCTCTTCCTGAAGTCGATAATCAGCTCTTTAGTTTTGCTCACATTCAGAGAGAGACAATTGTCCTGGCACCATGATGTTAGTTTCTCTACCTCATCTAGGTATGCGATCTCATTGTTGTTGTGAATGAGGCCCAGAACCGCAGTATCATCAGCAAATTTGATAATAGATGTGGAGCTGTGGGAAGATACACAGTCATGTGTGTAGAGAGAGTAGAGCAGGGGACTGAGGACACAGCCTTGTGGGGCTCCTACATTCAGGGTGATGGATTTGGAGGTGTACTGGCCTACTTTCACCACTTGAGGTCTGCCGGTGAGGAAATTAAGAATCCAATTGCAGAGTGAAGAATTCAGGCCGAGGTCCATGAGTTTGGAAGCCAGCTTGATGGGGACTATAGTATTGAAAGCTGAGCTATAGTCGATAAATAGCAGCCTTACATCTTTGCCACACAAATACAAAGAATACAAGATGTCAAGGAACAAAATACTCCCAAACATACCCTATAATTTGGTCAGATCAAGATGGCGATCTTGATGGCATCCCAGTTCCCAGTATATATCTGTAGATTAAGATCTTCAGATTACCAGAATATATATATATCACAATAAGGTTACATTACTTTAAGCTTACAAGTACTATATTTATGTAAATTATTAAACCAATTTTGAAACATTTCACACAATAAATTGACCGTTCAAAATACATACAATAAATGTGATTGACTAAAAACATCAAATGTGTTCGTGATGATTCTTTCCCAGTTTGACCAATAACAAGTATTTACATTTATGGCATTTGGCCATATGGACGTTCTTTGAAGTCTCCATCAATAAATACAAATCTAATCTAATATAACCTAATAATAAAAACTGAATACTGGTTCACTAGTTCATCTACCTAACAACCTTGTTGGGGAGGGACTTTAAGAGATCTACCAGCTCCAGTTAGACTCTGCTATACTAAAGAGGAGATGTGAACCCCATGTGGTCTTTTACATCAATACAACATTTATCAGACTGTATATTTATAATCACACCCCCAGTGCCACCCAGATGAGGATGAGGTTCCCCTTTGAGTCTGGTTCCTCTCAAGGTTTCTTTCTTTACCATCTAAGGGAGTTTTTCCTCTCCACAGTCACCTGAGTCACCTCTGACTTGCTCATTGGGGATAAATACAAACACATTTAAATATATCTAATATTAATCTAGAATTTTGTATTATATTAATATTTATATTATTCTTTATAATAAACTTTTGTTCCATGTTTATGTTCTGTAAAGCTGCTTTGAGACAATGTCCATTGTAAAAAGTGCCATACAAATAAATCTGAATTGAATTGAATTAATAAGAAAAGAGCACAGACACTTCATTTTTACAGTAAAGTGCTAATTTAAGCCAGGGGAAAATATAAAAATGTAAATTAAATGGAATTAAAGTTATTATATGGTAAACCAGACCAAAATAAAAAAAAAAGTTTGATGTAACTAGTTCTAGTAGTTGATATTCAACATGGTCACAAGTGCTAACCGGTTACACAAATAATGAATCCATGTAAAGTTGAAAACTTGCGGAAACAAATGCAAGATGTTTTTATTTAGTTTGGATTATTCGTAATTTTACATAAATAAAGATAAATAAGGCCTGTTGTAGCTATATTTGAACATGTTAATAACAATATTGTTTAACATCTGCAGCACTGTAGCCTCATCAGTCTGAAACTTGAACGTTTTCCTCTGGAATTGTCGAAGGTCTGTCTGAAGACTGACCCAACACTAGCAACACTACATTGTTGACATTGGAGATGACTTTATAAAATAAATGTCTTTTCACACCGTAAGCAGGGATACTGCCTTCTCTCCTGTGTGAATGAGCTGATGGATTTGGCTAAAACTCCTTCCACACTGAGCAGGTATATGGCTTCTATCTCTGGTGAACTATTCCACCGAGTGAGACCGTGTCCACATTGTGAGCAGAGCTACAGCTTCTCTCCTGTGTGAATTCGCTGGTGTATTTTGAGATTACTCTGTCGTGTAAAACTCTTCCCACACTCGGAGCAGATGAACAGCTTCTGTCCGGAGTGTGTCTGCTGGTGCCGTTGTAGAGTACTCTCTCTATTAAAACGCTTCCCGCACTGTGAGCACTGATACGGCTTCTCTCCGGTGTGAATATGTTCGTGCCGTTTGAGATGACACAGACGAGCGAAACTCTTCCCGCAGTGCGAGCAGTGATACGGTTTCTCTCCTGTATGAGTGCGCCGGTGCCGTTGAAGGGCGCTGTCCTGATTAAAGCTCTTCCCGCACTGTCCGCAGTGAAATGGTCTCTCTCCTGTGTGGATTCGCTGATGGATTTGCAGAGTATTCTGTTGATGAAAAACCTTCCCACAGTCTAAACAGGGATACGGCTTCTCTCCTGTGTGAAAGAGTTGATGGATCTGGAAAGAATTTGGTTGGCTAAAGCTCTTCCCACACTCTGAGCAGATGTATGGCTTTTCTCCTGTATGAACGCGTTGATGTCGTTGGAGAGCATTTTGGTAAGTAAACCTCTTCCCACACTCTGAGCAGATGTACGGCTTTTCTCCTGTATGAACACGCTGATGTCGTTGTAGAGCATTCTGGTAAGTAAACCTCTTCCCACACTCTGAGCAGTGATATGGCTTTTCTCCTGTGTGAATTCGTCTATGCCGCTGGAGAGTACTCTCCCGATTAAAGCGTTTCCCACACTGTGAGCACGAATACAGTTTCTCTCCTGTGTGAATGGTTTGATGTGCTTGAAGATGACTCTGTCGAGCAAAACGCTTCCCACACTGGCAGCAGGGAAATGGCCTTTCTCCGGTGTGAATGCGCTGGTGTTGCTTCAGATGGAACCGTTCAGCAAAACGCTTCCCACACTGCGAGCAGCCATAAATTTCTTTCAGCCTGCAAGAGATTTTAAAATGAGGACCGGTGTGTGTTTGCTTATTGGTAGAGATTCTTGTGGTTTTTGGAGTTTCATGTTTCATTTCTTCTGATTTCATCATGCTCACGTTTTCCTCATCGTGACATCTCTTGGCATGTTTGTGGAGGTCAATTTGTGACGTATAGTAAAGTGAACACTGTGAGCCAGGGAAAATTTTCACTGGGCAACCACTGGTTTCTGGAACAGAAAATGAAGAGACGCAACGTTTAAAGACTCCTAGATGAGGCAGAGATGCAGAAACTTGCACAGAAATCATTACCCCTTTTCCACCAAAAAGAACCGGGTGCTGGTTCAGAGCTAGCACTGGTGCTGGTTCAAAGTTGGTTCCACTGGCGAAACTTCTAAGAACCGGTTTGCCTTTCCATCAGCTAGAGAGCCATCACAGAGCCGAGTCTGACGTCACTGTATACGTGTCACGTTACACAGCAACGTTAGTGCAGCAGCGGCAAACACAAACACAACATCAACAATGGCGGATGTTGCTTTACTGTTAATGCTCATGGCTTTGTGAACCTACATTGGCATCCAAATGCGGCGAATCCAACGTGTACGTGCAGCGACATGTAATTTGTATAAATGGAGGTTGTAATCGAGAAAGTACATAATATTAACATTAACACAGAAAAAAGTTGTCCTTAGCATGTAGCTACCTACTATCATGTGTGCTGATAATTGATCATATTGCGGTAAAGTAAAAGTGTATTAAACATTAGTATACTTAAGGTACATTATCAAAGGCGCTATCAGTAGCCCCACCCACAGTTGCTAACAGTAGCCACGCCAACAGCCCCTGACACAAGCGGTTCTTAAGTCTAGACCAGCAACTTTTTGGTGCTACTTAAGAACCACTTTCCTGGTTCAGAGCAAGTGCTTTGGGTGTCGAAAAAGACATAACTGGTTCTAAATTAGGCCCCGAACCAGCACTCAAACTGCCTTGGTGGAAAGGGGGCATATGATTATGCCAAGATTTGTATGCATAAAGTTGCATGTCATATGTTGAAGACTCAGCAAATGTGATAAAAGAGCTTGTGTGTCTAAATTAAAACTGGACATGGCACAAAGCTCAATGTTTATCCAGAAAACACCATGACTATTGTAACACGATGGTAGTAGATTCTCATCAACAGAAACTGGTGGCAATCTGGTCAGGAATAATTTTTCAGGACAACATTACCTGTTCATGTATGCAAGAGTCCAGCAGAGAATCAATTTCCAATAGGGCAAGGATTTTAAACATATTGCCAAAGAACATTTACATTTAGGTCTCTCACTGTTATTTGTGCTTACGGGCCAAATGGCAGTGTAGAGTACCCAACCTTCTTGGTGTCTCTGGGAAGGGTGCTAGAAAGTGCTCCGACCGGGGACTCTGTCGTTCTACTGGGGGACTTCAAAGCTCACGTGGGCAGCGACAGTGACACCTGGAGGGGCGTGATTGGGAGGAACGGCCCCCCCGACCTGGTGTTCTGTTATTGGACTTCTGTGCTAGTCACAGTTTGTCCATAACGAACACCAATACCTACTTTGAGGATCTCCGCAACCCCACCGACATGTCTTCCACTGAGGATGCAGAGGCCGAGGGCTTAGTTGTGGACTCGTCGATCCCCCAAGCTGAGGTCACTGAGGTAGTTGAGAAGCTCCTTGGTGGCAAGGCACCGAGGCTGGATGAGATCCACCCTGAGTACCTTAAGTCTCTGGATGTTGTGGGGCTGTCTTGGTTGACACACCTCTGCAACATCGCGTGGTGACTGGGATAGTGCCTCTGGACTGGCATACTGGGGTCGTGGTCCCTCTGTTTAAGAAGAGGGACCGGAGGGTGTATTCCAACTACAGGGGGATCACATTCCTCAGCCTCCCCGGAAAAGTCTATGCCAGGGTACTGGAGAGGAGAATCCGGCCGATAGTCGAACCTCGTATTCAGGAGGAAAAATGTGGTTTTCGTCCGAGTCGTGGAACAGGTTTGTTGATCTGGAGAAGGCATTCAACTGTGTCCCTCATGGCGACCTGTGGGGGGTGCTCTGGGAGTATGGGCCCTCTGCTAAGGGCTGTCTATATGACCGGAGCAGGAGTTTGGTTCTCTTTGCCGGCAGTAAGTCAGACTTGTTCCCGGTGCATGTTGGACTCAGGCAGGGCTGCCCTTTGTCACCGGTCCTGTTCATTATTTATACGGACAGGATTTCTAGGCACAGTTGGGGGTCAGAGGGAGTCCGGTTTGGGGACCACAGGATTTCGTCTCTGCTTTTTGCAGATGATGTCCGGTTGGCTTCATCAAATCAGGACCTTCAGCATGCACTGGGACGGTTTGCAGCCGAATGTGAAGCGGTGGGGATGAGAATCAGCACCTCCAAGTGCGAGGCCATGGTTCTCAGCCGGAAAAGGGTGGCTTGCCCCCTTCAGGTTGGTGGAGAGCTCCTGCCTCAAGTGGAGGAGTTTAAGTATCTTGGGGTCTTGTTCACGAATGAGGGAAGGACGGAGCGGGAGATCGACAGGCGGATCAGTGTATCCTCTGCAGTGATGCGGTCGATATACCGGTCTGTTGTGGTGAAGAAAGAGCTGAGCTGCAAGGCGAAGCTCTCTATTTACCAGTCGATCTACGTTCCTACCCTCACCTGTGGACATGAGCTTTGGGTCATGACCAAAAGGACAAGATCCCGGATACAGGCGGCCGAAATGAGTTTCCTCCATAGGGTGGCTGGGCTCCCCCTTAGAGATAGGGTGAGGAGCTTGGTCACTCGGGATGAACTCAGAGTAGAGCCGCTGCTCCTCCACATCGATGGCTCAGGCATCTGTTCCGGATGCCTCCTGGACGCCTCCCTGGGGAGGTGTTCCAGGCATGTCCAACCGGGAGGAGGCCCCGGGGAAGACCTAGGACACGCTGGAGGGACTATGTCTCTCGGCTGGCCTGGGAACGCCTCTGGATTCCCCCGAAAGAGCTGGAGGAAGTGTCTGGGGAGAGGGAAGTCTGGGTATTCACTGTTTAGACCGCTGCCCCCACAACCCAGCCCCGGATAAGCGGCAGAAGATGGAAAGATGGGCATTTACATTTACATCATTTAGCAGACACCCTTATCCAGAGCGACTTACATTATCTCGTTTTTATACAGCTGAGCAATTGAGGGTTAAGGGCCTTGCTCAGGGGCCCAACAGTGGCAGCTTGGTGGACCTGGGATCGAACTCACAACCTTCTGATCGGTAGCCCAACACCTTAACCACTAGGCTACCATAAGCCCCCTCATCTAACATTAATGTGTTAGAATGGTACAGTCAAAACCTTCAATCTAAATGCGAATCTATGGCATATCCCTGAACACTTGCATATTCAGTCAAAGGGCTGATCTGTTGCCCAGTAGGTGATTTTCAATCCTTAAGCTATACCACTTGTAACCCAGACTGGTCAGCGGTAGGAAGTAGGTGACTGGTTAAAAGGCATCATTCAGCCGTATCACGGTACATATCTGTAAGATTAGGTGTACAAGATGTATGCTGTCTGCTTCACACTCCCTCTTGTAAACTGGTGGAAAAGTTGTATCAGGCAGAAGAAGAATGCATAATACACTTTTAAAGAAAAGTCCTTTAAGACACAACAAGTGTTTTAAATATATTTTGAAGTTACCGCTTATGGAGCACTTTTTCTTCCAGATGCAGTTGAAAGTAACCCCGAGATCCTTAGCATACTTCTCTTCATACCACACCAAAAGTTCCTGTCTTGGTTTGATGGGTCGACAGCAGCGGTAAAAAATCTCACCTCGATACTGTAACGCCACCAGATTATTCTCTTCATTATTATGAGCGCAATTCACATACCTCAGGAAATGAGGAAAAGAGACAACACAGGATTAAAGAAAGACAAATGGGCCACAGTGAGCAGCAGAACAGAACCTGATGAAGAAATTAAAGTAACTCTCTAAAGAAAACGATTCCTCACCTCATCCAGTTGGCATGGGTCACTCTCTTAGCATCTATGTACCTCTCAAAATGACCGCTCTTGTTAATCTGAAAAACGTGTAATTAATGTTACCATCGTCTTCAAATAAAAAAAGCAATATAGGAACAATCACCATAATCTGGGCAAAAAAGAATCACATTATACGGTCATCTGTTTACCCAGACTACGGGATATAAATCTTCCTTTATTATTCATTCTAAACAACATATCTAACTAAAAGGCTGAGTTGGACTAGTATGTGGGTTCTAAATAAATTAGTGTTAAAACATTACAGGGATGGACAAGATGTATATTTATTTTTTAAAAAAAGTGACGTGACATACAGCTAAGTACGGTGACCCATACTCATTCGTTCTCTGCATTTAAACCATCCAAAGTGCACATACACAGCAGTGAACACACACACACCATGAACACACACCCGGAGCAGTGGGCAGCCATTTATGCTGCGGCACCCGGGGAGCAGTTGGGGGGGTTCAGTGCCTTGCTCAAGGGCACCTCAGTCGTGGTATTGCCGGCCCGAGACTCGAACCCACAACCTTAGGGTTAGGAGTCAAACTCTCTAACCATTAGGCCACAACTTCCCCACACAAAACAGGGGAGAGCACGAACACAGTCCCCCACTATCAGAAATTATGCAGTCGAGATTCCCGCATTTGGGGAATTCGCAAAGGTCAGCACAGCCCGAATGCAATGGCCAAGCCTCGCTTTGGGCAAACCACCTCCTTGATCATGGTATTGCCCCTGCCAGGTAAGTATAAGTTAAGGCAGACCAGTTAAGGCAGACCACAATAAAGAATGACTTTTATAATTATTGTCCTATTCTAACCTAGTTTCAAGTTTTGTACAGTGTTAAAAACACAACAAATTCACCTTCAAAATGTTTAAGCTATGAGTTTTGTTATTCATCTCATCACAGGTAAAGAGTATCTTCATTTTCTCTCAGTGTTTGAATGCAATGTATCTTTAACTCATTTTTTTAGGAAACTAACTCACCACCCAAGAGAAGCTACTGGCCATGGCTTCTTCTTTGTCTACCGGGTCTCCCTGGTAAGGTCCAAAGTGAGCACCCAGTGGAACAGTGTCCCCCTTATTAAACACTCCCAATCCTACATCAGGAATATCAGATTTCTGAAGCTCTAGTCCAGGTGGGAGGGTTTGTCTGGCTCGGTCTGAAACCCCTCTAGGGACAGAGGTATCAGGGAGGAACAGAGCTGAACCGTGCGTCTCACACTTGTTGATGAAGGAGGATCTACAATACTCACAGTCTAGAAGAACAGAAAACAATATCATGCAGGTCCAGGAAGAATTTGATCATAACTTAAGAACTGACTCAGAACTTCTCAGTCTTTCATGTCCAGGATGTAAGAGTTTTAGTGTGACTAAAATTTGGGATTAGGCACAAATTACACTCAGTTAAACCCCATCCACATGTATACAGATGTTTCGGAAAAAATAGATTTTGGTCTTTCTGATGTTTTCCCACATTTCTCCTTCTCTACTGCTCCATATGCAGCTCATATGTTTACACTTCAGGCTTGTTCATGTGTGGAATTTCAGATCGCTCTTGCATTTTTAGAGGCTGTAGATATTTTTAAAACACACTGTGTGGACTGAGGGTAAAAAATATGAACAACATTGCTACCTGCTACTTGTGTAACACTCCCCATCCACACAAACCATCCCGTACCCTAAGGTCTTCCTCGTCTGGTCTGATCTGTGTGCCAGCCTTCACAGCTTTGTGATCAAGATATTTCTGCAGCTCTACTCACTCTGGTTGTAATTTTTTATTTTCTGTTTTCCTGAACACAAGCTTTTGTGTTTTGCTGAGTATATTTCTGCTTAACTCTGTGCTAAATATTGTTAGTGTCTTTGGGTCACTGAAAAGTGCGTAATGAATAAAATATTGTTATTATTATTATTATTATTATTAATATTATTATTATTATTATTATTATTATTATTATTGTTGTTGTTATTATTATACAATTGTGCAACTCGAATTCCGGAAATGTTGTGACATTTTTTAAATTTTAATAAAATGAAAGCTAAAAGACTTTTAAATCACATGAGCCAATATTTTATTCACAATAGAACACAGATAACATAACAAATGTTAAAACAGAGAACTTTTATCCACTAAATAAGCTCATTTCAAATTTGATGCCTGCTACAGGTCTCAAAAACGCTGGCACGTGGAAATAAATGGCTGGAAAAGCAAGACATTTTTAAAAGATTTATCTGGAAGAACATCTACGTTAATTGATATCAGGCCCATGTGTTGGAAGGCACTATGAATGCTGTAAGGTATATAAAGTTTTTAGAGAACATGTGCTCCCCTCCAGACAACGTCTATATCAGGAAAGGCCTTGTGTAGTTCAGGAGGACAATGAAAACTACATACTGAAGCTATTACAACAGTATACAACCAGTATGTCCTGGACCTGGTTTTCACCTGTCCTTCTCCAGCTACAGACATGACTGCTACCCCACTACACATCTCTGATCATCACCTGGTATCCTTCACCATCACTCTCCCTACCCTAACTAAAACTACCTCTCACCCCCTCTCTCTTACCCGCCGCAACCTCCACTCTGTCTCCCCTTCTTCTGTAGCTTCTGGCACTCTTTCTTCTCTTCCTGATCCTGAGTCTTTTTCCTCACTACCCTTGGACTCTACCCTTGGCCACAGACACTTTCCTCTCCTTTCCTCAACCATGGACTTTCTCTGCCCTCTGTCCTCTGTCACATCCTCTTTCAGATGTGTTGTGCAACAATTGAAGAGCGCTAAGATCATCAGAGAAAAAGTAGAAGAAATCACAACTTGATGCAGATCTTGACTCTTACAGTACACTCCTGGACAAGTTCTCCTCAGATGTGACTTCTAACAAGACTTCCTTCTAGAATGGTAAGCTTGAAGCTTTGACACAAGACCCTCATAAAATCCACAACATCATAGACCTGTAGCAGGCATCAAATTAGAAATGAGCTCATTTAGTTGATAAAGGTTCTCGATTTAATCATTTGTTATGTATCTATCTTCTATTTTGATTAAAATATTGGCTCATGTGATTTAAAAGCCTTGTCCCAACATTTCTGGAATCAGGGTTGTACAAATATTCCCTATACATGTAGATGGGGCCTCAGAATAAAAGTCTTTTCAGAGTTTTAGACCCATGCTGAACATTGTACAGGGTCTGTTGTCTTACAGAGATAGTCGTCTTCATCAGGTTCTACATCTTTTAAAGGCTTTTCATGGAATCCTTCAGTCTGTTGGTCCCCAAGGTTCAGCTGAACCACACAGCTCGATGTCTCACCACCTACAATTCCATAATTTAATAGAATTAGTATATAATTCATATTTAGTCAGAGATTGAGGTGGGACCCATGGTGTGTTATTGCCTTACAGAGATAGTCTCCATCTTTAGGTTCTTCTTTTACAAGCTTCTCTTGAAACCCTTCAGTATGTTGGTTCACAGTGGTGACGTGGCCCACACTGCTTGGTGTCGTCATAGCTGAAGTGTCATCAGAGATTAAGAAGATTCATTTAGGGAAATAAGAGGAACAGAATTAGTAAACATGTCCTGGACTTCCAGTCAAAACTGAAGCCTAAATAGAATTTTTAAAAAAGGGGGCCATGACTAGGGTTACAAAGGGGTGGAAAGTTTCCCAAAATATCCCAAATTGGAAACTTTACGGGAATTTACCAAAATTTACAGGAATTTATGGGAATTATTTGGAACTACAGGGAAATTTATATAAACTATATCATATATAAACACAAATAAACATGTTGTTTGGTCATAAGCAGACATGCATGCAAGGTTATACACATTTTAAAAATGACGTCTTGACTGATTTAATTGTAAGTAGAACTTAATTGATTATTTCATTGAGTAACACAAAAGCATAATAAACATTATTATGCTTGTAATAAACATAATAAACTTAATAATTGTAATAAACATATTTCCCTATGATTGCTGTAATCTATTCTAATTAGTAAGGTAAATTAAGTTTAGTTATTGGATACAATTAAGAATGTAGAATAAGGTAATGCAGAATAAGGCATTAATATGTGCTTAATAAGTACTAATAAATAGCCAATATTCTATTAATATTCATGCTAATAAGCAACTAGTTAAATACACAAAATTATTCTGCAATTTAAGCACATTTAAGTTCCTTGTTATAGGCAACTCTGCATTTTTTTTAAATTCCCAGTTTATTTCTATATATTCCTGTTAATTCCCATGAAAAAGTTTCCAGCCTTGAAAACTCCCGGACTTTTGCAACCCTAGCCATAACACATCAAGCTGACTATCATCTGTAGATTCTCAGTGTGTCCAATGCTGTTGGCAATAGTCAGGTAACCCTGGAGATCATGAGACGTTCTGTCAGTCTAGCAAAGCAATGAAGGAAAACAGAAGCGAACGCAACCAAGCAAACAAAAGCATAACAGCATGCCTTATATGTAAAGATTATGTTATTTAGACATCCTGTTTGATAATTATATGTAATCTGGAACAGTTCTACATGTCAGATGTAGAAATTAAACAACAGCGTTATTTACAGTGGTAGTCTTCAGGCTCTTCTTTTATGGGCTTCTTTTGAAATCCGTTATTCATTTCCTCCTCAGAGCTGAAGTGACCCCCAGAGCCTGATGAGCCTCTAGTTGAAGTCATAGAAGTTTCTGTCTGAGCCCTGCACAGCTAGTGACCACAGAACATTAATACATCGTACACAATACAATAATACACCGTTTAACCGTCATTATTACAGCATGCAAGTAAGCAGCAAAGAAAGACATTTGAGATTCGTCAGCATGAGCTAGTCTTCATGCTTTGTATATATTTGTATATAAACATATTTGTGTATATATTCAAGAAAAAATTAAACAAAAAGATGAAATACTCTTGAAGTTAATGAATACACAGACTTTACCTGTGAATGTGTGACAGCAGGAGTCTCACAGGTTGGTCTGGATTCTGCTGATCTCATTACAAGAAGCCTAAAGGGTTAATCTGAAGTTTTTAAACCGATCAATTCTAGAAATCTGTGCAAAACATACGTTTTCATTTAAAAACCAAAGAGAACCTGGAACACTTCTTTCATTGAGACATATCATTTAGATGATTGCTTGAAAGTGATTTTTTTAATTCTATAAAAATTAGGTATGGTGTATTTCTCAGACCAATCTTACAGCAAATGTGGTCGGTTTGAAATTATGTTCTAAAATGCAGGACCTTGAAGTATAAAAATGTAAGAATAACAGAAACAGAAACCTGTCAGTTTACATTTTAAATGTCATTTCTTTTCATTTATTAAATTACAAGGCAGTGTAAAGCTTGGAGGGTACTGTAGTAGCAGATTGATGGTAACGCAGCTAGTGTACAGTTAGATACTGTAGCTCTGCTGATCGAGTCAAGAAGCTTTTATTGTATATGTTTACATTAACCCTGTGTGTGTATATATATGTTTACATTAACCCTGTGTTTATATGTTTACATTAACCCTGTGTGTGTATATATATGTTTACATTAACCCTGTGTTTATATGTTTACATTAACCCTGTGTGTGTATATATATGTTTACATTAACCCTGTGTGTATATATATATGTTTACATTAACCCTGTGTTTATGTTTACATTAACCCTGTGTTTATATGTTTACATTAACCCTGTGTGTATATATATATATATATATATGTTTACATTAACCCTGTGTGTTTATATATATATATATGTTTACATTAACCCTGTGTTTATATGTTTACATTAACCCTGTGTTTATATGTTTACATTAACCCTGTGTTTATATGTTTACATTAACCCTGTGTTTATGACCCTATACCTTTGCACAATGTTTTGTACAACATACAGAATGCACACTAGTCGGCGCTATCTTGTGTTTATTTGTCTTGTAGTGTTTTGTGTGTCTGTCTGCACTGTCCCTCGTCTTGCACTAGGCTGAAATGACAATAAAAGCTTCTTGAATTGAGAACCAAAAGAATCGACTCTTCATCTGACTCCATGAAAAGGGCTGGAATTCCCATCCCACACGATGGAGTGCAGATTAAAAATATAATCGACTCCTTTTAGTAGACAATATTTGCAAATAAGCAAAGAAATAAACGAGGAATCAATGAGGAAAAAAGTCAGTGTTTTTAAGTCTTTAAGTCAGCTTTCTGAACCGACTTCATCATGGCTGAGTGTCAAATGCCTCTGATGGTAATGTAGAGCACTACATCCGGGTTAGTGCGGTACCCTCAGTAGGGCCCTACATCCGGGTTAGGACGGTACCCTCAGTAGGGCCCTACATCCGGGTTAGTGCGGTTCCCTCAGTAGGGCCCCTACACAGGATGTAGCCCTCACATTGGGACGAGACCACCTACCGTTAGGTTAATTTATCAACAAGCTCAAGTGTAACTCACCGTGGGCTTTAAACCCGTCACATACAGACACGGTGCTGAGGTCGAGATTGTGTCCAATTGTAGCTGAAATAATTTTAATCATAAATGATCATCTGTGTCAGAAATCCCTTCTGTTCAAGCAGAAACAAACCCAGCAGCGTCTTCGTCAATAGGGCAGGAGTAAACTGTACACCGCCACCTACTGGACACTTGTGTAATTACGCCTTTTATTGTATAAAGGATCAGTAAATTATCAATATTAAACCTTCAGTTATTTTTTTTTTTGTATTGTTTTATATCAGATTTCACTTTTATCTGTATCATCCAAATGTTCTGACCTTTAGTGGTGACCGTTTACATTTACAGCTTAATCCAGAGTGACTCGTTTATCTCACTAGCGCTTGAGGGTTAAGGGCCTCACTCAGGGGCCCATAAGTGGCAGCTTGGTGGCCCTGGGATTCAAACTCACTACCTTCCAATCAGCAGTCACGTTAACCACCGAGCTACCACTTCAAACACCGTAGAGAAATCAGCCACAACCTGTTTGTCTAGCAGGTATTAAGCTGAAGACGTTTGCTGTGCTGACACCTCAAATCAAGGCCATTAATCAGGCTCTTGTGTTCCTCCTCATTCCATTTCCTAATACACCACACAACAGTGGTATCATCTACATAAGTTTCAGTCATACCCGTCACCGCAAAGAACAGCAGCTCCATCTTACAGCTCTGTCTTACAGCACATAGAGGCGAACAGATCATTTGTCATTTAAGGACAAATCTGGATATTTTTATTAAATCATCTACCAGTGATCTCCGACTGTTAACTGATTAGAACTTCTAACATCTGACTAACTGCACAGAAGTTTAAAGGAAAGAAAAAACAACATTTATTTAATGAGAAATATCACAAATGTATTATATACAAAGACATTTCATTTGAGGCAGCACGACTCTAGCGCCCTCTCCTGGAGCCGCCACCGCGTCCGCCTGCAAATTTTCCTCCTTTCACTTTTTTACGCACGCCGCTCGAGTGTTCAGCATCGTCTCCGTCTTCATCTCGTCCTTTCCTTTTCTTCTTTTCTCCCTGCTCCTTCATCTCCTGTGGAGAGAGAAAGATACAGACGAAGGAGGGATATCAAGTTCAATTAATTATCAAGTTAATATTAAGTTCAATATATGAAACAAATCACACGACACGACGAGAAACGTATGAGACGTACGAGTCGAGCGTATCTCTGTGCCTCGCTCACTCGCTCCACCAGCATCATCACTTCTTCTTCCTGTGTGGGGAAAGCAGGCAGTTTTTTCCCAATCAGAGTTTCGATTCGCTGGAAAAGTTCCACATCGTACCTGAGGACAGAAAACTCAACGTCAAACGATCAGAAAGCGTCACTTTATATTGGTTACAAACTCATTACCATTGTTTACTTCCTGTCTGCATGAGGTATGTTTTTTCTTTACAGTGACAACATCCTTAACTGTGTTTACTGCACTGTGTTAAGTGACTTAAACTGACTTGAGTGCGTCTGATCTGATCTCGTTTAGGGTGATTTACAATATGTTCAGTTTAAAGCAATGTTTAATTCTTTCTGTGTGGATTTACAGCGATGAATAATTTACTGTTTAGATATCGATGTATTTCTTCAGACTAAATGTGATTCATTTATTTACAGTGTGTCATGTGAGGTTTAAGTGTGTTTTGTGTGTGTGTGTGTGTGTGTGTGTGTGTGTGTGTGTAACCGGATTACTGTGTAACGAAGGTGATGGATTTTCCCGATCGTCCTGCTCGGGCCGTCCTCCCCACACGGTGGATGTAGTCCTGAAACACATTCACATACACACTTCACAACCAGCCCTCACACACTGATGGAATATTTCGTCAGGGTTGTGTTTAGTCACCTGTGGTGTGTGTCGACTAATGTTTTGTGTGTTACCTTTGAGTGTGTGGGGATGTCGAAGTTGATGACGCAGTCTACATGTGGAATGTCTAAACCACGAGAGGCCACGTCCGTCGCCAGCAGCACAGAGCGAGACTTCGACTTAAACTTATTCAGGGCACCGAGACGTTTATTCTACACACAACACAAACAAAACAAACCAGTAAGCACTGGGTTTTTGGCAGCACCCCACCCCCAGGTGTTTAACAGGGCAATGTGTGTTCTATTTTCTCAAAGAAGGACAAATGTATTTATGCAAATATGGAACATCTCTGAAGTCCATGCAGCAGTCCAAGTCCCCACCAGGGGGCGCATTTACATCACCTCCTCATTAACTAGCACAAAGTACAACAGAAATTTAAGTATGTTGAGTGCGTGTGTTTGTGTGTGTGTGTGTGGACCTGACTCATTTGTCCATGGAGTGGGATGGCGGTGATTCCCAGGTTCCTCAGTAACAGTGTCACACGTTGTGTGTTATTACACGTGCTGCAGAACACCATGAACGAGTTCCCTGCTAATTCATTCAGTATAGAGACCAGGTAGCAGTCCTGAAACACACACACACAGACAGAGTGGATGTACAGTATTTTATTTCCTCATTAGAACCACAGTAAATATGTAGCATGTGTTGTGTGTGTGTGTTACCTTATATTTAGCTGGAATAAATATGTAATATTGCTGCAGTTTTTCTACTGTGGCATATTTGGTAGAAACGGCACATTTCACCGGATCCTTTAAGGCAGCTCTCTGTAATTTCTGGACCTAATCATCACACACACAGTTGTGGAACAGAGAGAGGAGACTGTGAGTGTACATGTGTGTGTATATACTAGTGTGTGTTTGTGAGTGTGTGTCTGTGTGTATGAGTGTGTGTATGTATATGAGTGTGTGTATGTATATGAGTGCGTGTGTGTATATGAGTGTATGTATATGAGTGTGCGTATGAGTGTGTGTGTGTATATTGTATATGAGTGTATGTGTATATGAGTGTGTGTATGAGTGTGTGTGTATATGTGTGTATGTATATGAGTGTGTGTATGTATATGAGTGTGTGTATGTATATGAGTGCGTGTGTGTATATGAGTGTATGTATATGAGTGTGTGAATGTATATGAGTGCATGTATGTATATGAGTGTGTGTGTGTATGAGTGTGTGTGTATGAGTGTATGTGTGTATATGAGTGTGTGTGTGTGCGTATGAGTGTGTATATTGTATATGAGTGTATGTGTATATGAGTGTGTGTGTGTATGAGTGTGTGTGTGTATGAGTGTGTGTGTGTATGAGTGTGTGTGTGTATGAGTGTGTGTGTGTATGAGTGTGTGTGTGTATGAGTGTGTGTGTGTATGAGTGTGTGTATGAGTGTGTGTGTGTATATGAGTGTGTGTATATTGTATATGAGTGTATGTGTATGAGTGTGTGTGTGTATATGAGTGTGTGTATACGAGTGTGTGTATGAGTGTGTGTATATTGTATGAGTGTGTGTGTATTGTATGAGTGTGTGTGTATATGAGTGTGTGTGTATATGAGTGTGTGTGTATATGAGTGTGTATATTGTATGTGTGTGTGTGTATATGAGTGTGTGTGTATATGAGTGTGTGTGTGTATATGAGTGTGTGTGTATATGAGTGTGTGTGTATATGAGTGTGTGTGTGTATATGAGTGTGTGTGTGTATATGAGTGTGTGTGTATATGAGTGTGTGTGTATGAGTGTGTGTGTGTATGAGTGTGTGTATATTGTATATGAGTGTATGTGTATACGAGTGTGTGTATATGAGTGTGTATATTGTATGAGTGTGTGTGTATGAGTGTGTGTGTATATGAGTGTGTGTGTATGAGTGTGTGTGTATGAGTGTGTGTGTATATGAGTGTGTGTGTATATGAGTGTGTGTATATGAGTGTGTGTGTATGAGTGTGTGTGTATATATGAGTGTGTGTGTGTATGAGTGTGTGTATATGAGTGTGTGTATATTGTATATGAGTGTATGTGTATATGAGTGTGTGTATATGAGTGTATGTGTATATGAGTGTGTGTATATGAGTGTGTGTGTATGTGTGTGTATATGAGTGTGTGTATATGAGTGTGTGTATATGAGTGTGTGTATATGAGTGTGTGTGTGTATATGAGTGTGTGTGTGTATATGAGTGTGTGTGTGTATGTGTGTGTATATGAATGTGTGTGTGTATATGAGTGTGTGTATATGAGTGAGTGTGTGTATATGAGTGTGTGTGTGTATATGAGTGTGTGTGTGTATGTGTGTGTATATGAATGTGTGTGTGTATATGAGTGTGTGTGTATGAGTGTGTGTGTATATGAGTGTGTGTGTATATGAGTGTGTGTATATGAGTGTGTGTGTATGAGTGTGTGTGTATATATGAGTGTGTGTGTATGAGTGTGTGTATATGAGTGTGTGTATATTGTATATGAGTGTATGTGTATATGAGTGTGTGTATATGAGTGTATGTGTATATGAGTGTGTGTATATGAGTGTGTGTGTATGTGTGTGTATATGAGTGTGTGTATATGAGTGTGTGTATATGAGTGTGTGTATATGAGTGTGTGTGTGTATATGAGTGTGTGTGTGTATATGAGTGTGTGTGTGTGTATATGAATGTGTGTGTGTATATGAGTGTGTGTATATGAGTGAGTGTGTGTATATGAGTGTGTGTGTGTATATGAGTGTGTGTGTGTATGTGTGTGTGTGTGTATATGAGTGTGTGTGTATATGAGTGTGTGTGTATATGAGTGTGTGTATATTGTATATGAGTGTATGTGTATATGAGTGTATGTGTATATGAGTGTGTGTATATGTGTGTGTATATTGTATGAGTGTATGTGTATGAGTGTGTGTGTATATGAGTGTGTGTGTATGAGTGTGTGTGTATGAGTGTGTGTGTATATGAGTGTGTGTATATGAGTGTGTGTGTATGAGTGTGTGTGTATATATGAGTGTGTGTGTATGAGTGTGTGTATATGAGTGTGTGTATATTGTATATGAGTGTATGTGTATATGAGTGTGTGTATATGAGTGTATGTGTATATGAGTGTGTGTATATGAGTGTGTGTGTGTATGTGTGTGTATATGAGTGTGTGTATATGAGTGTGTGTATATGAGTGTGTGTATATGAGTGTGTGTGTGTATATGAGTGTGTGTGTGTATATGAGTGTGTGTGTGTATGTGTGTGTGTATGTGTGTGTATATGAATGTGTGTGTGTATATGAGTGTGTGTATATGAGTGAGTGTGTGTATATGAGTGTGTGTGTGTATATGAGTGTGTGTGTGTATGTGTGTGTATATGAATGTGTGTGTGTATATGAGTGTGTGTATATGAGTGAGTGTGTGTATATGAGTGTGTGTGTGTATATGAGTGTGTGTGTATATAAGTGTGTGTATATGAGTGTGTGTATATGAGTGTGTGTGTATGTGTGTGTATATGAGTGTATGTATATGAGTGTGTGTATATGAGTGTGTGTGTGTATATGAGTGTGTGTGTGTATATGAGTGTGTGTGTGTATGTGTGTGTATATGAATGTGTGTGTGTATATGAGTGTGTGTATATGAGTGAGTGTGTGTATATGAGTGTGTGTGTGTATGTGTGTGTATATGAATGTGTGTGTGTATATGAGTGTGTGTGTATGAGTGTGTGTGTATATGAGTGTGTGTGTATATGAGTGTGTGTATATGAGTGTGTGTGTATGAGTGTGTGTGTATATATGAGTGTGTGTGTATGAGTGTGTGTATATGAGTGTGTGTATATTGTATATGAGTGTATGTGTATATGAGTGTGTGTATATGAGTGTATGTGTATATGAGTGTGTGTATATGAGTGTGTGTGTATGTGTGTGTATATGAGTGTGTGTATATGAGTGTGTGTATATGAGTGTGTGTATATGAGTGTGTGTGTGTATATGAGTGTGTGTGTGTATATGAGTGTGTGTGTGTGTATATGAATGTGTGTGTGTATATGAGTGTGTGTATATGAGTGAGTGTGTGTATATGAGTGTGTGTGTGTATATGAGTGTGTGTGTGTATGTGTGTGTGTGTGTATATGAGTGTGTGTGTATATGAGTGTGTGTGTATATGAGTGTGTGTATATTGTATATGAGTGTATGTGTATATGAGTGTATGTGTATATGAGTGTGTGTATATGTGTGTGTATATTGTATGAGTGTATGTGTATGAGTGTGTGTGTATATGAGTGTGTGTGTATGAGTGTGTGTGTATGAGTGTGTGTGTATATGAGTGTGTGTATATGAGTGTGTGTGTATGAGTGTGTGTGTATATATGAGTGTGTGTGTATGAGTGTGTGTATATGAGTGTGTGTATATTGTATATGAGTGTATGTGTATATGAGTGTGTGTATATGAGTGTATGTGTATATGAGTGTGTGTATATGAGTGTGTGTGTGTATGTGTGTGTATATGAGTGTGTGTATATGAGTGTGTGTATATGAGTGTGTGTATGAGTGTGTGTGTGTATATGAGTGTGTGTGTGTATATGAGTGTGTGTGTGTATATGAGTGTGTGTGTGTATGTGTGTGTATATGAATGTGTGTGTGTATATGAGTGTGTGTATATGAGTGAGTGTGTGTATATGAGTGTGTGTGTGTATATGAGTGTGTGTGTGTATGTGTGTGTATATGAATGTGTGTGTGTATATGAGTGTGTGTATATGAGTGAGTGTGTGTATATGAGTGTGTGTGTGTATATGAGTGTGTGTGTATATAAGTGTGTGTATATGAGTGTGTGTATATGAGTGTGTGTGTATGTGTGTGTATATGAGTGTATGTATATGAGTGTGTGTATATGAGTGTGTGTGTGTATATGAGTGTGTGTGTGTATGTGTGTGTATATGAGTGTGTGTATATGAGTGTGTGTGTGTATATGAGTGTGTGTGTATATAAGTGTGTGTATACCTTTTTTGTCATGGTGGCAGAGAACAGGAATGTGTGTCTCTCTCTGGGAATCAGCTTCAGAATCTTATCCACCTGAGAAATGGAGTGAAAGACAGACAGAAAGTCAGAAGCTGAGGAGTTAAGAATCTGCTTCAGTCTGGTGTGTAATCATCATTTACCTCTGACTCA
>NC_083462.1:1725917-1743417 GCF_030014155.1 Tachysurus vachellii | reverse complement strand
ATGTGTGTGTAGGTGTGTGTAGGTGACAAATGTATAAAACAAAAGACAAACACAGGAAAACAGTCTGAAAGGGTTTTGTTGTTTATTTTAGAGCATTCCATAAACAATCACCACATCGTTCTGTCCCCAAATCCGACACTAAACATCTACATACAGAAAACAAACTCAATATAAAAATGGTGCTTCTAACTCCTGTAAGGTCCGAATCCTTCTGCTGATCTCACAAACACCGAGCTTAGTTAACGAACACTAGCATAGAAATGAAATGCTAACCCTAACCTTGCCTGTTTGACCAATCATCTATCCCCTTTCCCACCCGACCCCCCGTCTGTCTCACAGTAACCCCTCCATCTCCCTCATGAAGGCCTCGTACACCTGGTCCTTGGTCTTCATGTTGGAAGGGGCGGAGCTTGAGACAGACTGGGCGGGGTTTGCCGAGGGCATGGCTTTGAGGCCGTGTGCCACTCTCTCCTCCTCCCTCCTCCCCCCTCTCTCGATGGACATACCCCCTTGTGGACCAATTCGGTCTCGGCGCACACGCAGCGCCGTGGGAACAAATCGTGTCACTTCCGCTTTGGGGTTGATGATCTGCGGTTTTGCTGAAATAGTGGCGCCGCCCGATTGGCCTGCAGCTCCGGGGACGCTTGTGATGTTGGCACGCTTCTCTATGGTGTGGGTGGGTGGGTTAACAGGGGTGGGAACTGTACCTGGAGGCGGGGGCATCTGCAGAGACGACGGGCGGATAGAGAGAGAAAGGGAAGGTGGGGCTAAGATGGAGGGATCGCTGGGGGAGGAAGACAGGGCAGAGGAAGATGGGGGCTTCTGACGAGGAACAATGCTGGGAGGGGCACTCAAGACATTGGGGTTCAGAGGGGGTGGGAACATAGACATGGGCGGAGCCATCCGTGGAGGAACAGCACGAGGAGGAGGTGGAGGCATGCCTAAAAAAGTAAAATACGCAGGAGGATTACATACAGAATCAAAAACAACAGGCACCTGCATGCTGATTCTGATCTATTGTATTTATTTTTATTATTATTATTATTTGTAATGTTGCTTTAAGACAACACACAGTTGAAGTTCTGTCCAAATAAAATTAAATTGATTCCTATTTACTGCCACTAGCAGTTTTTAGTTAGTTTAGTTACTGCTGATGTTTAAGTATACGTGGCCTCATAAGGACTAGTAATGATACCAGCAACACACACCTGGTGGTGCAGGGGGAGGTAGCCTGGGGGGTGGTCCTCTTGGAGGTGGACCTGGAGGAAGGCCTGGTGGTGGACCAGGGGGTGGGCCTGGAGGTCGCCCAGGAGGTGGACCAGGGGGCAACATACGAGGCATAGGCCCCCTCATGGCACCAGGTAGATTGGGAGGTCTCAGGAACGGAGGGGCACCTGTAGATATGAACACAATCCAAAACACACACAGAGCTCAATTTTTCATATAGTTGTCCTGAATTCTCACATTGAGTACATTACTGATAATCCTGACTCACCTGGTGGAGGCCCAGGAGGTGGACCTGAGGGTGGACCTGGAGGCCTCATTGGAGGAGCAGGAGGAGGTCCTAAAGGAGGAGGGCCTGTGATTGGAGGTGGCTGCATGTGAGGTGGCGGCTGCTGCTGTGGTGGCGGCGCTCCCATTGGTGCTGACGGTGGAGGGAGTCTGTTCAGTGAGGGAGCGGATTGGCTGTCACCAGGGGGTTCCAAGGCCTCGCTGTCTGACTGATCAGAGTCTGTGTACTCCTCCTCTTCAACCTCCTCCTCTTCCTCAGGCACAGACTGACCTGCACACAAAGATTACTATTAGTATCCTAGTGTTGTGTGTGTGTGTGCGTGCGTGCAAGTGTGTGTGTGATGTGAACGAACTGGTACCTGCCATCCTCAACATCATGGCCTGTAGAGGAGTAATAGCCTTTGTTTTCTTCACAACCCTCTTCTTTCGCTTCTTTGCCGGTTGTGGAACATCAGCAAAGCGCACAGTGCGACCTAAACACCACCAACATAAACATCAGCACAACATGCAGTATGACACAAACCATCTTAAAGCAAATCTCTCTCTCTGTCTGACCTCTTTCCCGCTCGTCATCCCGCTCTCGTTCGTCCTGTCGGCTTCCCATGCCCCTCATCTCCATCTGCTCATCCCCCTCTCCGTCACTCTGGTCGTCCGAATCACTCTCATCCTTTCCTCTGTCTGAGCCACTATCGCTGTCTAGATCAGCCATGTCCACATCAGCCTCGCCTCCTGTATCTGACACATGCGAAAACACCTCAGATATCATGTGACCGAGCTGTGAATGTGGGTATAAGAGTTTGCAGGTTACTGTGCAAAGTAGACCTTTGGCAGCTGGGGATCTGAGTTTGGGGATGTTGCATTTGATAGCAAGCAGGTCCTACAAAGTCCAAAATCTGTCCATGATTTTAGAAGGAGGACTTTTGTTTGGCCTCAAATTGAAAAGTCTAGTCCTTTGTATTCTGGTGATTAAAAGATATGCTTTTGTCTTTGAAGGCTAGAAGGTCTTAAGGGGCTGGTGTATATGGTCCTGGGTTTAAGGTGTTGGACCATGAAATATCAGCCCTTGGACTCATATCTTCAGCAGTGTTCTTAAAGGTGGGGTCTCTGTTGTTTGAAAGCCAATGTTGACATTTGAAATCACCAAAACAAACACGCCCCTAACCCAAATGGGTCCCACCCCTGTATTAATAGCTCCGCCCACACATACATGCGTAACCCAGGCAACTAATGGAAAGAAATGTGTCTTTATCATAGCTGAAGGGAAGAACAATACGATTGCAGATAAACAAACAAGCGAAAATGGCACACAAACATAATCATGTAAAGGACAAAGACATATATTAGTTCTGTGTAACAAAACAAAACCAACGTTACTCACCTATCGAGAAGGAAAAAAGCGCCTCGGCGTCTTAAGTAAAGTTGGTCACATATTCACAGATTGGAGTTTCCCGAGTCAATAACTCCTGAGCTAAACACTGTTACTACACAAAACACGGTTGTAGCTGCGTCTCTACATTACTATGATAGAAAAGAGGTGTTATTTGTGTAGTAACAGCGTTTAGCTCAGGAGTTATTGACTCAGGAAACTCCAATCTGTGAATATGTGACCAACTTCCTGCTCCTTCAGTTCTCTCCAGCGCTGGAAAGCTGATCCTATATTAACACGTCCTACTTCTTACCTTATCGTAAGTCTTTCTTCACTTTCTTTCTTTGTTTTTATCCTCCATGTCAATGTTAAAACCGCTTTCTGCTAATGTCACACATGCGCACTGAACACTCTCTCCGCCCATATCGACAAGACCCGCCCCTTTCTGCTCATTGGCTACACGTTTGTTTTGTTTTTGTTTTGTTTGTCATCCCGACTCGGACAACGGAGACCCCACCTTTAAGGAGCTGGATCTTGCCATGTCTGGTTTTAGTATGTCTAGTCTAGTTCTGGCCACTGTCCATGTCTGAGTATATCTCCATATCTGATCTCAGTCTAATCAGGAGGTCTGATTTTAAATCAACAAGAAGTTTTGGGATGTCAAGTCTCATTGTGTGGAGATGCTGAACCTTCAAAATGTATATTCTTGGTCTGGACCTGGTTGAGGCCTGGGCTTAATGTCTAATTGCGTA
This sequence comes from Tachysurus vachellii, assembly GCF_030014155.1. NCBI lineage: Eukaryota > Metazoa > Chordata > Actinopteri > Siluriformes > Bagridae > Tachysurus > Tachysurus vachellii. The sequence continues at coordinate 1,739,787 of NC_083462.1, read as the reverse complement.
CCTGGTTTATAGAGCTGAAGTATCTGGGGTGGTGGAGGCCCAGGTGGAGGTCCAGGGGGTTTACGTCCAGGTGGTAACCGAGGAACCCCAGCAACCGCTGCCGATAACGCCGCAGTCCCTTTACTGAGACAGACAGGGTGTGTATAATTTATTCAGTGACACACAGGCCTCATCACGTAGCATGTGGCGATCACCACGGCACAATAATACTCAGATCTCTTTAGGACCTTCCCCTTATTATCCCAACCACAGACCCAATTAAAAGCCTTAAATAATCAGTGCAACTGTGGTCCAGACGTTCTGCACGATGAGACACGCTGATCAGAATAGAGTAACATTAGGGTTGCACATTCATAAAGTATTATTTATTTTATGTTATTCTTAATTTACCCAAATGTAGAAGTCTTTTTGAGGATTGATGGTGGCTGGGCTCCGGGCAGTGGGATGTCCTGGATGAGGACGCTGGAAGGTGCGTGAGGCATGTCAGGAAGAGGAATACTGTCCACCTCCACAGACTCGGCATTCTGAGAGAACGAGGATTAAACACAAAGACTTTAAACACAAGGTTACACACAGGTGACATGTTCTGTATATTACAGTTAGTAATGTCTAACTATACACAATATACTGACAAGTTCCACACGCTCACCTTGACAGAGTCGAAGTACAGGGATAACTGTCCTCGCTTGGTCTCGTACTCCAGCTCCAGTTTACGCAGCTCTTTATACGTCTCGGGGTTTTCTCTCTCGTACAGACGCACAATTCGCTCAAAGGTCTCGCGCAACTTCTTCCTCTTATCACGCAGCACTTTATCATTCAACAAGGGCTGCTGTACTGGGTTAAACTCTGAGACACACACACACACACGGATAGGGTTACGTATACTAAATAATTTCAATCTAGAACTTGCTTAAAAAGAGATGAGACTAGACCATGTGCTTCCACACAGGGACCAGACCTCAGATAGATGCATCCTTACACTGGGACACAAGCACAATTCACTGCAGTTATTTAACTAATCGCTTCCTTCTGGGTTCCAGGACGTCTCCCTCGCTACATGCTTTCAAATAGAAATCACTCATCAAAGCTTTATGGGAACCTCAGTCTCCACTAATCACTGTTTTATGGGGACCGGGCCTTGACTAACTAATCACTTCATTTTAGGCACTAAGACATTTGGGGTAAAAAAACAAGTAGTTGGGCACACACCCATCTCATCCAGTTTCTCCATGTCTCTGATGATCTGTCTGGGGTCCTTCATCTTCAGAACAGCAGCTCTCACCATCATCCTCTGTTTCTTGTTCTGTTTCACACACACACACACACACAATCAGTGTGATGCTACACACAGTACGTTATAAATTCACTCATTTTTAGTCATCACAAAACAGATGTGTTTACCTTCTTGAGCTCCCTCTTCCTGGCCTCCTTACCTACACACACACACACACACACACACACACACACACACACACACACACACACACACACACACACACACACACACACACACACACACACACACACACACACACACACACAGTGTATAATTAGAGTCAATTGTAATCACAGATGTAAATCTCTCACAGCTTGAAATCTGATTCCATTCTGTTTCATGAGGAATTTATTATCCAATGAATTACACTAAAATATTCCTGGTAGCCAGAATAAATCACTGTAATAAATAAACTGGAATTGTTTCTGTATCCTGTTTTTTTTTAACAGTTTAATCACCTGTAACAAGCTGTGTTTAGAGTGTGTGTACAGTACTTACGGGCTTGATCAGTAGGGTTCATGAACTTTCCACTCTTGGTGGACGAAGTGGATCGACGCCCCATGATGACCAACACACACCTTCACCTGAAGACACACATAGATACAGACACACACACACAGACATTATTGTTAATTTATTTAAAAATCCACATTACTGTTGCACCTGAAATAAAGATCCATGATTACAGTTGTGTTTTACTGAAAAAATAACTTCCAATAGATGGAGAAGGTCAGAGAGCAATTATATAATCACGTCAAACATCACAGGATTTCATCACACACGCCGAAACATACAGCAACTAAACGCCGAAACGTACAGCAACTAAACACCGAAACGTACAGCAACCGTTCCGCTGCTCTCTGTTTTACTGAAACTTGGCTCAGTCACTGGATCCCAGACAGTGGATTACTTCTCTGGAGCTTCCACTTACACCGAGCGGATCGCAGAACGGAGCTATCGGGTAAAACAGAACGCGGCGGAATCTGTTTCTACATTAACTAACGTTGGTGTACAGATGTCACAGTGCTGAATAAATACTGCAGCCCAAACCTGGAATCACTGCTCATTAACTGTAAACCCTTTTATTCACCACAGGAATTCTCCTCATTCATTCTGACCGGAATTTACATCCCACCGTAGGCTAAATATCAGGCTTAGAGCAAAAGAGAATCCAGGCTCTCTTTTTTATTATACGTGGAGACTTTAACAGGGCAAAACTTACACTCCAACTTCCCAAATACAGACAGCATATAAATCGTCCCACAAGGGAAAAAATACACTGGATCATTGCTACACAGTTCTGAAGGACTCATATGGCTCTGTACCCAGAGCAGCCTTGGGGAACTCTGATCATTGCTTGGTTCATCTTATATCAACATACAGGCAGAAACTAAAATCTACTAAACCTGCAGTAAAAACAGTGAAGCGATGGACCAGTGAGGCAAAGCACGAACTACAAGACTGTTTTGACTGCACTGATTGGAGTATGTTTGTGACTGGAACTGACAGCCTGGATGAACTGACTGGATGAACACTGTGACATCATACATCCGTTTTTGTGAAGACGTGTGTGTGCCAACCAAAACCTTCTGCAGATACAGTAACAACAAACCATGGTTCACAGTCAAACTGAAAAAAATAATTATTCCAGAAATTCTCCACTCCAAACTCCTAAGGCTCACTGTACCCACTTCCATCTGTCAGTGGATCACCAGCTTCCTAACAGACAGGAAACAACAGGTGAGACTGGGAGGTGTCACCTCCAGCATTCGGACAATCAGCACTGGTGCTCCACAGGGATGTGTCCTCTCCCCACTGTTATTCTCCCTCTACACTAATGACTGCACTTCAACTGACCAAACTGTTAAACTCCTGAAATCTGCAGATGATACTACGCTCATCGGTCTCATTCAAGATGGCGATGAGTCTGCATACCGGCAGGAGGTGAAGCGGCTGGTGCTACGGTGCAGTCAGAACAGTATGGAGCTAAACACCCTCAAAACTGTAGAGATGATAGTGGACTTTAGGAAAGACCCCTCAACACTACTCCCCCCTCACAATATCCAACAGCCCGGTGTCATCTGTGGAGACCTTCAAGTTTATGGAAACCAAGGAAGACCTGAAATGGGAGTGCAACATAAACGGCATCATCAAAAAGGTCCAACAGAGGATGTAGTTTCTACGTCAATTAAGAAAGTTTGGTCTGCCACAGGAGCTGTTGATGCTGTTCTACACTGCAGTCATTGTATCTGTCCTGTTCACATCCATCACCATCTGGTTTGGTGCAGCAACTAAACAGGACAGAAACAAACCGCAACACACAGTAAAACAGCAGAGATAATAATTGGCACCCCCCTGCCCACCCCCCAGGACTTGTACCATACATGAAACAGAAACCGGGCAGTAAATATCACCACTGACCCTTCACACCCTGGACACAACCTCTTTCAGCTCCTCCCTTCTCTCAGGCGCTACAGAACTCTGTTTACTAAAACTACCAGACACAGGAACAGTTTGTTTCCCCAGACAATCACCCTGATTAACACCTCACCATAATTATATTCACTGCTTCATATCTATAAGTGCTGCATTATCAGGACTGTCAGTCATCACATCATCTGTATATATTACACACTACTGCTGCTGTATATTGTACAAAAGCATAATATTACACAATATTGTTATTTACACTCACACTTTATGTACATAACTGATCTGTTATATATTCTGTATTTATATTTAATACATAATAAAATAATGTATATTGTATCACATCTGTATTGTCTTGTATAGTATAATATTTATTTAACAGCTGGAACCAAATTCCTTGTGTGTGTCAACATCAACACACTTGGCCAATAAAACAGGTTCCGATTCTGATTCTGATGTACAACAACCAACGGCTGAAACGTACAACAACCAACGGCTGAAACGTACAACAACCAACGGCTGAAACGTACAACAACCAACGGCTGAAACGTACAACAACCAACGGCTGAAACGTACAACAACCAACGGCTGAAACGTACAACAACCAACGGCTGAAACGTACAACAACCAACGGCTGAAACGTACAACAACCAACGGCTGAAACGTACAACAACCAACGGCTGAAACGTACAACAACCAACGGCTGAAACGTACAACAACCAACGGCTGAAACGTACAACAACCAACGGCTGAAACGTACAACAACCAACGGCTGAAACGTACAACAACCAACGGCTGAAACGTACAACAACCAACGGCTGAAACGTACAACAACATTTCAACAATTCTTTAGTCCACATTATTCCACTTTGGTATAAATGAGACAAATGATCTAACAGTTGTGTTATATAAACATACTGATCCAACAGTATTCATATTAACACACAAACCATGAAGCTAATCCGGTATATTTAATCTACACAACACTACACAAACACTACAACACAAACACAACACTACACTACAACACAAAGACAAACACAACACAAACAACACTACAACACAAACACAACAACACAAATACAACACTACAACACAAAGACAAACACAACACTACACAAACACAACACTACACAAACACAACACTACACAAACACAACACTACACAAACACAACACTACACAAACACAACACTACACAAACACCACTACACAAACACAACACTACACAAACACAACACTACACAAACACAACACTACACAAACACAACACTACACAAACACAACACTACACAAACACACCACTACACAAACACCACTACACAAACACCACTACACAAACACCACACTACACAAACACTACAACACAAACACTACAACACAAACACTACAACACAAACACAACACTACAACACAAACACAACACTACAACACAAACACAACACTACAACACAAACACTACAACACAAACACTACAACACAAACACTACAACACAAACACTACAACACAAACACAACACTACAACACAAACACTACAACACAAACACTACAACACAAACACTACAACACAAACACAACACTACAACACAAACACAACACTACAACACAAACACTACAACACAAACACAACACTACAACACAAACACAACACTACAACACAAACACAACACTACAACACAAACACAACACTACACTACAAACACTACAACACAAACACAACACTACAACACAAACACAACACTACAACACAAACACAACACAACAACACAAACACAACACTACAACACAAACACAACACTACAACACAAACACATTACAACACAACATTACAACACAAACACAACACTACAACACAAACACTACAACACAAACACAACACTACAACACAAACACAACACTACAACACAAACACAACACTACAACACAAACACAACACTACACTACACAAACACTACAACACAAACACAACACTACAACACAAACACAACACTACAACACAAACACAACACTACAACACAAACACAACACTACAACACAAACACAACACTACACTACAACACAAACACAACACTACAACACAAACACATTACAACACAACATTACAACACAAACACAACACTACAACACAAACACAACACTACAACACAAACACAACACTACAACACAAACACAACACTACACTACACTACAACACAAACACAACACTACAACACAAACACAACACTACAACACAAACACATTACAACACAACATTACAACACAAACACAACACTACAACACAAACACTACAACACAAACACAACACTACAACACAAACACAACACTACACTACAACACAAACACAACACTACACTACAACACAAACACTACAACACAAACACAACACTACAACACAACAACACAAACACAACACTACAACACAAACACAACAACACAAACACAACACTACAACACAAACACAACACTACAACACAAACACAACACTACAACACAAACACAACACTACAACACAAACACAACACTACAACACAAACACAACACTACAACACAAACACTACAACACAAACACAACACTACAACACAAACACAACACTACAACACAAACACAACACTACAACACAAACACAACACTACAACACAAACACAACACTACAACACAAACACAACACTACAACACAAACACTACAACACAAACACAACACTACACCACAAACACTACAACACAAACACAACACTACAACACTACAACACAAACACAACACAACAACACAAACACAACACTACAACACAAACACAACACTACAACACAAACACAACACTACAACACAAACACAACACTACAACACAAACACAACACTACAACACAAACACAACACTACAACACAAACACAACACTACAACACAACATTACAACACAAACCCAGCCGCTCAGATCAGCTAGCCTGATGCTAATCCCTACAGTGTATGCCATCTTCGCTAACTCAGTTATATATTAAATATTAAAGACTTTTTTCACCTCACACTGAGAGAAAAAACCGGGATGTAACCCTTTCCGGGAGATGAACTCGGTCTGTAACAGTTTCACCAGCACAGAGAATAAGAGCTAGCATGCAGTAAATCCGCCATGTCTGAGGCTTAAACACTCAATTACTTCCGCTTCTCTCCTTCGGTGATGGACGTTTTATAACATTAACTGTTACCAGGAGTACAGCGCCGCCTAGCGGCTACAGAGGGGGGGAGTGGGACTGAGAGAGGGGAGCGAGGGACAGACAGAGAGAGGGGGAGAGAGAGAGAGAGAGAGAGAGAGAGAGAGAGAGAGAGAGAGAGAGAAAAGGGGGGAGAGAGACTGAGAGGGGGGGGACAGATAGAGAGAGAGAGGGAGAGGGAGAGAGAGAGAGAGAGAGAGAGAGAGAGAGAGAGAGAGAGAGAGAGAGAGAGAGAGAGAGAGAGAAAAGGGGGGAGAGAGACAGAGAGGGGGGCTGAGAGAGAGGGGGGGACAGATAGAGAGAGAGGGGGAGAGAGAGAGAGAGAGAGAGAGAGAGAGAGAGAGAGAGAGAGAGAGAGAAAAGGGGGGAGAGAGACAGAGAGGGGGGCTGAGAGAGAGGGGGGGACAGATAGAGAGAGAGGGGGAGAGAGAGAGAGAGACAGAGACAGAGACAGAGAGAGAAAGAGAGGCGGGGAGGGGGCTGAGAGAGCGACAGACAGAAAGAGAGAAGGGGGAGAGAGAGAGTGAGTGACACACACACACACACACACACACACACACACACACACACACACACACACACACACACACAGTATATATATTGTGTTTTATTGCTGAAGTTAACTGGTGACTCGAGTCCTCATACAGACCAAAAATACTTCAGGAAAGTCAACATACTGAAAACCACTAAACAGGATCCAGCTCCAGATCAGAGACTCGCCACAGGGCAAGAGACGTCAGGTCATTTACTGGTCTGATTAACAAACAATACTTGTTTAGAAACAACACACACAACAACAACAACAACAACAACAACAACAATCATAAAAACACTTTAAAACACAAATCAACAAATATTAGTGTTTATTATCTCAGTATTAAATTCATAACATATTTTTCTGATGTTATTTCTTTACCCAGACTTTTACAGAATTTTGGCCTCTGGGTTAAAGGGACTGGAGTGAGGATGTACGAAGAAACTGTTTAAAAATAAAGACAGAATTATGACCATGTTGTTGTAACATGTTTATAAGTTCATATACACAACGCCAACAGCCAATCAGATTGCAGCTTTCAAGATCCTGAAGTCTGTGGCCACAGAAGTGTATAAAGATTTAATTTCTTCTAAAGCTGGGACTAGATTTTATTGACCTGCCATACAGCATCCACATTCTTAACTCAATAAGACAGGATGCACACACACACACACACACACACACACACACACACACACACACACACACACACACACACACACACACACACTCTGGGCTTGTGTATAATTTCTGCATGTGAGATTCTTGATTTAACTCAGTGGTGTGATTTGTGGTGTGGACTGAGGTGCTGACTCTTCAGCTTGTCCTTTATTGAGTCTACACGATGAGAACCTGATGATATTTGTAGAATTGTGTAGTGTGTGTAACTTTATAGTGTGTGTACCTGTGTATTGAGTAGTGTATGCACCTGTGTAGTGTGTGTTATTGTGTATTGTTTTTAACTGTGTAGTGTGTGTTATTGTGTATTGTTTTTAACTGTGTAGTGTGTGTTATTGTGTATTGTGTAGAACTGTGTAGTGTGTGTTATTGTGTATTGTTTTTAACTGTGTAGTGTGTGTTATTGTGTATTGTGTAGAACTGTGTAGTGTGTGTTATTGTGTATTGTTTTTAACTGTGTAGTGTGTGTTATTGTGTATTGTTTTTAACTGTGTAGTGTGTGTTATTGTGTATTGTGTAGAACTGTGTAGTGTGTGTTATTGTGTATTGTGTAGAACTGTGTAGTGTGTGTAACTGTGTAGTGTGTTTTATTGTGTATTGTGTTTAACTGTGTAGTGTGTGTTATTGTGTATTGTTTTTAACTGTTTGTGTGTGTTATTGGGTAGTGTGTGTAACTGTGTAGTGTGTGTTATTGTGCATTGCATTGTGTAGTGTGTGTAACTGTGTAGTGTGCATTATTGTGTATTGTGTGAAACTGTGTATTGTGTGAAACTGTGTAGTGTGTGTTATTGTGTATTGTGTGTAACTGTGTAGTGTGTTATTGTGTATTGTGTAGAACAGTGTAGTGTGTGTTATTGTGTATTGTGTGTAACTGTGTAGTGTGTGTTATTGTGTATTGTGTGTAACCGTGTGTGTGGAACTGTGTAGTATGTGTTATTGTGTATTGTGTGTAACTGTGTAGTGTGTGGAACTGTGTATTGTGTGTAAGTGTGTAGTGTGTGAAATTGTGTATCGTGTGTAAGTGTGTATTGTGTGTAATTGTGTAGTGTGTGTAATTGTGTAGTGTGTGTAATTGTGTATTGTGTGTATTTGTGTAGTGTGTGTAATTGTGTAGTGTGTGTAATTGTGTAGTTTACTACCTTTGGGCTGAAACTTATCTGACACGTCTGTGTCCCAAACGCAGCACTGGGCTTCAGTCTATTCCCGGAGACACAGTGTGAGTGTTTGGACCTACGCTGTGTAATTTAACCGTCTGAATTCGACCAGTTCACAGACCAACAAAACTTCATCAACAACTTCATAATCATGCAGCGAGAAAAATAACAGAGAGATACTGTGTCACCCCAGCAGGTGACCCCCCAACACACACTCACACACACATTAAAGACACACACACCTCACACACACAAACACCTCACACACACACACACACACACACACACCTCACAGACACACAAACACCTCACACACACACTCACACACACCTCACAGACACACACACCTCACAGACACACACACACAACTCACAGACACACACACCTCACAGACACACATACCTCACAGACACACACACCTCACAGACACACACACACACACACACACCTCACAGACACACACACCTCACACACACCTCACAGACACACACACCTCACACACACACACGCACACACACACCTCACAGACACACACACCTCACGTACCCACACACACCTTACAGACACACACACACCTCACACACACCTCACAGACACACACACGCACACACACACCTCACAGACACACACACCTCACAGACACACACACACCTCACACACACCTCACAGACACACACACCTCACACACACACACCTCACAGACACACACAGTCTTGTGCTAAATATGTATTTAATATTCTTTATAAACTAATAATAAATAATGAATAATGAGGTGTTTTTTTTCCAGATTTAAGACTGAATACAAATCCATCACATTAAAGATCATATGAAACTTTATTGTTAAAAGACACAGAATGTTAAATATCTGAGTGTGTAATCACTGTAGTGTATCTGTGACCACTTACACTTACACACGTATAACAACACAACAGCCAGGGATCAGCGTTCATCATGTTCTAAACCTCACTAACGAACTAACTAACATCAGACATCAGAGCCGCTGGTTTACTGAAGAAATCTGTCCTGCAGTCAATAATAAATGTCACAACAAACCGATCATCTTCCTCTAATAAACTTCACCTGAGCCTCTAAAACAGTTTTACAGCTCAGATTAGTAGTTTTGTGTAAGATGAAACACCATTACTCATTTGTACAGACACACAGGTGTTAGAACAACCCTGGCCCCTCCACAGGGGTCGGGCTCTGGAACACTAACTTCACGGAGTCTCATCACTTTGTGTGTTCCAAGTGTGTGTTTATTGACCTTAATGCATGTTTTTCTCTGCCTTACGATACGGATCTGTTTTCCTGCTTCCTTAATAAAGCTCTTTGTCGTCCCACACATGGATTCCTGAACTCCATCATTACAACAGTGCTACAACACAATCGATGTAGTATTTAGATATTTAACTGATTCATTTATTCATTTGTTTAATTGTTTGTTTATTTTAGATAAACAAACAGGAGCTGCTGATGTAACCTGCAGTCGGAGTCGCAGTTAAACTGTGTTTCAAATCCAAAATGAAAAACAGACTTTTGTGATGAACATTTTATTTCATATTTTTTTATTATTATTATTTTAAAAACAGCCGTAATTATGCGTGAAAGCATGTGAGGTAACATCTATGAGGATAATGAGTGTGTGTGTGTGTGTGTGTGTGTGTGTGTGTGGGTGTGGGTGTGTGTGTGTAGGTAGGTAAGTAGAAAGACAGAAATACAGCAAAGATTACATCAGAAAATAATATTAGATAAATATTTGATTACACAAACAATAATTCTGATCTGGTTTAATCAGATTCACTTTAGCTGAATTTGGTTTAGTCTGATTTAATTTAATAATTAATAAAAATGTTAGATTTCATTTTGTTTGATTTGTGTTCTAAACAAAAAAACTGAATGATCGGGTCACGGCTGATAAACTGATCAGATTCAGTTTACTGACTGGTTTCCATTTTAAACTAGATTGTGTTCACATTACAACAAAAATGTAATATTCTTTTCTCCCTTGTGGCCTGATTCAGTTGTTCATGATTAATAAATCTTATCGAGGTCATTTCTATCACCTTATGTTTGTTTAGTTCATTTGATTTAACCTGAGTCAGACCTGTAACCTGTAATCAGAGATACACAAATAAAACAGTGAATGTTGAGAAGCTGGGTTTGATTACGCAGATATCATGTTAAACGTCCCACAGTGTGATGGTTCATTGACCCACAGTGTGCAGGTCTGCTCAGTAGCGTAGGCCGTTGTTAACCTTTCGACCACCGAAATACTTCTGATAGGCTGTCTGGGGGCCGTAGCGATAAGCCAACATTCGACAATGAAAGTGATTCTCACAAATCTCAGATTGCCGTTCAGCCGGAGACTTGTAACTGAAAAACAACAATACTGTTGTGAGAGACAGAAAATATGCTCCAATGTGTGTCTATTAATGTGTATGTGTGCATGTGTGTATGTGTGTGTTTGTGTGTATGTGTGTGTGTTTGTGTGTATGTGTGTGTGTTTGTGTGTGTGTATGTGTGTGTATATGTGTGTGTGTTTGTGTGTGTGTATGTGCGTATGTGTGTGTGATTGTGTGTATGTGTGTGTGTTTGTGTGCATGTGTGCAATGTGTGTATGTGTGTGTATGTGTGTGTGTTTGTGTGTATGTGTGTATTTGTGTTTTTACCGTTTTTGCCATTGGTAGTTGTTGTGTCCAGGAACCTTAATGAAAGTGTTTGCTCTGTAGCGGTTCACAAACATGTCTGTTACACACACACACACACACACACCAGTCAGGATGGATCCTGCGATTGGTATCTAACTATACAGATGTTGTCATGACGATTCCACCATTATTCAGACTCGTTGGTCAGTTTCTCATTATGTGACATTGCTAACTGTTATTAGTTTCCGGTGGAAATGTGTTAATAAAATAAAAAATCTGAAATGAACAATGAGCTTCATTTAGACAAACACCTAAAAGTGTATAGAAACACCACAGGATGCTGGAACCCAGGATGATGATCACATTTCCTCCATAATCTAGAGGTTAATCGTGAAACCGTAGCGAATGTTTAGTGCTCTTAGTTTAGTGCTCAAGATCGGGTATTTTCTTTGTTTTTCTCACAAACACATGCTTTGTTAAACAGAAAGTAAAAACGTAGAAGTTATTATTTACCTTCATAAGACTCATTACTCTCCTCAGAGTCTGTAGAGAGATACGAAGAGAGACTATTAGGAGTGTGTGTGTGTGTGTGTGTGTGTGTGTGAGTGTGTGTGTGTGTGTGTGTGTGTGTGTGTAAACACTGTTACTGAATACAAACCATAGCACATTGTGACCACGAGGGCGACGCACAGAGTCACACACCTAAGAAGCGATCGCATGGTCGTCACCTGAAACATAGAAAAAGTTTTTAGGAGTTAATTAAGATTTATTTTAAATTCTTATATATGTTTGATGACATGTTTGAAGCAGAACTGCAATCTATTTGTCCCAGTTTTGAGATCGAAGAGACAACAAAATTTAGGAGGTGAGAAATCTATGTGTTAGAGAATAAGGGTTAGTGAATAGGGGTTAGTGAATAAGGGTTAGTGAATAAGGGTTAGTGATTAGGGGTTAGTGAATAGGGGTTAGTAAATAAGGGTTAGTGAATAGGGGTTAGTGAATAAGGGTTAGTGAATAGGGGTTAGTGATTAGGGGTTAGTAAATAAGGGTTAGTGAATAGGGGTTAGTGATTAGGGTTTAGTGAATAAGGGTTAGTGATTAGGGGTTAGTAAATAAGGGTTAGTGAATAGGGGTTAGTGAATAGGGGTTAGTGAATAAGGGTTAGTGAATAAGGGTTAGTGACTAGGGGTTAGTAAATAAGGGTTAGTGAATAAGGGTTAGTGATTAGGGGTTAGTGAATAAGGGTTAGTGAATAAGGGTTAGTGATTAGGGGTTAGTGAATAGGGGTTAGTAAATAAGGGTTAGTGAATAGGGGTTAGTGAATAAGGGTTAGTGAATAGGGGTTAGTGATTAGGGGTTAGTAAATAAGGGTTAGTGAATAGGGGTTAGTGAATAGGGGTTAGTGAATAAGGGTTAGTGAATAAGGGTTAGTGACTAGGGGTTAGTAAATAAGGGTTAGTGAATAAGGGTTAGTGATTAGGGGTTAGTGAATAAGGGTTAGTGAATAAGGGTTAGTGATTAGGGGTTAGTGAATAGGGGTTAGTAAATAAGGGTTAGTGAATAGGGGTTAGTGAATAAGGGTTAGTGAATAGGGGTTAGTGATTAGGGGTTAGTAAATAAGGGTTAGTGAATAGGGGTTAGTGATTAGGGGTTAGTGAATAGGGGTTAGTAAATAAGGGTTAGTGAATAGGGGTTAGTGATTAGGGGTTAGTGAATAGGGGTTAGTGACTAGGGGTTAGTGAATAAGGGTTAGTGAATAGGGGTTAGTGAATAAGGGTTAGTGAATAGGGGTTAGTGATTAGGGGTTAGTGAATAGGGGTTAGTGACTAGGGGTTAGTGAATAAGGGTTAGTGAATAGGGGTTAGTGAATAAGGGTTAGTGAATAGGGGTTAGTGAATAAGGGTTAGTGAATAGGGGTTAGTGAATAAGGGTTAGTGAATAGG
>NC_083462.1:1695917-1720917 GCF_030014155.1 Tachysurus vachellii | reverse complement strand
TGAAGCTCACACATTTTCTCATGACAAATAAAGGATGTTCTGGGTTCATTATTTAAAATAAAATGGATTAGAGTTTAAAGTCCAGTTCACCAACATCCTCAGCGCTCATGACCAGTTCATAAACAACAGCAGTCTGTGAACAGGAACACAGCAGTTCTTCAGATGGTCCTTATCCTCCAAATCAGCTTCTGAACACTGAGCTGATTAGTTCCTTGAATCTACTGTATTATTTAGATAAAAGTGCTCGTGTACAAATCTGTTATAATCCCATAGACTGTAATGAGAGGTAATAACATGTTTCATATAGAGTATGAAGTGTATATGAAGACATAATGTACGTTAGCATTACTGTCACTTACTATACAATATTATCCAAATGTCTATCTGACTTTTATGTTTGTTGTAATTTGGAGTTATTTATTTTATGTATAAAAGTTCATTTTTAAAAGTAATTTAATGTCTGTGTCGTATATATTTCTATCCCCAGCAGCAGCTTACATCAAAACACCACAAACATCAGTGTGGAGCTGAAGTCTGAGTTGTGTTGATAGGCATTTATCACACACACACACACCACCACCACACACACAACACCACACACACAAAACACACACATACACATACAGACACCCACACACAAACACACACACACACATACACCACACCACACACACAAAACACACACACACACCACACCACACACACACAAAACACACACACATACACCACACCACACACACACAAAACACACATACACAAAACACACACACACACACCACACACACAAAACACACACACAGATACATACAGACACCCACACACGCACACACACACACACACGCATGCATGCACACACACACACCACACACAAAACACACACACAACACCACACACACCCACACGCACACACCACACACACAAAACACACACACACATGCACACACCACACACACAAAACACACACACACGCACACACCACACACACAAAACACACACACACACAACACCACACACACAAATTAAGTTCAGGATCAGTGTTTGACATGGTCTCTGCTTCTGATTAGAGTCTGTGGACTTTTACACTGTGAATATATGGAAGTCTTGCCAAATTCCCTTTTTCTTTTTAATGACTGTTTCCCCTTTTTACAATAAAACCATTTAAAGCCATTTCAAAAACTATTATGACTCACAAAAAATAAGATAAAACGTGTTCATAACAGGGCATAAATGTAATAAACTCACAAACTCATAAACTCATAAACTCACAAAAAATAAGATAAAACGTGTTCATAACAGGGCATAAATGTAATAAAGTATAAATTGTTCATATTTTACAAGTGCATTAAAAAATAAGTGCATTAAATATAAAGAATCAGCTGCACACTTTAATGACTCTATTCATTTTCTGTGACTCTCATCATGGGATCATCATATAAAACACACAGCAGCAGGAAACTGATGAATTAACTATCTGAACAAGGACAAACATCTGAAGAACAGATGTGCAGTGGAATGAACACATACACACATGCACACACACGCACACACACACACTGTTTGTGTGTGTGTTCCTTCACAACTGGTTCTAATTGCAAAATTCTTTATTCATGGTTTTAATGTTCTCCTACCAAACACCACAGTACACTCCTTCTCTCTCTCTCTCTCTCTCTCTTTCTCTCTCTCTCTCTCTCTCTCTCACTCTCTCGGGGCTGATGGTGTCAGACAGCGCTGATGGATAAAAGCAGCAGAAACTGTAAATATCAGTGAAAAATAACATGCGGTACAATACAACATACATTTAATCAATCTTTCCTGTGAAAAATGTGAAAGGTTTAAAGATCTGTACAACAGTGACATCTAGTGGTCATTAAGGACCTGGTTCACAAACTACAAGGTGTATGATGAGAAGAGATTAAAGTTGACGTGTGTGTTTATATGTGTGTATGTGTGTATATGTGTGTGTTTATGTGTGTATATGTGTGTGTTTATATGTGTGTATGTGTGTGTGTGTGTATATGTCGTGTATATGTTGACATCGTCAATAGATCCATAGCATCTAGTCAGGTACCAACTACTTTCAAGAGAGCAAGGGTTATTCCCATCCTAAAGAAACCTGCTCTGGATCCATCAGACATCAGTAACTACAGACCGGTATCACTTCTCTCATTTCTTTCTAAAATTCTTGAACGCATTGTCTATAATCATCTGTCTGTCTATCTCTCACAGAACAACCTCCAAGATCCCAACAGTCTGGCTTTAAAGCAGCTCATTCCACAGAGACAGCCCTTTTGGATGTCTCTGAGAAACTACATGCTGCTAGATCAGCCAATCTCTCATCCGTCCTTATCCTCCTTGACCTTTCAGCAGCGTTTGATACGGTCAACCACAAGACTCTCTTATCCACCCTCAGGAGTCTTGGGATTTGCGGATCAGCTTGGGAATGGTTCGCTTCCTACCTGGAAGGATGCTCATATCAGGTAACATGGAGGGGAGTGACATCTGCTCCACACAGACACACTGGTGTCCCACAGGGCTCAGTACTTGGTCATCTTCTTTTCTCCCTGTATACTCACTCTCTTGGTGAAGTTATTTCCTCACATGGGTTTTCTTACCACTGCTATGCTGATGATACACAACTTATCTTCTCTTTCCCACTCTCAGATACCACAGCTTCTGACCGGATCTCAGCATGTCTGGCAGAAATTTCATCATGGATGACTGCTCATCAGTTAAAGCTCAATCCTAACAAAACTGAACTGCTGATCATCAGGTGATTCATCCCCAGGTCATGACCTTGCTATATCCTTGCACAACGATCTGCTCTCCCCTTCAGCCACAGCTTACAACCTTGGGGTAACCATGGACAATCAACTGTCTTTTTCCTCTCATGTTGCTAATGTGACTCGCTCATGTCGGTTTCTTCTCTACAACATTAGAAGGATTCGGCCATTTTTGTCCACACAGGCTGCTCAGGTACTTGTTCAGTCTCTTGTCATTTCTAGACTGGATTACTGTAACACACTGCTGGCAGGTCTACATATGAACGCAATCCGTCCTCTGCAAATGATCCAAAATACAGCTGCACGGCTTGTTTTCAACCTGCCAAAGTTCTCCACACCACCACACTGCTGCGATCCCTCCACTGGCTTCTGGTAGCTGAACACATCAGATACAATACACTGATGCTGGCCTTCAAAGCCAAAAATGGACCATCTCCCTCTTACCTCAAAGCCCTCATCACTCCTCGTACTGCACCCCACACCCTCCGATCTACCAGCACTGCTCGACTGGTTCCACCATCTCTCAGGGTAAGAGGTAAGTTTACTACAAGACTCTTCTCTGTTCTGGCACCAAGGTGGTGGAATGAACTTCCCCTAGAGGTCCGGACAGCTGAGTCACTGGGTATTTTCAAGCGGCGGTTGAAGACCTACTTATTCAGGAAACACTTCAACTAGCACTTCTTTCCTTATCTTTTGCATTTATTAAAATAAATAAATAAACCTTTTGACACTTTTTCATTGTAACTCTGAACAAATGTTTTAAACTCATGGTATCTTAAGTATGTAACTTAGTGATCCAGCATTAATGTATTCAATGTTAGAGATTTAAGCACTTATGTACGTCGCTCTGGATAAGGGCGTCTGTCACATGATGTAAATGTAAATGTAAATGTAAATGTGTTTATATGTATGTGTATATGTGTGTGTGTAACAAGACAAGACAAGTAAACAAGATTACAGGTTTAAATTCTTTATCCTCTCACTTCCTCCAGTTGCTTCTGGAAGTTTTCTGAGCTCAGAGAAACACACACACACACACACACACACACACACACACACACACACACTGGCCTGAGTTTGAAGAGAGAAAAATGTAGCTTCCATTTAAGTTGAATAAAGATACAATAAAGAACAATAAACACAAGTGACAAACAGATCAAATAATTATAAATGAAACAAACAAAAAATGAACATTACACTAAATGCTTCAGAAGTTCCCACTAAAAGAGAAGAAATTGTTGGTCTCTTTGTTCAAACAAGAAGTGTATTTAATTTTTATTTATTTTTTTAATAATAGTATTCTCTCTCAAAAATACATGTCAGAATTGTTGACACCCATAAAGAATATATTAACAAATGAATAAAAATGTCAGTTTCCTTCAGGTAATAAATCTTCAGGTGCACTCGTGTGAAATCCTGCCTCTAAACTATAACATGGACAAAAGACAAAGAACTTTCAACTAAACAGATTTAAAGATAAACATAAAAAAGATGTTTACAAGGAAACATTACAGCCTGCATTACAGTCAGAGCTGCTGTTAGAGAGAATTAATCATCACCTGAACACCAAAATATTAAATATCATTTATTAATGTATAAATATGTGTCTTATATTGTTTCACTTTCTGTAACTTTTCTGTGTCTTTTGGCTAGATGAACATTCTGTCAGCTGCTACCGCTCTAACACCTTTAGGCCATGTTGTGGTACATGGTGACCCCCCCCCCCCCCCAACACACACACACACACACACACACACACACACAAACCACAAACACCACCCTCTGATAGGAGGACGAGTGTGACGGAGGAGAGCAGGGTTTGATTCTGTGAGCTCATGATGAGCAAAGACGGACTGAGGGATCAGGAGGCACCTATAAAAGAGACAGACGGAGGATATGGGATTATTATACCACACACACTCACACACACTTATAAATACATACACACATTGCTGTTTTCCCGTTACTTCCACACACAGTAAGTAACAGGAGCATCGCAACAGGTAAGACAACCATTTACACCTGAAATACTAAAATACACAACTATTAACCATTAGCATTTGGTTTTAAAGGGGAAAATACACAATACATGTGTATGTGTGTGTGTGTTGTACCGTGTGTGTCGTACATGTTGTGTGTGTGTTGTACCGTGTGGGTGTCATACCGCATGTGTCGTACATGTTGTGTGTGTGTTGTACCGTGTGTGTCGTACATGTTGTGTGTGTGTTGGACTGTGTGTGTCGTACATTTTGTGTGTGTGTTGTACCGTGTGTTGTACATGTTGTGTGTGTGTTGTACCGTGTGTGTCGTACATTTTATGTACACTGAAATTATAATGAATCCTTTTGAGAGGTTTTTCTCAGTATGAAATGAACATTTCAGTGTTTGGGGCGATGACATTTCAGACCCTCCTCTGGTTCATCTGATGTTCATGAGGTGAAGGTGACCATGATTACCAGATTTCTGCACTTAGTCCTTAACCTATAAGAGGCTAATCATGGGACTCGGTTGTGTGTGTGTGTGTGTGTGTGTGTGTGTGTGTGTGTGTGTGTGTGTGTGTGATGTGGTGAAGGAGTCTCCAGTGTCAGCTCTGTGGAACAGTCAGAGGTGAAGATCTTCAGGACAGAGGAGACAACAGACGATGTTTCACAGAATTTACACAACATTACACACGTCATACTTTTTATCGATTTATAGTCAGGTCATATTTAAAAATTCTGATTTAACATAAAAAGCTGTTGAAGGAGAAGAACAAAGACGTGGTGAGGTGCTGTTCATCCTCAGGGTAGTGACTCACTCAGGGCTTTACTGGAACATGGAAAAGTGCTTCAGAGATAAAACACTGGGATGTGAGACTTCTAATCTACATACTGTCTTGTGTAATCTTCAGTAATCCAGTAAATGACATCTGCTGCCTCCTTTAATACACACACACGCACACACACACACACAAACACACACACACACACACACACACACCAAATCTTAATTCTTAGATTAGCGTGTAATCCAATTAGCATTTAACTGAACACTGAAGGTCAGGGAGCAGCTGAGATAAACAAAAAAACTCTCTCTCTCTCTCTCTCTCTCTCTCTCTCTCTCTCTCTCTCTCTCTCTCCCCTGTCAGAATGAACACAGCACCCCCTGCAGGAAGTGCTTTATCAGCTCCAGCGAGTGGAGTCGGCCCAACAACGCCAAAAAAGGGCCCACCCAAATTTAAACAGAGACAAACACGCACATTTAAGAGTAAGGCACCTAAACCTGGCCAGAAAGGGTGAGTTACACACACACACACACACACACACACACACACACACACACACACACACACACACACACCTATAGTTTGTTATTAGTAGTTTCTCACTGTCTTCTAATTTTTGTGTAGTTTTGGTGATGACATTCCAGGAATGGAGGGCCTTGGCACAGGTGAGTATCATCAGTATGTCCCACACACATACACACACACCCACACACCACACATACGCACACACACCACACACCCACACACACCACACACACACCACACATACACACACACACCACACACACATACACACACCACACACACATACACACAAACACCATACACACATCCACACACACCACACACACACACCACACACACACACATTCATTTGGCCAATTCATTTATTTCCCCCTTTAAATGTACCCTCCCCTTTTCTCTTTCTCTCCCTTTTCTCCAGCCATCTTTTTAAAATTCATCTCTTTTGTTTCCCATTTTTAAATCTCGCTCAGATTTCACAGTTGTGTGTCCCTGGGAGGCCTTCGGTGACATGGAGCTCAGCGATCTTGCCAAATATGGCATTATTTAAATCCTGCCTCTTACCTTCTGCCTTTGACTCCACTCCTTCTGAAGAGACAAATTCATCTCATAAAAGAGTCTATTGTTGATGTATACATATGAATATATCAGAATTTTTATTTGATATTATTATTATTATTATTATTGTTATTATTATTATTATTATTATTATTCCCCACTCTGCCCCTCTGCCACACCCACCTGCCCCTTCAGCATCACCATAATAATGAATGTTAATAGCAGTAGTTCTGTCATCCTGCATGTGGATGTGATATAAATACTGTAGTGAGAATATTCTTTTATCTCCACTGATCCTGTACTGATCAGAATAAATGTGATTATATGGAATTATATGGAATTATCTGGGGTAGAATTCATTAAAGTTTATGTTTTTTAAAGAAATTGTCTTTATTATTATTATTATTATTATTATTATTATTATTATTATTATTATTATTATAGACACAAATACAGAAATAATAAAAAATGGGGGGGTGGTTCTCTCTCCATTACCAGCACAACACAGGTTAAACAGCTCACAGTGCGTCACAACATGACCAAATCCACATGTTTAAGACGGTTTAACACCACTGACAAAAAGATGGATAAACAGGTAAACAAAATATTAATATATCTAAAAAGGTAATAACAGTAAAGGAGACTGTGAGTGCTGGGAGGTGAATACACATGTCAGTGTTTTACCCACATATTACAGGTTGGTAAATACATCTCTGTCTCTCTACATATTATAGATCAAAATTACACCATTCTAATCTAATCGCCATAACGACCTAAACCACCAGTTTGGATTTGTACGTGTAGCTCTGATCACGTATTGAATCGACTAACATTTTTTCTGTTCAGAGAAGTTTATTTAATGTAATTTAAATTAAATTAAATTTATTTAATTTTTGTATTTTATTTAATGTAATTTATTTAATTTAATATCATATGACATTTTCTCTTGAAAATTAAGCTAAACGATCATTTATTAGCTTGGGATAATGTTACTGTTCCAGTAAAGTGTCTCGTCCTGTTCCAGGGGTCGCCACAGCTGATCACATGGTCCTCATGTTGGTCTTTAGTCACGCTCTCCCGCCACACATCATATTTCTCACACAGGAAAACTGACTATTTATCATATATTTAATATGCCGCAGCGCCCAAAATGTATCAGTCCGCACCGCTGTCTCTATGGAACCGGGCAGGAACCAAGCGCGTCTCCCCTGGAGCTCTTAGTCGAGCTGACACTTATCAGCCAATCAAAAAAAGAGGCTACACAACAGCCAATCAGAAAATAGCACTATTGTAAGATTTATCGCAACAACCAATGAAAAAAAGCAGATCCTGGAATTGTTCAGCATCGTCCTCGTTCACCCACAGAGAAAAGCACTGGAGCTGCGAGCATCACTTTGAGCACAGAGTAAGTCATGATATCCTGTTGTAATGTTACAACTAATTCACAACTTGTTTGACACAAACAATGACATTGTGACTGCTGTTAGAGACGTTTCCCAGATCATCAGCAGGAGTTTTTCATGAGTGTCTGTAACTTAGCCAACAGTTTTACAGCCTGTTCACTGACAACCTGCTCAGAACATGTAGTCTAGGGCCAGTCGTTCTCAAACTGGGGGCCCTGAGATGGTGCCAGGGGGCCCCGGTTCACTGACAACACCTGCTCAGAACAAGTAGTCTAGGGCCAGTCGTTCTCAAACTGGGGGCCCTGAGATGGTGCCAGGGGGCCCCGGTTCACTGACAACACCTGCTCAGAACAAGTAGTCTAGGGCCAGTGGTTCTCAAACTGGGGGCCCTGAGATGGTGCCAGGGGGCCCCCGGTTCACATCCCATCCTGAAGAAACCTGCTCTGGATCCATCAGACATCAGTAACTACAGACCGGTATCACTTCTCTCGTTTCTTTCAAAAATTCTTGAACGCATTGTCTTTAATCAACTGTCTGTCTATCTCTCACAGAACAACCTCCAAGACCCCAACAGTCTGACTTTAAAGCAGCTCATTCCACAGAGACAGCCCTTTTAGATGTCTCTGAGAAACTACATGCTGCTAGATCAGCCAATCTCTCAACCGTCCTTATCCTCCTTGACCTTTCAGCAGCGTTTGATACGGTCAACCACAAGATTCTCTTGTCCACCCTCAGGAGTCTTGGGATTTGCGGATCAGCTTGGGAATGGTTCGCTTCCTACCTGGAAGGTCGCTCATATCAGGTACCATGGAGGGGAGTGACATCTGCTCACTCCCCTCCATGGCATCTAAAAGAGTCTGCCAAATGCTGTAAATGTAAATGTAAATCACCTGCTCAGAACAAGTAGTCTAGGGCCAGTGGTTCTCAAACTGGTGTGTGTGTGATTATGGATCTCTTTGAGCGCAAGAGGAAATTGTGGCCACTCACATACTCTGAGGAAAGAGGAAAACGACAAGCTGAAATAGTATAAAATACTAGAAATAAATGGAGATTAATCTTTTTTTAAAGAAATGAATGGCCTCCATTGACTCATTGGGAAAACTAAACACATCCGACTTTCGTTTCTTTAGTAACTTTCGGTTTCCACTGAATGCACGCACTCACCCACAACGCTTGGTATTGGGTAATACTAGAGAGAGAGAGAGAGAGAGAGAGAGAGAAAGAGAGAGAGAGAGAGAGAGAGAGAGAGAGAGAGAGTTAGTTTCTACATAACAGGAAGGATCACAGACTGCAGCTACAGAAAAGAACCAGCACAGAAAGAGACACACACACGGAGACACATACACGGAGACACACACACAGACACACACACAGAGACACACACAGACACACACGCTTTCTGTCAACAGAGAAAGGAAAGTTAATACCCATCAGTTTGGTAAGTATAAGAGTAATCCACGACTTAATCCAGTTTATAGAGAAAATGTCTCTTAGAGAAAATGTCTCTCTCTGTCTCTCTCTCTCTCCCCTTCTCTGTCTCTCTCTCTCTCTCCCCCTTCTCTCTGTCTCTCTCTCTCCCATTCTCTCCGTCTCTCTCTCTGTCTCTCTTTGTCTCTCTCACCCTTCTCTCTCTCCCCCCTTCTCTGTCTCTCTGTCTTTGTCTCTCTCTCTCTCTCTCTCTCTCACACTCATTCTCTGTCTCTCTTTCTCTCTCTCTCTCTCTCTCTCTCTCTCACATTCTGTCTCTCTCTCTCTCTCTCTCTCTCTCTCTCTCTCTCTCTCTCTCTCTCTCTCCCTCTCTCTCTCACATTCTCTGTCTCTCTCTCTGTCTCTCTCTCCCCCCCCTTCTCTGTCTCTCTCTCACTCTCCCATTCTCTCTCTCTCTTTGTCCCCCCCCCCTCCCCGCGTGGTCGTCTGTTTAATTGTGTCTTGGTTATTAAGATATAACAAACAAAAAATATATCAAACGCAATGTGCTGTTTTCAGACCCTATTCTTACGAATAATGAGGTTAAAATCTAAAACGTGCAACGAACCGGGTGTTAAAAACACGCCAGTGTTCCCAAAGCATCGAGTCTCACGCGTCAGGAGAAACAACCCCGTTATGGCGCGCGGTGGTTTTAGATCTCTCTGTAAAACAACGAGCTACTGACGCAGTTTGGGACGCGGCTCATCATCGGGAAGCACGATAAAGATGAACAGAGACCTTAAAAACCGTAGACATGCACCACGGTTACAACATATGGATTACATTTTAATGGGAAAGTCTCCAGTTCGTGCTCAAAATGAGCTCAAAAAATCTCCAGATGACGTCACTGACTGAAGAAAATATCCTTCGTATAGATCACTTGCATAGGAGAACGTGTTACACGAAGAAAAGAACAGAACAACTCACTTTTATTAAAATAGATAAACATAGAATTTATTAGAATTAGAATTAAAATTCATTAGAATTTTATTTACAAGATGAAGCAGTATTAGTGTGGGGTCACTTATCAATTATCAATTGTTACAGATCAATTATCAATCAAATAATAGAAGAACAATAATCAGTGATCAGGGCTGTCTCCCTTTTCTAAAAAACTAAACAGTATTTAATTTTACAGTAGAAATCCAAGATAAAAAAAAAAATGAGTGGAGATAAAGTTCAATTGGAATAATAAAGATTCGGTAGTGTTAACATTACTGCACCTGAAAATGTTACATCAATGTTGTAGGAAGGTTTATTAACGTTAGACACGAAGTCTCTCAGATCCACAAAATATGACAGACTGAGTGTGTTCATAATTAAATATTTATAGAAATGACGAATCTAGAATTGTTAGCTGAGGAGTAAATAACAGATAATGAAACAGAACTCTTTTGTAAGAACAGATGAGAAAACAGACATTTCCTGTTACTCAAGAAAGTACGTAAGCCACACTGTGGCAATGTCTGTGCATGCTGTGCATATGTACAGTAGGCATGCTACAACTTGCATGTTCACTCTGATTCATACAACATTTTCTCTAGAAAGACTTGAAGTGTAAGTGAAGGTTCATGGACAGAGGTTCATGTGTTCATTTCTTTTTTGATTAATTGCAGCTTTGGAACAGAAACACCATAAAGAGTGGCAGAAAATACAAATATGATGTTATATGTGTCTTTAAGTCAGGACAATGAGTGTAGTGTATCTTTAAAGCCTTTTTTAAATAATAGAATTCAGTCTAAGGGCAAAACGTACTTTGGTTACTGTACGTTTTGAGGCTGCACTACATTCACTTTCTCAGGTGAACTTACATAAAAGGTACAAAATGCTGTTTAGAAAAGAGATCTACAGATCTACAATAAAAAGCATGCTGCAGAAGTATTATGCATTAATGTCAGTGTTGTTTAACTGTTTTTTTAATGCCATAATGCCTGCTAAGATAAAAGAGCTAGCTTAAAATAGCTACTATAAAAATGCTCTTTCTGACAGGAAACACGTATTTGTAGAAACCCTTATTTTGTAGTGTATTTTGGGGCTTATCTCAGTTAATTTATGGCCTCAGCTGCAACTGTACATGTGAAATAAATGAGAAAACAACATGGGGTAGATTCAGACACCAAAAGGTGATGTTTATAAGATTTAAATCATAACCAAATTGGACAATAAAGTCGAAATTCAAATCATGATTCAATAAAACAAAAAATCTAAATAGGGGGGCACGGTGGCTTAGTGGTTAGCACGTTCGCCTCACACCTCCAGGGTTGGGGGTTCGATTCCCGCCTCCGCCTTGTGTGTGTGGAGTTTGCATGTTCTCCCCGTGCCTCGGGGGTTTCCTCCGGGTACTCCGGTTTCCTCCCCCGGTCCAAAGACATGCATGGTAGGTTGATTGGCATCTCTGGAAAATTGTCCGTAGTGTGTGATTGTGTGAGTGAATGAGTGTGTGTGTGTGTGCTCTGTGATGGGTTGGCACTCCGTCCAGGGTGTATCCTGCCTTGATGCCCGATGACGCCTGAGATAGGCACAGGCTCCCGGTGACCCGAGGTAGTTCAGATAAGCGGTAGAAGATGAGTGAGTGAGAGTGAGTGAGAATAAAACAAAATACACTAAAATGAACATTAATCTAAGAAATAACGGGTAGGTTAAATTAAAAGTGCAGAGAAATCGACTCACCCATGTTAAACCTAATCAGTTGTGTACCAGACGCAAGTAGTGGAAAAATCCGGAAGGATGGGAACCAAGGACGCTCTTTATATTTTATCTCATATGCTTGTGGTTTAATTATAATTGTGACATTGTTCTAGAAGAATGAGAGATAATAGTGTCTGGTAAACTCCTAACTGTCCGGGAGGAAAATGTGGTGAAAACATTCTGAAACGACTAAAAGCACAGTTGAGGGCAGAGTGCTTGATAAGGAGAATGGATAAACGGTGTATGATTTTGTGCCTCATCTTGTGGTGTGGGACCTGCTGCTCGTCTATAAACCCTGCTGTTTGTTACACGGCACCATCCAGTCTGATGAACTCTGTCTTTGCTTTAGTTTCTCTTTCATACTAGATTGGGCCAACCGGGTGAATGTGGTGATTGGGCTCAGAGTCTAGTTTTTTTATACCACACCTTAAAGGTTCATCTTCATGACGAACGCTTAACACTTCCAGAGTTTTTAGTGTATAGTGTTGAGGCAGGATTTTAGGTTTTTAGAAACTCTGAATCTATGAGTTTTCAGTTCCTGGTTTTCTGGATCTGCTTCCTGCCCCCACAGTGAATCATATTCCACTAAAATAGGCATCACAGATGTCACATTGAATGACCAGCCTAGCAATTATAATTAATTACTAAGGATTATAGATTGATATAATGGATTATAGATTGATCCTATTTAATGTATTGCATTGTTCAGACATTAAATCACTAGGTACTTAAACACGTTCACCTGTTTGACTCTCCCACATATGCAGATCAAAGCAAACACTTTGGTAAAGTACACTCCAGAAATTGAACCATAGAGTTCTTCATCATTATAGTTCAGGAACCTGAGAATGTTCAGATCTAATATAGCATGAGATCAGACAGGGTACAGGAAGTTTACTCTGTCAGTCTGAGACAAGTCGACAGTCTTCTTCATGTAAAAGAAACTCAATACAGATTCAAACATAGTTTTGAATACTCAGTTTTTCCTTTGAATGAATGATAATTATTAATATTTTAATATCCCACACTGTGTCCCTTTAGTTGTCTAAGTGTATCAAGGCAGCTGTAGTCAACATGGCATTAGGAGGATGTGGGCAGATCTGCAAATGGATCATCATCCTGTTCAACATCCTCTTCATCGTAAGAAGCTCATTAATATTCATACTAACAACAATGAATCAGGTTTCAGTGTTCAACAGTGTAACAGTCTCTCTCTCTCTCTCTCTCTCTCTCTCTCTCTCTCAGTTGGTGGGTTTAGGGTTAGTATTAGGTGGATTATATCTTCGCCTCAGTGCTAACATACCCGAGGAATTAAAAACCAACCATTTCATCTTCAGTACGTATCTATCTTCAATTTCTGCTTTTTATTATGTACATATTCATGGTTTTTTTTTTCTACTCAATGCTAAATGTTTATAAAAAATTAAATGAAATTGAAATAGAAAGGCACATTAATGGAAACTTTAAAGAAGTGTTTATCAGTCTATCCATTCATCCATCCATTTATTTATTGAACCCTTTGTTTTTGTCCTCTCTCTCTCTCTCTCTCTCTCTCTCTCTCTCTCTCTCTCTCTCTCTCTCTCTCTCTCTCTCTCAGTGGTCGGATTCTCCATAGCGATTGGTGCTGTGATTCTTATAACTTCTGTGATTGGAGATTATGGCTCCTGTAGTGAGAATAAATCTTCACTCGTTGTGGTGAGACACACACACACAGACACACACAGACACACACAGACACACAGACACACACAGACACACACAGACACACACACACACACACACAGATTGGAAATAAACAGTAAGTTTAGATTTTATCACACAGATGAATTGTGTAGATTTTAAATAAGAAAAGCTGAGAGTGGAAATCTGAGTGGAAAAAATTATTATACTGCTCCGTTTATAGTAGACAAAATCTTACATGAGTCTTGTAGAAGTCAGCAGTACTGACTTTCCCTAACATGTGTGTTTGACTGAATCCATCTAAAAAGGACATAAATATAGATAACATTATCTTAACTGTGAATTCCAGTTCAGATTAAGTCTCCTGCTGAACACTTTTATTCTGTGTTGTTTTGGTGATATCATGATGTCACTCTTCTTCAGAATAGTCACCATTACAGTGTGTGATCCTCACATTATTTTCTCTGCAGTACTGCTCTCTGCTGTTCACACTCGCAGCAGCGGCCGCCATCGGAGGGGGCGTGGCCTTTGTTAACAACAAAGAGGTAAGTGTACATCACTGTTATATCATTACAACTGCTTCGGTTTAGCTGGAGTTTAAAAGTCTTTTCTTTTTCTTTTAGTTCTCAAACCATGTTGCAGAGTTTTACGCCACCATCTATACGCAGTACATGATTACAGGAGATGTGATCCGAGCTTTTATGCTCAAACTGTTCCACAAAGCTGTACGTGCCCCAAACACACACACACACACATATACTGTATACATACACACACAGATACACACACACAAATATACATACACACACACACACACACACACACACGCACACAAATACACACACACAAATACACACACACACACACACACACACACACACACACACACACACACACACACACATATACACACCTGACTTGGTTGTCTGCGTGTGTCCACAGTTTGACTGCTGTGGCCTAGGAGGAACTATACAGACACTGATGGGTGCTACCAACATCTGCCCACAGCAGAGCTCCTTTCTGGGAGTGGCTGTCTCCACCTCTTCTGTAAGCCCCACCCACTGAATTTTTGTGCTCTCTTAACTAGTCAAGTTTCTGTTTTGTTTCATTCCTGGTTTCCAAATTCACACACTAAATAATACATTTCATATATACACACATAAATTAGGCTGTGTTTCTGAGGTAGACTTTAGCTAAATGAGATTGTGTTTCTGAGGTAGTCTTTAGCTAAATGTGGCTGTGTTGCTGAGGTAGACTTTAGCTAAATGAGGCTGTGTTTCTGAGGTAGTCTTTAGCTAAACAAGGCTGTGTTTTTGAGGTAGTCTTTAGCTAAAGGAGTCTGTGTTTTTGAGGGACTCTTTAGCTAAATGAGGCTTTGTTTCTGAGGTAGTCTTTAGCTAAAGGAGTCTGTGTTTTTGAGGTACTCTTTAGCTAAATGAGGCTTTGTTTCTGAGGTAGTCTTTAGCAAAATGTGGCTGTGTTTTTGAGGTAGTCTTTAGCTAAATGAGGCTGTGTTTTTGAGGTACTCTTTAGCTAAATGAGGATGTGTTACTGAGGTAGACTTTAGCTATATGAGGCTGTGTTCATGAGGTAGTCTTTAGCTAAATGAGGCTGTGTTTCTGAGGTAGTCTTTAGCTAAACAAGGCTGTGTTTCTGATATAGTCTTTAGCTAAATGTGGCTGTGTTACTGAGGTAGTCTTTAGCAAAATGTGGCTGTTTTGTTGAGGTAGTCTTTAGCTAAATGAGGCTGTGTTTTTCAGCTAAATGAGGATGTGTTACTGAGGTAGTCTTTAGCTATATGAGGCTGTGTTTGTGAGATACTCTTTAGCTAAATAAGGCTTTGTTTTTGAGGTAGTCTTTAGCAAAATGTGGCTGTGTTTCTGATGTAGACTTTAGCTAAATTAGGCTGTGTTTCTGAGGTACTCTTTAGCTAAATGATTCTGTGTTACTGAGGTAGTCTTTAGCTAAACAAGGCTGTGTTTCTGAGGTAGTCTTTAGCTAAACAAGGCTGTGTTTCTGAGGTAGTCTTTAGCTAAACAAGGCTGTGTTTCTGAGGTAGTCTTTAGCAAAATGTGGCTGTGTTTCTGAGGTAGTCTTTAGCAAAATGTGGCTGTGTTTCTGAAGTAGTCTTTAGCTAAACAAGGCTGTGTTTCTGAGGTAGTCTTTAGCTAAACAAGGCTGTGTTTCTGATGTAGTTTTTAGCTAAACAAGGCTGTGTTTCTGAGGTAGTCTTTAGCTAACCCAGTATCTGATGCTGAATTATTCTTTAGCTAGTCAAGGCTCCATTTTTGTGGTTCTATTAGGGTAATCAGAGAGTAGGCCTGATTTAATAATAACCTTCTATTAACACATTTGTCTGCAGAGTTGCCTGCCTCTGATTATGACCCAGCTGGAGGCATCTTCAGTGCTGACATTTTTTATGGTAATCACTGGTATTCTGGTGAGTATCAACCTGTAAAAAGAAGAAATCAGATCTAAAATTGCTTTATTTTGTTGTGAGATTGGAATGACATGTAGAACATGATTGAAATAAACAGCCTAGTTTAGAGTTTGAGTTAGAACCTGAAATTTAAGGTCTAAAGCAAAATCAGAATTAGGGTTTAGTAAGAATCATCTTCAGGGTTTAATCAGTGATGGGTGGTTTAGCCAGAGTAGTAAAGTTTATATTTTGCTTTAGACACATAATTTCAAGTCATGGTCAGGTTTAGTGATTATCATAGTCATAGTTAGGGTTTAGTCTCTTTCGTAATAATATTTAAGGTTTAATAATTAGTGTTTGGATGGCAGTCAAAGACAGATTTAGTATCTATTCAGTAAATCTGTGGATTATTTATGGATTAGGAGTGGAGTCAGGATTAGGGTTTAGTCAGACTAAGAAGTTTGGTTTTTAAATTAGAGGCTGGTTTAAGGATTCTAAACTTCAGATTGTAAACTCATGCTGTCTCTTTTGTCTTCTTGTCTCTCTCTCTCTCTCTCTCTCTCTCTCTCTCTCTCTCTCTCTCTCTCTCTCTCTCTCTCTGTCCTTTGTCTGCAAATCTTTCTGTATCTCCTTGTCTGTTTGTTTGTATCTCCAGATCATGGCTGTTGTATGCGCTGGTTTTATGTACCAGCAGCTGTCTCGCCCTGTCCTCACTTCTCCTCCGTACATCCCTCTTTCCCAAACTCCTTGTTCTCCTTCCTCCTTTACCGTCTGCTCCACTATCCCTCATTCCTTTCCTCCAGCTTATAGCACTTCAGCTGGACAAGTCTGACCCAACAGACTCCAGCATACTTCATCCCTCTCTTTTTTTGTTTTAGAATAATGATGGTTGTTTGGGTGATTAGTAGATTTCCAGTGGAGGTCCCAGGGTTCTACATGAAACTTTAAGCTTTTTCAACTTTTTTCCTTTCTGGTTTTCACCTCTCTCCCCCCCCCCCCCCTCTCTCTATCTCTCTCTCTATCTCTCTCTCCTTCTCTTTGGTAGTTTCTGGTGTTAGTCTGCAGTGTTATGCTGGTCTGCAGCATAAAGAACAGTGTGCGCTACTCATCACCCTTCTACAATTGACCTACAAAAGCTCAACGACGCAACACATCATCCTTCTGTCTGCCATCTAATATTTTCATTTCCTTCAACTAAAGTTTCCTATCCTTCACCCATAAACCCAATCTTTTCTTACACAACCATTTCATGTCAAGGTATTCTCCTGCTTACATCCACACTTCTCCTTCTCCTTCTACCCACCCAATATATTCCAGCTTTCTCCTCATCCTTTGTCCTCCACCCAATCAGAACTTTCTCTTGTTCTCCATCACTTCTCTTCATTCTTCTGGCACTCTTATTTCACCCCCTTTATTCACTTCCTCTCTTTGCTTCCATCAATTCCTCCATTTTTTTTAGAAGATTTGTTTACTCAAGTGGAACAGACGTCAAGCAGAACCACTGAGGTCTTCTGTGTCAAACACACACACACACACACACACACACACACACACACACACACACACACACACACACACACACACACAGACACACCCTCACTGTGGTTTGCATTGAATTATTGACTGATGATACAGAGTTAAATGATAAACCTGGAACTTTATTACTTATTCACACTTAATCTTTTCACTAAAAGCACTTTTCTCTTGAGGACCAGACAGCATTCCACTCAAAGCCAAAATCTGTCTTGAATTCCTATAATTATGTTGACATTTATTCTTTATAAAATCTAAGATCATTGTGGTTTTATTTAATACACATTAAATAAAAGTTTATATATACATTCCCAGTAACACACATACATTCTGCATAGCATTTCCATTTCATAAGTTTCTTTGCGTTTAGTCTCCACATTTCTTAATGCTCGACAATATTATTATGTAGACATTTTATGTGCGTGAAATTAATGGTAAATTTTATTTCTTAAAATGTATGTGTTTTCCTTCATTAATAAACATTGGTGTGAACTTTTCAAGATGTTTTTCTGAGTTTAGTTTCTAAATAGTGTGAGTAAGGTTCTTCAAAGGAAACGGATGTGAACTCAAACACTGTTGTAAGAACATCAGTTCAGGTTCTAGTGTTTGTGATGGAGCTTTAAAATGGCTGATGTTCCCACACTTGTCTGAGGTGTGTTTTCACTCTCACTCACCCTCCGGCTGTGCTCCAACGCCACCTCCAATGTTTGTGTGTTAGGCTCTCCAACCCCATGGACATCTGCCAGCTGTTAAAGTTCCCCTCAGGCTGAACGCTGTTCAGCTAGCTTACTTAACAATGCTGGAGTGTGTGAACACAAGCAGAACATCAAACAATGTAGTCACTGTGTAGAGAATGTGGGAAATTATCACAGGAGTCTCAATGGCATGAAATAAAGTGTTTTACAGGAAGTGGTCAGAATTTGGTCTAATGATCAGTTCAAATCCTGACATTAATGTTGGGGTTCAGTTCAGGGTTTGGTCTGTAGGGTTTGGTTTGGCGTGTAACTGTTAGGGTTCTAGTTTCAGAGTTCTTGCACCTCCACACCGATAATTTCTCTATAAGATATATAAAGTTTATAGTTTTTTTATAGTGATTTTTTATAAAGACTATTTGTTAGGAGTTTATCTGTGATCAGTGTTTATCCACTAGAGGGAGCTGTTCATGTCTAAAAAAAAAAGTTAAAGCATATAGAAGAAGAAACCCTGCCCACACACACACACACACACCCACACACCCACACACACACACACACACACACACACACACACAGAGTATGTTGGGCGGGTTAGAGGGAGGATACGAGGGTGCGGTGGTTGATGATTCATAATCTTCTGAGTTGCTAAGTGACAGGAGGAGTTGTTTTCAAACTTCAGGGCAATAATGAACAACTGGAGTGTGTGTGTGCGTGTGTGTGTGTGTGGGAGAGAGAGAGAGAGGTCTGAGTAAGAATGAGTGTATAACAATCCATTCTAAAAGGGCAGAGATAGAGAGAGAGAGAGAGAGAGAGAGAGAGAGAGAGATGTTCGCTGTAACCATGGAGATACAGCGATCACCATGGAGATGTCTGGAATGTAAACACCACATGATGTCATTTCCTGCACTTTTACTTACAGTCTTTTTATAAGCATTAATTAATCTGAATAACAGTCATTATTGTCTAGTTACAGCACTGGATGTCCTCACTGACCGGTTCTATTATATATGTTCATTTATTATTTAGATTAAAATTAGTAAGATGACTTGAACTACAGTGAATGAGTGTGTGTGTGCCCTGCGATGGGTTGGCACTCCGTCCAGGGTGTATCCTGCCTTGATTCCCAATTACGCCTGAGATAGGCACAGGCTCCCCGTGACCTGAGAAGTTCGGATAAGCGGTAGAAAATGAATGAATGACTTGAACTATCTAAAGCTAAAACACCTAGCATAGCATAGAGAGCTACACATTTTATACTGTACATTATATACAAAAATAAAAGTTGGGACACTGTACAAATTGTGAATAAAAACAATGCAATGATGTGGAACTTTAAAATTTCAATATTTTATTCAGAATACAACATAGATGACATATCAAATGTTTAAACTGAGAAAATTTATCATTTTAAGTGAAAAAATAAGTTAATTTTAAATTTCATGGCATCAACACATCTCAAAAAGGTTGGGACAAGGCCATGTTTACCACTGGGTGGCATCTTCTCTTCTTTTTATAACAGTCTGCAGATGTCTGGGGACTGAGGAGACAAGTTGCTCAAGTTTAGGATATAGGAATGTTGTCCCATTCTTGTCTAATACAGGCTTCTAGTTGCTCAACTGTCTCAGGTCTTCTTTGTCGCAACTTCCTCTTTATGATGTGCCAAATGTTTTCTATGGGTGAAATATCTGGACTGCAGGCTGCCATTTCAGTAACCGGATCCTTCTTCTATGCAGCCATGATGTTGTAATTGATGCAGTATGTGGTCTAGCATTGTCATGTTGGGAAATGTAAGGTCTTCCCTG
Organism: Tachysurus vachellii; assembly: GCF_030014155.1. Lineage (NCBI taxonomy): Eukaryota > Metazoa > Chordata > Actinopteri > Siluriformes > Bagridae > Tachysurus > Tachysurus vachellii. The sequence goes on along the minus strand of NC_083462.1, from coordinate 1,700,606 downwards.
AAAGAGACGACATCTGGATGGAAGCGTATGTTGTTCTAGAACTTGGATATACCTTTCAGCATTGATGGTGCCTTTCCAGATGTGTAAGCTGCCCATGCCACACACACTCATGTAACCCCATACCATCAGAGATGCAGGCTTCTGACCTAAGCGCAACTTGGATTGTCCAGTTTTCCAAAAAGAACTTCATCTGACCACGGAACAGTTTTCCACTTTGCCACAGTCCATTTTAAAGGAGCCTTGGCCCAGAGAAAACGGCTGCGCTTCTGGATCATGTTTAGATACGGCTTCTTTTTTGACCTATAGAGTTTTAGCCGGCGACAGCGAATGGCTCGGTGGATTGTGTTCATCAACAATGTTTTCTGGAAGTATTCCTGAGCCCATGTTGTGATTTCCATTACAGTAGCATTTCTGTATGTGATGCAGTGCCTTCTAAGGGCCCGAAGATCACAGGCAGCCAGTATGGTTTTCCGGCCTTGACCCTTACGCACAGAGATTGTTACAGATTCTCTGAACCTTTGGATGATATTATACACTGTAGGTGATGAGAAATTCAAACTCTTTGCAATTTTTCTCTGAGAAACTCCTTTCTGATTTTGTTGCACTACTTTTCGCCGCAGCATTGCGGGAATTGGTCCTCTGCCCATCTTGACTTCTGAGAGACACGGCCACACTGAGAGGCTATTTTTATACCCGATCATGTTGCAAATTGACCTAATAATCAGCTGGTCTTCCAGATGTTCATTATATGTACATTTAACTTTTCCAGCCTCTTATTGCTACCTGGAATGTGCAGCTCTCATGAAATCCAAAATGAGGCAATATTTGGCATGACATTTCAAAATGTCTCACTTTCAACATTTGATATGTTATCTATATTCTATTGTGAATGAAATATAAGTTTATGAGATTTTTAAATTATTGCATTCCTTTTTTTTTTCACAATTTGTACAGTGTCCCAACTTTTTTGGAATCGGGTTTGTATATATATACAGTATACTGTATACTGTAGTATTGTATAGATTTATTCAACTTTTTTTATAAATTATTCAACCTTCTATATTTTCTATATTTGTATAGAAATATAGAAAATGTATCTAAAAAACTATTTATTACTTTGTGTGTGTGTGTGTGTGTGTGTGTGTGTGTGAGAGAGAGAGAGAGAGAGAGAGAGAGAGAGTGTGTGTGTGTGTGTGTGTGTGTGTGTGTGTGTGTGTGTGTGTGTGTGGAGTCAGTGATGAAGAGTTTTGTGAAAGCTTGTTAGACAGGATTCTAAATTCCAATCCTCGGTCATCATCTGGGTGTGTACTGGTGTAGAAGTGTGTGTGTGTGTGTGAGAGAGAGAGAGAGAGAGAGAGAGAGAGAAAGAGCGAGATCAAGTTTGGTACAAAATACCCAGACACACAGCATGTTGCTCTGACATCAACACATTGTTATCTTACCTGATGACTGGTGTGTGTATGAGTGTAGACACAGTAACTGTTTTTTTTTTTTTTTACATCAAACAGGATGTGTGTCTTTGCCCACAGGGTGATGTGGTGCAGCTAGTGTAGTAAAGGAAAGACAGAGTAAAGTTGCATGTTTGCTTCTATGCTTTCTTGCTTGCTTGCTAACCTTCTCTCCTTTAGCCTGCTGCTACTGAACGTCTACATATATTTACAAAACTCTGTTAACACAATGTCTGTACAAACTATACTCTGGTCACCACTATATTTTTGTCTGTCTAGGTTGCACTCTATGCATTTTACTGTTTAGTCTTTAGCACTGTGTTGCCTTATGTACCCCTCAGTTGTTCTATGTAGCTCCATGGTCCTGGAGAAACTGTGTTTCATTTCACTGTGTACTGCATCAGCTCTATATGGTTGAAATGACAATAAAACTTCTTGACTTGACATGACTTGCTAATGGTGAGCCCTTGTGATGACCTTGTGGGTAAACCTCTCCTTGCACAGTAACTAGGTGCTTTGCTGCTTCAGGCTAATGTTGGTTTGGAGTAGACTGATGCACCAGTGACCTACTGCAGCCATGGAGGGGCCATGGTGGTCATCCTAGGTTACTCCTTGCCACTGGGAGTTACCTCATCATGGTAAAGATACTGTTATCACATGTGTGGCAGGACAAGAAACCTCTTTGTGTGGGTCTCCACCTAACAATGGACAATGGACGAATGGGCTTAGAGCTCCTAGCATATATGCGACATATGGCTATGTGGTTGCTAGGAGCTAAGGTTGACAGGGAGCTGCTTTCAGAAGACCCCCAAAGACTACAACAGGGGAAGGGTCTAGAAAAATTGCTCGCTCACTGGCTCCGGGGTTGGTTACAGAACCTACAGGGAATTCCACTTTGCTGTCAAAGTAAGAAAAAAATCCCATTCGGACTAGCAGCATGGAATGTTAGAACCCTCCTTAGGAACTCAGGTGCAGCGAGAGCTTAGATTTATTTATTATGTTTGTGTGTAAGTATGTGTTTATTGGAGGTGTCTTAGCATTCACTGTGGATAGCAAAGAAAGAATTTCATTGTACAGGGAGACATGTTTTTCTCACTGTGCACATGACAATAAACGCTTTGAACTTTAACTTCTGGAGAGGCTACCCCCTGGTGGCCAACATCAGCATGGTGTCAGACTGGCAATCAGAGTCTTTTACTGAGCATCCTTTAAAAACACCCACTGGAATAAGTATGAGGCTGATGACACTTCACATCCCTTAGCAAAGTAGTGCTATGCTAATCTGTTTAGTGCGCATGGGTCCACACTGCCATCCGACACTTGTGTAAAGGAGAGCTTCTATCATGTGTTAGAGACCATTTCTTCACCATTTCCCCTGGAATGACAAGAGTGCCTTTAATGCAAGGATGGGAAGAAACATGTTATAGTAGACATGATATTGGGCAAGTTTGGGCAAATGATTTTAGGCTGCTAACACTGTGTAGAGCAACAGTTATGAATATACTGTTTCAGCAGTTAAAAAAGATTAAATACAAAACATATTGGACATACTTGTGATCTGAACACTGGCACCTGCTGGACTACAGTATGGCAATGAGGCAATGTCTGACTGAGCATGAAAGACTGCTGGACCAGTCACAGCTGGACCAAGATCACACATCAATATAACCATCAAACATAGTGTGTGTGAGGGGTGTGTGTGTGTGTGTGTGTGTGTGTGTGTGTGTATGTGTGTGTGTGTGAGTGTGTGTTTGTTTGTGTGTGTGTGTGTGTTTGTTTGTGTGTGTGTGTGTGTGTGTGTGTTTGTGTGTGTGTGTGTGTGTGTGTGTGTGTTTGTTTGTGTGTGTGTGTGTGTGTGTATGTGTGTGTGTGTTTGTATGTGTGTGTGTGAGTGTGTGTTTGTTTGTGTGTGTGTGTGTGTGTGTGTGTGTGTGTGTGTGTGTGTTTATTGGTTTTAGGCTTGAGACCAGATTTAGTAAAGTGCAAGACAATTATAACAGAAACCCTATAAAAGATACAGATAGATAGATAAATAATATATAAACACTAGCAGGGTTCCCACGCGTCCTGGAAAACCTGGAAATCCTGGAAAATTAATGACCAATGTTCCAGTCCTGGAAAACACATGGAAAATGAGAGAAAACATAAATTGTCCTGGAAAAAATCTTGTTGTCCTGGAAAATTATTATTTTTAAATGTTCTTGATCATTTAAAGAACAGTTTACAACTGGTCGAAACAATTAACGTTAGTAACAGAAAGCGCTCTGTTCAGGGACGCTGAGTTTTGACGAGTTTTTTGTTATGCTGTTTAATCTCGCTGTGACGGATGACGCTGTCTTGTGTTGGTGGTTTCAGCTGCTAGGAATGGTTTAAGTGCTCAAATGTTTTCAGCAAATGGTGACGGGTAAGCAGGTTATATTAACCTTGTTAATCTGAATATCATGTGCAAGGGGAATGCACAGCAAACTAAAGCATGCATGACGGGATTGGCCTGAGAAAGGAGAGGGTATTAATATGTGTGGTCTTTTTATTTTATAAATGTTGAAATTTCATTCACATGACAAATTGTCTTTAAAAGTATAGTTAAGTAATAGTCATAAAGTGTACGTTGTTTTTAAGACTTCTGGAGAGAAGGACATATTACTTTAGGCCGTGAATCTGTGAGCCTTGTCTTTTTTTGCTAAATTTGAAATGTCCTGGAAAAGTCCTGGAAAATGATCTCTGAAAAAGAGTGGGAACCCTGACTAGAGTATTCATACTGAAATACTCCAGACAGACTACATACATGTTAAATAAACACTCAGAACCTGAGACCTAAATACTACAGGAACACTTTAAACATCCAGCAGAAATACTACATAAATAAGTCTACATGAATATTACTACTCCATAATACTACACTGAAAATACTACAATAATATCTTATTTCTATTTTAGAAATTAGAATCTATCTATCTATCTATCTATCTATCTATCTATCTATCTATCTATCTATCTATCTAGCCATGTCCACACACACACACACACACACACACACACACACACACACACACACACACACACACACACACACACACACACACACACACCCCAGGATGAGGAAAAGATTATGTCTCTCACACACAAACCCTATAATACCAACAGTTCTGTCACACCACACCATTGTTACCATAACAACACACACCAAGGACAATATTTGGGAGTTCCCTAAACAAGAAGCATTGTATGACGAAAGCAGTCT
>NC_083462.1:1668417-1688417 GCF_030014155.1 Tachysurus vachellii | reverse complement strand
CTGTAGACCAATTCAATTAGTCAAATCTGCAGACACTTACCTCTCACCTCACCACCTTTACACTGATTACTGCAGAGTCTTAGACAGTCGTCATCAGTCTCTACACCGCCTTCAGGAATTCACCTGTAATTGCTCTCCTTTAATCCTGCCCATGATGCAATGCTACATAAACACCAGTTCACTTTATTCCCCAAGCACAAGACAGACCAATTTAACAGAGGTTGCTCTATCATTATATCCCGTATTAATCCTGTTCTCTTCCTTCTCTTGTCCATGTTGTGAGACACCGCCGTGCCGCTCCCGATGACCCACTATTCCTCATGGCTAACAGTCATCCAGGATAAACCCCTGGTTTGTTTCCAGACTGAAGCAGCTGACTCATCTCTCTGTGGTCTCTCGATGTCTAAACTACACATTCATTCTTCAGAATTGGTGCAGCAACCACAGCTGCTCCCAAAGAGCTGAGTTCCAGCAACCCCCCATCTTATTAATGCATCTGAATGACCAGCAGGGGGAGTCACAGTCCATCAGAGGTTAAGCTGAGTGACCTTCGTTTTTTCCCTTTATTTTGACTTGTACAAAAATGAATGGTAATGATACTGAAGAGGGACGAAACTATTTTAACTGCCTTTGATGTTTTCCAGTAGACAATAGCAAACATATTAATAAAATAGTGGCAAACAGGAAGTGATTTTCTGTTGAATTAATGATGTAATATTCATTTATTTAATAATGGTGTTGAATGACAGTGTTATAACAAACGATCAAACAATGGTGCAGATAATAGTTGACTATATATAGAAAATGTGTGAATTTTGTAACAGGGAGTTAAAAGTGAAGCCACAATATCTCTGAGGTCCACCACAAGGGTAAGGCCTAATGGTTAGAGAGTCTGACTCCTAACCCTAAGGTTGTGGGTTTGAGTCTCGGGCCAGCAATACCACGACTGAGGTGCCCTTGAGCAAAGCACTGAACCCCCCAACTGCTCCCGGGTGCCGCAGCATAAATGGCGTGTGTTCCGGGTGTGTGTTCACGGTGTGTGTGTTCACTGCTGTGTGTGTGCACTTTGGATGGGTTAAATGCAGAGAATGAATTCTCTATGGGTCACCGTACTTAGCCGTATGTCACGTCACTTCACTTCACTTCACAGGCTAGCTGTAGAACTGCATTCTAAGTTCCATCTTCACAAATTATTTTTAGTGTTCTGTCATTTTTCGGTCATATTGCCTCTAATATTACATGCTATAATAAACAAGTTTCGTAGACGTTATGGTGATGATTAAAGGGGCGTGATCAGTGACGTGACTGATGGCTCCACAGTCACTATATAGTCACACTTCCACAGTCTGTAAGTCAAGTCAAGTCAAGTCAAGAAGCTTTTATTGTCATTACAACCATATATAGCTGTTACAGTACACAGTGACATGAGACAACGTTTCTCCAGGATCAGGGTGTTACATAAAACAAAGACAGAGCTATAAGGACTTAGTAAGTTAGTCCTAGATACATAAAGTGTATCTGTGCAACCTGGTGTACACAGTGCAGGAGAAGACAGACAAGACAGACAAGACAGTGCAGGACAAAAGACAGTGCAGGACAAAAGACAGTGCAAACAAAAAATACAAGACAATACACAAAAGACATTACACAAAAACAGTGCTGACCAGTTTAAATACTGTGTGTTCAACAATATTGCTGTATGTTCAATCAATCAATTAGTGTGTGTGTGTGTGTGTGTGTGTGTGTGTGTGTGAGTCTGTTTGTGTGGGTCTGTGTGTGTGTTTGTCTGTGTGTATGTATGTGTGTGTCTGTGTGTATGTCTGTCTGTGTGTGTATGTGTGTGTGTCTGTGTGTGTGTTTTTCCTTAATATGTTCATCTTCTAATTTTAATAGTTTTGACATCAACATGCCAATATTACAAATGTGCAGAAATACTGGAATGAACACATTTTTTAGTATAATAGCTCTCACTGGTCCCTCTGTAAAACTTAGTCAGAATGGGGGGAGGGAGATGGGCGGCATGATTATTACACAGGTGTGCTTTAGGCTGGCCACAATAAAAGGCCACTCTAAAATGTGAAGTTTTTATCACACAGCACAAAGCCACATATGTCGCAAGTTTTGAGGGAGCGTGCAATTGTCATGCTGACTGCAGGAATGTCCACCGCTGTTGCCCGTGAATTGAATGTTCATTTGTCTACCATAAGCGGTCTCCGAATACGTTGCAGAGAATTTGGCAACCACACCAGCTCAGGACCCCCACATCCAGCATCTTCACCTTCAAGATTGTCTGAGACCAGCCACCCGGACAGCTGCTGCAACAAACGGTTTGCATAACCAAAGAATTTCTGCTGTCAGAAACCGTCTCAGTGAAGCTCATCTGCATGCTCGTCGTCCTCATCGGGGTCTCGACCTGACTGCAGTTCTTCGTCATAACAGACTTGAGTGAGCAAATGCTCACATTTGATGGCGTCTGACACGGAGACGTGTTCTCTTCATGGATGAATCCTGAGTTTCTCTGTACAGGGCAGATGGCAGACAGCATGTATGGAGTCATGCCGGTGAGCAGTTTGCTGATGTTAACGTTATGGATGGAGTGGCCCATGGTGGAGGTGGGGTTATGGTATGGGCAGGTGTATGTTATGGACAATGAACACAGGTGCATTTTATTGATGGCATTTTGAGATACCATGAAGAGATCCTGAGGCCCATTGTAGTGCCAGTCATCCGTAACCATCACCTCATGTTGCAGCATGATGATGCACAGCCCCATGTTGCAAGGATCTGTACACAATTCCTGGAAGGGGAAAACATCCCAGTTCTTGCATGGCCAGCATACTCATCGGATATGTCACCCATTGAGCATGTTTGGGATGCTCTGGACCGGCATATACGACAGCGTGTTCCAGTTCCTGCCAATAGCAACGTCGCACAGCCATTGAAGAGGAATTGACCAACATTTCATAGGCCACAATCAACAACCTGATCAACTGCCTATTGTAACCAGCCTAAAGCACACCTGTGTAATAATCATGCTGTCTAATCAGCAGCGTGATATGAGACCTGTGAGGTGGATGGATTATCTCAGCTAAGGAGACGTGCTCACTAACACAGATTTAGACAGGTTTGTGATCAATATTTAAAAGAAATAGGCCTTTTGTGTACATAGAAAAAGTCTCAGATCTTTGAGTTCAGCTCATGAAAAATGGGGCAAAAACAAAATCGTTGTGTTTATAATTTTGTTCAGTGTATATATACTGGATACTGCTGATAAGAAACTATGTTCATTCAAATGTTACTGCACGAAATATTGTTTGAACATTCAGTATTCACACACAGTATATACACTGGTCGGTCGGCGCTGTTTCTGTTACTGTTTATTGTCTTTTGTGTGTTGTATATTTTGTACTTTTTGTATTGTCTTGTAACTTTGTGTCTGCACTGTCTTTTGTCCTGCACTGTCTTGTCTGTCTTGTTTGTCTTGTCCTGCACTGTTTGCACCAGGTTGCACAGTTGCACTTTATGTGGCTAGGACTACTTACATGTCCTTAGCCCTGTCTGTGTTTTATGTAGCACCCTGATCCTGGAGAAATGTTGTTTCATTTCACTGTGTACTGTAACAGCTATATATGGTTGTAATGACAATAAAAGCTTCTTGACTTGACTTGACTTGACTATATGCCTGTATAAGCCTTGCCTGTAAAGTCATGGGTTTAGATCTAAGAAAAAAACTTGAAGTGAATAAGACTGCATGTGTCAATCGAAGCAGTTTTATCTAAAAATGCCACAGTAAACATTAATTCATGGCATTTGTAAATTCTTTCATAAATTCATAGACTAACTTATTCATACATTGTGTAAGTTATAGGTTGATACTAATACTTTTAGCAATTCTATTATTACTAATAGAAGGGTGAGGGCACTAAATGCGATAAATGAGCTGCAAGGAGAATGGACTCTTTACAAAAAATAAATTGAGGGCACTCCCAAAGTTTCAGGGAAGCCAGAGATCATTTTAATACCTGGTTCAGAGACAAAAGACAAGAGGTTAGCATGGTAAGAGAGCTATTCCACTGTCAATGCAGCGCTAGTCTGGGTATTTACCTACTGTATTTGATTCAGTCATTGGATCACATCACAGACCAGCTATATGTCACCTCTGGGGCAGGCCCACCTCAAAAGGAGGTTTTCTGGGGAACAGTGTTGCACCTTTATGGGACCAGATGAAAATCTGACCAAGATACTGCAAAAGATGAAGAAAGTGAAGAAAGTATAGACCAGGACCAACAGAACACTGGTGGGCGTGTCTGTCCTACTGATCCTGTTATGTTGTGTAATACAAAATGGTGAAAAAAAAGTTGATCAATTATGCTGAAAAGATCAATTATTTCTGAAATGTCTGAATTTTGTTATTCTGTGATCATTTTGTGTTAAGTCTAGTTCATCATAGTTCATGGCAGAAAAATATGCTTGGCTTAGTCAAGCACCACAAAACGACAAAAAAAAGACTGTTAACTGATTGCCAAAATGTCTGAATAGTGTTACACTGTAATCACTTTGTTTTATGCCGTGTTTGTGTTTCTCACTGCTGCGAAAAATGCTTTGCTTAAACAACAAATACACTTCACACATAAAACATGTTAAAATATGTCTTTTGACGAGAATTGTACTTGCAAGTTTTTGGAATTTTTTAAAGAATCCGGTCAGCAGACGTCCATCATGAAGGGTCTGATACCTTATGAATGTCTAGAGAGTTTTTAATAATTAATTAATTTTAATAAGCTGAGTGAGTGTTCACCACAATGGTGAGAGCTATATGAAGGACTGAACATCCAGTTGATGTTTACAGCTTGCATTGAATTTTAAATATTACATATATTAACCCTCCTGCAGTCCTCGTCTGTATTCCTATGCAAATTAGGAGCGCTGAGTCAACTTGACCTTGACTGTTTTGACTGCTTATAAAAAATGAAGTATATATGATAGCTGTTATGAGAGCCATGAGAGCCTTTTTTTTCACCTTTTTAGTCTAACTTGTTTCAAACATACTAACATATATTTTGCAAACATTTTTGTAATATTTAGTATATTAAACCTCATTAATATGCAAAAATGCCTCATTTTCTAGTAAAAAAGAAAAAAGACATTTTTAATTATCTTCACTATAGAGGCACAAAAGTTGATGCACAATTACAGGCTGATATATTTCAAAGCCAGGAGATTGTTTTGAAACCATTTTGACCATTTTTAATGTCAGTAAATAATAAAACCTGTTTTTTTTTCCAGGCCAAATTGACTTAAATGATTATAAATCAAAAAATTCTACAGTAATCACCATTTTTGTGATCAGCTTACATTTGTGAAAATTTTACACTTGTAATATCTATTTTGCCTACCAGATGTCATCTGATCAACCAACAACAGGCTACTCACACACACACACACACACACACACACACACACACACACAAACACACACACACCGAATTTATGAACGATAAACCTTATAAAATTTTGCCATGTTTTGAGTAAAATAAGCAGAAATGATTAAATATTATTTTGGATAACCTCTGACTGATAAATGTCAAACATTACTCAGCATAACTCCAGGCCAAAGCTGACTGATGCAACTAAATTCATAAATAAGAGAGAGGAAACAACTATGATTTGCAAAACACATGTATTTTATTTTTGAACTTCTTTATAAAAATATGAACCTGTGTGTTTGTGTGTGTGTGTATGTGTGTGTGAAATGTTTACAAATGTGTAGCCTTTGTTTGGTCTGGAGGCCAACTGAAATGCAATGCCAATGCTTTGAACAGTGTTTGACTGTCTGTGTGTGTGTGTATGTGTGTGCGCGTGTGAGTGTGTGTGTGTGAAATGTTTACAAATGTGTAGCTTTTGTTTTGTCTGGAGGCCAACTGAAATGCAATGCCAATGCTTTGAACAGTGTTTGACTGTGTGTGTGTGTGTGTGTGTGTGTGTGTGTGTGTGTGTGTGTGTAGCATCATTTCAGTAGATTATATTCTGCCCTCTGCTAGGCAAAGGCATATCAAAAGTGTGAAATATTTAAAAATGTGTAGCTTTTTTTTTCTGGAGGCCTAAAGAAATGCAATGCTCAATTTGTGTGTGTGTGTGTGTGTATGTGTGTGTGTGTGTGGTGTGTGAGTGTGTGTTTTGGGTGCATGTGTTAGTGGACATTTTATGTGTGCATTTTTGTGTCTGTATGTATGTTCATTGCGCTGAAAAGGGCAAAAGTGTGACCTATTGCCCCACTAAATGTGGCCGAGTCAAATTTATTTTACGAACAAATAGTTCAACAAAAATAGACAAAAGTAATTTTACATGCAAAGTTCATAATTTGGAACAATCCTGGTAACTTTCAGGCAAAGATGTGGAAGGAAACCCAAGTTATGACACATTAAACTTTCCAGATGAGCCAAATAGACTCCAGGTCTGCAGAAGGGTTAACCCTTTTTGCTAGTACATTGGTGTTTCAATACTTTCAGTATTGTGGGTCATTACTGTTGCTACATTTGATTCTTTTATTCAGAAACTCGCTGTGCTTTAAATTTCAACATTTGGGATTCCAACTGATGCTGATGGTCAGGATCCTGTAAAGAAACTGACTTCAGAGCTTCTTTGCTTTCTTTTATTCAGGAGTCTAAAACTGGATTTGGAATTTCAAAACCAAGGCTGCCATGTGCCCCTAGATGATGGCATCTTCAACTACCAGGTGGGTCTAGTAGGTGAACTAAAGGGGGCCATGTATGGTCTAACCATGGGCCTGAGCTCCTCAAGCATTAGTCTCTCTAATGCCTTCATAATATCGAACATCAACCCATGGGCCTGTAGTCCTTGGGGTCACTGGGGTGTGACATCTTTGGAATGGGGATGAGGCAGGATGTTTTCCATAACAGAAGGACCTTCTGCAATCTCAGGCTCATGTTGAAGACATGGTGAAGGACACCACAGAGCTGGGTAGCACAGGCTTTGGGTATCCTGGTGTAGATCTTATCAGGGCCTACAGCCTTGATGGATTAAAGCTTCCTCAGCTGTCTTTTAACATGGTCAGGTGTGAACGACACTGTAGTGAACAGTGAACTTGAACTTTACCCCAGTGCGAAGTCTCGATTTGCCTCTGCTATCGGTCTGCACGTTTATGTCCTGTGTTTTTCCGGTTTCTGACTTTGTTCTGTTTGCTTTGTTTCACGTTTGTCTGCTGCCTGCCCTGACCTTTTTTCCTGTATTACCGATTCTGATTTTGTCTCCTACGTTGTTGTATTTGCCGGTTCTGACCCACGCCTGTTGTACCACGAGTCTCTTATTAAAGCATGCAAATGGATCCTCCGTCTTATGACGCTTCATTACATGTATGTATTTATCCCCAATGAGCAAGTCTGTGGTGACTCAAGTTCCTGAGTGACCCCCATCACCTTCACAGGCTCCTGGAGGATGAATCTGCGAGTTTGATGTTCAGCCACACGGACCCTCCCACTCAGGACACCCAGAAGATTGACAGCTCCTCTCACTTTCCCCTGGAACTCAGCTACAGACTGTTTCTGCTTCTTCACCTTCTGGATTCCTTCACGTATCTGCTTTAGCTGGTCATCTTTCTGACTGATGTCACATTCGGTCTGGGAAATCTTAGACACGTAGTGAGATACTTTAAGTTCATAGTTTCTCACTTCATTCTCAGACTTTCTCACCTCCTCTTGAGCCTCTTGTACAGCATACTCTGCTTGATCCAGTTCAGCTGCACCACCAATCATCATGGCAGGACCTGAACATTGAAGACACAAACTATAGAGTCAGAACAGACACTCACATGAAGGTTATGATGATGGAACAGTTCAGATGTCATTATATTTATCTGTAAGCTGTAAGTCTTACCTGCAATCCATCCAATGATAGGTATAACTAACACTCCTGCCCCAACAGCTGTGACGATTTCAGCATCACGTTTCCTTTTCTTCTGACCCTGAAGTGTGTGTATTGCCGAATCCAGATTTCACCTGGTCTGCTCCAGAGCTCCCTGTGATTCTCTGAGCAATTTTTCATTTGATTTCTTTTTTTCTCTAAAGTTTTCTAAGGTTAGTTTTGTGTTATTCATCTCCTGCTTGAGTTTCCACTCATCTTGTATCAGTCTCTCTAAGTTTTCATCCAGACTTTTTAACCCTGAACTGGCTTCCTGTTCTGACTGCTTCAGGAGCTGATGAGCCTGTACTATCTGCTGTCTGATGTAGTCGTAGTTGGAGCATTTCCCAGTTACAGGATCTACATCTGCCTCAATAAGAGCCTTATAGACTTCATTCACGGACGAGATCCCACCTTTCAGCTGAATGAGAACAGCTTCAGCTGTGTTCTTCAGCACAGCTCTGTAGAGAAAAATATAAATCACAGGCAAGAATACAAGATCACTATTAAAATAAAACAATTTTTAATATGATTGTTAAACTTTTAAATTCTATTAAACAAAAATAACTTGCTTGTACTTAGTGATGTTCATCTGAAACAGAAAACAATAGTTTTGTCAAATGTTTCTCTTAAGACCGTCAAAAAAAACCCTCTATACAGTATATTTTATTCTAGATATTTGCATATCTGGGTAACTACTCAAACTAGGTGATTTCAGATTTTTTAAATTAATGATGGTGATGCAGGTCTGACTGTCATAATGGCTAAATATATTTTAAGAGTGAAATCATACCGTCTGTAGTAAGCTGTTATATCTTCTTCCAGCTCAGTTTTTTAAAGATAATCCTCCTTTTAAACTGCTGTATCACAACATGGGGCCTGACGCTCCAAATGGGGAGGAGATTCAACAGACTATAAATTTCTCTGTGATTGTTGAGTTTTCTTACCTGTACTGCATTTTTGTAGACAGAGCTGACGGAGAAACGCGTCCACATCTTCACTAAAAACTACCAATATATCAAGGTACAGATTTTGTTGTACACCTAAGATTTTATTTATTACTCTAGTAATTAACTTGCACATTTTATCCATTTGATTTAATTATTAGTGGCAGAATTTTTATACCTATTAGATATAATCAGTGTGTCTTTAAGTAGACTTTATAGTGTTTGACTACCAATTGGAAGGTTGCAAGTTGGAATCATTAGTCCAGCAAGCTGCACAAGGACTTTATATGTCAATTGCTCAGCTGTATAAAATGTAAGTCATTTTGGATAAGGGTGTTGCCAAATGCTGTAAACTGGAGATCTGATTATTAAATTGGTCCCAAAATGATCATGATTATGTTCCAATTGCAGAAAAAAAATTAAATAAAAAATAACTAAAAGTAAATGTGTTGACTTGGCTAATTGTATAGTAGCTACTATTCATAGTAAATAGTGCTCCTGATTAGGCAGCCTAAACCTAGGTTCTCAATGCCTCTGAGGTGAATGATTACATGTGGGACAGGCACATGTATAAAATTACAAAAAGCGAACACATATACCTCTTCGGTGCGTAATTTTTAACATACATATCAGACATATTTATATCCTTTGGTTTTTCTATTCTTTTCAATACTTTTATTCAGGGGCAGTTCTAGGCCTTTTTTATGGTGGCTTCAGCCCACTGTGTGTGATCTCAGCCACCCTAAAACTAAAAGTATAATTTTTACTTTCATAAATAAACAATAAAAATTCCATTAAAATTCAGGACATGCCGTCGATGGGAAAGAAAATTATTTATCAGTTTGATCCAAGAGCGATTTATTTTACTTTGCTTTTACGCGCGTTTGTTTGTTTTGTTTTGTTTAACCTTTATTTTTACAGGCAAGTCATTAAGAACAGGTTCTTATTTACAATGGAATAAACACTTAGGGAAAGGGAAGTAGGGCTAAAATAAATACAAAACATTAAAAATACATACAGGTTAACAATTACATAAATACATTTTAAAACATAATTATGTAGAGAAGCAACTGCACGTGCAGTCAGAGCTGGAGGCGTTTATCTATAACGTTAATCGACGGAAAGACGCAAAGACGGCAACCAAAAGCAGTGAAATTTCACTATTCTTATTACCAGAGTTGATAGCACAAAGAAAATATTAAAATCAAATCAAATCAAAGTTCATTTATAGAACACTTTTTAAAAACAGCAGGTGTTCACCAAAGTGCTGTTCAAACAATCTAAAATAAACAATAGAACTAAAAAGCATAAAATAATAATAATAAAATAAATAAATAAAAACTAAATAAAAGACTAATAAAATTGCAATAAATACAATAATAATTAGTAGCACACACTTAAAAAGAACTCCTAACAGGTAACTCTCATACTGCGTTGTAAGCTGCCCCTTACAAATATGTTTTTAAATGTGATTTAAAAACAGCCAGTGAAGGTGCCTGCCTAATGTACAAAGGCAAATTATTCCAGAGTTTGGGGGCCGCTACTGCAAAGGCACGGTCACCTCTGCTCTTTAATTTTGCATTGGGGGATACTAAAAGCTGTTGCCCAGCAGACCTAAGTGATCTGGATGGAACATGTGGCTTTAATAGATCTGAGAGATATTTAGGACCAATGTTATTTAATGATTTAAAAACTAAAAGTAAAATCTTGAAATCAATTCTAAAATGAACGGGCAACCAATGAAGGGAAGCCAAAATAGGTGCTGTGTTCTCATTTGCGTGTCCCCGTTAATAAACATGCAGCTGCTTTTTGTACCCTCTGCAAACGTTTTAGAGATGCCTCACCAATGCCTACATAGAGACTATTACAATAGTCCAGTCGGGATGATATGAAAGCATGGATGACCCTCTCAAAATCAGTAAAAGGTACAAATGACTTGACTTTAGATAATTGCCTTAACTGATAAAAACACGATTTAACTACCAAATTAATTTGTTTTTCTAGTTTAAAGTCACCGTCCATTAAAACCCCCTTAAAAACAGGCTTCACAAATGACTTTATGTCACCCAGATCTACATCAGGAGTATTAATGGTACCACCAGGTCGAAATAAAATGATTTCAGTTTTATCTTCATTACACTTTAAGAAGTTGGAGGCCATCCAGGCTTTAATATCTTCAAGACATCTCAGCAAAGGTGCCACAGAGTTTGCACCCTTACGTTTCAAAGGCAGATAGCGTTGCAAGTCATCTGCATAACAGTGAAATGAAATGCCATGTTTCCTAAAAATGGACCCTAAAGGTAATATATATATATATATATTAGGGATGCAACAATACAGTTAGCTCACGGTTCAATACATACCTTGGTTTTTTAACCACGGTTTTCGGTTCGGTTCGGTTCTGATAGCTTAACACATGATAGTCTCTCACTCACTCATCTTCTACCGCTTATCCGAACTACCTCAGGTCACGGGTCGCCTGTGCCTATCTCAGGCGTCATCGGGCATCAAGGCAGGATACACCCTGGATGGAGTGCCAACCCATCACAGGGCACACACACTCTCTCATTCACTCACGCACTCACACACTACGGACAATTTTCCAGAGATGCCAATCAACCTACCATGCATGTCTTTGGACCGGGGGAGGAAACCGGAGTACCCGGAGGAAACCCCCGAGGCACGGGGAGAACATGCAAACTCCACACACACAAGGCGGAGGCGGGAATCGAACCCCCAACCCTGGAGGTGTGAGGCGAACATGCTAACCACTAAGCCACCGTGCCTCACACATAAAAGTGTTTTTTGTTATTCTATGCTTAGGCAATAGGAACAGTAAGAGGTTAAGAAGAAACAAATAAAAACGATTTATTGTAATACTCATACTTGTACTTCAGTGAACATAAATAAACCATCTTAATTAAACTTAACAGTACTTAACAGGTCTCCTCAACTTCCATGTATTCACTGCGTTTGTCAACTCTTCTGCCAAATGAGCGCTTGTATGACTTTCAAACTGGGGACGGTTTTGGAGTACAGCGCTTTTCATTTCCCAATCCGACATGTAGTGAACAATTACAGTGAGGTAACTCACGGTTGCCCGCGAGGTCCAACCATCTGTGGTCAGAGCAAGGCTCTGTGCTTGAGCCAATTCGTACACAATACTGTTGCATGTCTTTTCATAGAGGTCGGGAATTATCTCGGTGCTGAAAAAAGTGCGAGACGGTAGTCTGTAACATGTGTTTTTATAAGATGACAAAAGCCCGCATCTCCAATCACTGAAAACGGCTGCAGATCTTTGGCAATGAACACCCCCACTGCCTTTGTTATTTTCATGTGTCTCTCGGAACCAGTTGGGTATGTATGCTGGAACCATTCAGCGAGGGACTGTTGTTTTTTGGAGGACTTTATTACCTGCTCTGCTATCCTGCCTTCAGACATTGATATTGCTGGGTGATGGTGCCGCAGATGTGCAATCATATTGGAAGGGTTTCCGTTTGAGTAGGCTACACGTGTAAAACAATGCTTGCAGACAGTCATTATTTTATTACAGACATAAATTATTTAAACGTAAAACCGAAAAAAAAAACGCAATTCACAAGCGCGTATTGAACCGTGGATGTCGTACCAAACGGTTCAATATTATATTGAGAATTGTGGCATCCCTAATATATATATATATATATATATATATATATATATATATATATATATATATATATATAAAGAAAATAAAATCGGTCCAAGAATGGAACCCTGAGGGACTACACATACAAGAGATGCAGTAGAAGACACAAATTCCCCAAGACGTACAAAGAAAGTTCTTTCACCCAGATAAGATTTAAACCATTGTAACACGGCACCCTTTATACCAACACAATGCTCAAGGCGAGAGTATATTGTGATCTGTGGTGTCAAATGCAGCAGTAAGGTCTAACAGCATAAGAACAGCATAGTTACCTGCGTCAGTGGCCAATAATAAATCATTGTAAACTTTTAACAGGGCCATTTCCGTGCTGTGAAGTGATTTGAAACCAGATTGGTATTCAAGTTTATTTATTTGTATAGCGCTTTTGTTGGTACAACTCTTGCAAGCCATGCAAGTCTAGATAGGCTAATAATTGATTAAAAACAACTTTTTCCAATATTTTGGAAAGAAACAGGAGTTTTGAAATGGGTCTAAAATTAGCAAGAACCGATGAATCCAAGTTAGGTTTTTTTTTTATCAGTGGTTCCACTATAGCGTGTTTAAAATGTAGGGGTACAACTCCATGAGTGAGACTACTATTTACAACCATCAGTATGTTAGGGCCAAGGGTTTCAAAAACCTTCTTTAGGAAATCTGGGGAAATAATATCTAAGGGACAACAAGATGGATTCATTTGATCGATGATGTCTTTTAAACAAGCAAGAGACACTGGCTCAAACTGATTAAAAACAGAGGAGCACACAGGGAAAGAAGACATATCAGCAGAAGGGTGAACAATATTGGCTCTAACAGTCACAATCTTGTCATTAAAAAACTGCAAAATATTTTCGCATGTTTCTTTGGAAAATTCCAAACTTATTTGTTGAGATGTATTTAAAACAGAATTAATAGTGTTGAACAGAACACAAGGTTTATGAGAATTTTTTCGATGACATTAGAGAAATACCTTGACTTTTCCGTTTTTACAGTTTTTTGATATTTGAACAAGATGTCTTTCAAGATATCAGACGAAACCTGCAGCCTATCTTTTTTCCATTGGCGTTCAGCTCTCCTGCACTCACGCCTTGCAGCACGGGTAGTGTCGATCAGCCATGGTTCAGATTTTGGCTTAGCACGCATAGTCCTGAAAGGGGCAGCAATGTTCAGTGCATTCTCACAAGAAGAATAAAATAATGATGTTAACTCATCAGTATTATAATGGTGAGTGGACACTGAGAAGGCCACGTCTGTGCTTTTAAAAACATCAGTAAACCGTTTTGCAGTTACAGAGTTAAATGAGCGACAGCAACGAGCAGGGGCACATGGTTTAGGACTACAGAAACAAGAAATCTCAAATAACACAGGCATGTTGTCAGAAAAAGTAGCATCACAAGCATTAACATTATTAACAGGTAGACCACATGATAAGACCAGATCTAATGTGTGTCCATGCTCATGTATAGTGCTGGCCACAAACTGCAGTAAGTTAAACGACTCAGTGAGATTTAGGAAGTCTTTAACCAACGGTTTGGAGGGACAACAAATATGGATGATAAAATCTCCAATGATTAAAAGTCTGTTATACTGCGGCATGATTTCAGCCAGAAAATCGGAAAAGTCGTTTATAAAGTCTTTATGGTATTTGGGAGGACGATAAATCACAGCACATAGCACTGGGTCAGGTTGATTCAGTTCAAACACAATCAGCTCAAAGCTTGAGTACGTGTTGCACATCACACGCCGGCAGTTTAATTTTTCCTTAAAAATAATAGCAACTCCTCCACCCTGTCCTGTGAGTCGTGGAGAGTTGAGAAAGCCACAGTTTAACGGTAAAACCTCTGAGATCGGGCTTAACTCACCCTCATTCATCCAGGTTTCAGTCACGCACAGTAGATCCAAGATATTTGAGGTATAAAAGTCGTTTAAGATAAAAGTTTTGTTTATCAGCGATCTGGCATTTACCAGAGCAATCCTGACTGAATCTGGTTTATTTGCTATCCGGGGCTCACGATCCAACACCCGTAGGCATGATGAGTTTACTCCACCTCTCCTAAAGTGGGGAGACACTGACCAGGGAACCCAGGACTCCTCGTTGGCGTCGACCACCGGTACTAGCCAGGTGTAAACAGGATCCAAAGAGTGCATGGAAATATAGATGCAGTCGTCTACCTGATACTCTGCTAACG
This sequence comes from Tachysurus vachellii, assembly GCF_030014155.1. Classification (NCBI taxonomy): domain Eukaryota; kingdom Metazoa; phylum Chordata; class Actinopteri; order Siluriformes; family Bagridae; genus Tachysurus; species Tachysurus vachellii. The sequence continues at coordinate 1,673,679 of NC_083462.1, read as the reverse complement.
TTCTACGGGGTTTGCGGGAAACTGCCAGCCGGGATTTAATTTTTACTAGCAGGCCCCCACGCTTCCCCCGCCGTCTATGTCGCTTTTTCTTCCGAGCAGGAAACGGCGTTCGGCAGAGATATACAGGTAATTTGTGCAGGTGAGGTGAGGTTTTCGAGCCACCCGAATTATAAATTAACATATTTTCCATATTCACTCTAATGTTCAGAAGTGTCTGGCGATCATCTACATTGTTAAAAGTAGTTATTAAAAACAACACAAACACGATTAAGGCTAGAGAGAAGAGACGGCCTGCCACACACACCGGCACCATCTTGGAAATTAATGCAAACAATCCATTCAATGCTTTATTTTTATTTAGTATTGAATGGATTGTTTGTTTGTAGAGAATGCACACATACATGAACTGATTTGATTCAAGACTGGCATCATTACATCATGCATAAAATTTTGGTGTCCACTTCTGCCATTTTAAATAATACCATAACTTTTGGCTTACTATGTAGTCATATAATATATAATATAAAACTCTTCTTGTTTTAAATTCTCACTGAGGGCTAAAACCCCGTAAAGATGAAATCCTAGAACCGCCCCTGCTTTTATTCTTGCCTTAGAATCTGACACTTCAGTTATACCTTTTTTTAATTGTGCCTCAATCAAAGCTCTGATATACCAGAGGGGTCTCCCCTCTACAATGGTGGCATAGGCTTGCCTTAGCCTGCCTGGCAGATGCAGGCAATCCAGGTTAATTGGTCCAATGGATTCTGGGTAACTGAGTTCTCATGAACAGTCACTATCACTGTACACTGCTGCTGCCCTCTGCTGGCTGTGAGTTGCCCTAGCAGAGATTCTTACAATTTGACAGTTAAAGTCAATTGGCAAATTAACTGAACATGGAAGAACAGACTAAGTGATATTTGTTTTTTCTTTTAAATCCAGTTATATATTATTCTATCAGACTTTGGTTTGGTGGGACTAAATGTTGCATTCTAGTGCCTGAAAATTTTAGAAGGGATTAGGAATGATGAGGAAAATTCTTGACAAGTATTTTTCCGCTATTTATGTCCAGATCAGGAATATCTGTGTTTGTCTCTGTTTCCACAGATGAGATAATTGCAGGCTTAAGTACAGTGTCTAATGTTTGTGATAAAGCCATGGATGGGCTGATATTTAAATAGCTGCGATATTCATTAAATAATGGATTTTTCACACTTTTCAAAATATGTACACGTGAAGGACCACAGCAAAAAATGCTTTTCTTTCTTGACTAGTGCAGTTGAATATTTACTCTATTACAAAAACAGGTACAGCCAAGTTACCCTGGTTGATTGGCAAAGGAAATGCATACCAGGCTTCACTTTTGATGGTGGCTGAGATCATTGAATTTTACTGGACATCTACCTAAGCTGGGCAGGCCCCAGTCAATTAAGTGCTATCCCTTAGCTACTCCCTTAGATGGTAAAGGAAGAAACCTTGACAGGAACCAGAGTCAAATAGGAACCTCATCATCATATGAATGACACTGGAGGGTGTGATTATAAATATACAGTCAAACAAATTGTATTGATGTAAAAGATCACACGGAGTTCAAATGCATGAGTTCCAAATCCCTTCAAGCTGTAGGAATCCAAATGTTGACCTTATTTGAGCCTATCACATGCCATATTATTCTAGAGAGTCTTTTGGCTTTTTATGTAGTGGCTTCCACTTCCTGCATGTGACCACTTCCATTGGGGGAAAATATATCTGATGCTGCTCCTGATATGTTGAGTTTAACTTGATTCTTTATTGAAACAAAATATGAAAAGGTACAAAAGAACATTGCCTGAGGGTAGTATAGTAACAGCTTCTCTCTCCTTCACTTTCTGTCTAAAATGGCTGCCTACAGGAAGTGACAGAACAGGTGCAATCCATCTCTTAGCCCAGAGGTGTCCAATCTTATCCGCAAAGGGCCGGTGTGGGTGCAGGTTTTCATTCCAAGCAAGCAGAAGCCACTTCTTGGTCACTTCTTGCTTCTGCTTGTTTGGAATGGAAACCTGCACCTACACCGGCCCTTTGTGGATAAGATTGGACATCGCTGTCTTAGCCAGATGGGGTACAAACCAATACAGCTAACAAACCATAAACAGCCCTGTAAAAAGACAATAACAATATTAAATTTTCTTTTTGGTACCTACACATCACTCTTTGTGTGCAGCAGTTGCAGTCAAGACCCATCACCCTTTGCGGACAGATGCCATTTTACAGCCAGTATAAATCCACTCCACATACACAGTAATCGTTCAGTTAACAAAGATCCCTGATTGTTGTTTTTGAAAAGTGAAAAATAATTATCACTGACATAAAAGATCAATACATTTGATGAAGTGAATCTGATTGAACACAAATAAAGAGAGCTGATAAGGTCAGAGAGACGCTATGCATCTAGTCTGACTGAACTTAAAAGGTTCTGCAAAAACCTGTAATTAAGAATCCCCCCCCCCACCGGCCCAATTTGTTTTGTATCACTTTTGCATGTTATACATATTTCATTCATTATTCATTAATCTTACTTTGTTTTTAGTCAGAACAAGAAAGAGATGGATCTTCAAATTGCAAAGAAAACTCAAAGCCTCACCACAGCCCAGGAGATGAGGAACCAAACCAAGCTTGTGATGCAGCCGTATGCCAACTGGGAGGAGTATCTGACTCCTGCTCCTCTCTCCATAGCCATCCTGGGAGAGCTGGTCTTCATCTCCTCCAAAACAGATTTCTCCATCAACAAGAACCCACCTAAAGATGGCTACAAGTTCATCAAATACCCAGAGTCATTTCGTGCCTGCCTCATGCAGGTGTGTAACTCAGGCTGGTGGGCTTTCAACAAGGCCCATAAGAACATGGATCAGATTAGACTTTACACAATGACAGTTCCTGATTACATGAAGATGGTTGTGAAGATCCTGTTCCAAGGTAGTGATGAGGTTGTTGAAGCTCACCTCCCTGAACAGCTGGAGAACATCCGTGTTGTTTCAGATGACTGTCTTGAGCTGGCCAATTCAACAGAAAAACGGTTCACTGATGTCATCAACATTATCCATGAACTGCTGGAAGCATGTGTAAATGCTGAGAACTTTTATGGAGAGGAGCTGGAGCAAATCAAGAGGAAACTGGAGGATGCCAAGCTGAGAAAAAAGTCATCAGAAGAAGCAACTAAACGCTCAGAGAAAGCAATTAAGGACATGGAATAGCAACTGAATGAAGCCCAGGAAACATATAAGAACGCAATGGATTCACTGCCCAGTGGATGGGAAATGATAGGAATGGATTTGGTTGAAGGCTTATCTGAGGGCGTCACAACTCTTATTAATGGAATTGCATCCATGGGATCTGAAGCGTTCACACAAAATTACCTTAAAAGAAATCTGTCTAAAAGTCCAGAATCTGAGTCTGATTTCTTTGCTGAAATTACTATTTATAGTAAATCTGCAGAAATCCTGAAATGCACAGAAAAAATTCAAGAGTATGTGATTAAAAACACAATTAACTGGAAAGATTTGTATGATCAAAAACACAAAACTACAAAGACAAATTTTCAGGCAGATCAGTTCAAACGAATCTGGAAGAGTTTAAAAAAATGCCCAAACTGCACAGCAAAAGAAGAAGCACAAAACATCTGTACCAAAGGCATTGAGATCTGTGAAGAACTAGCAAAGTATACACCACAACACAAATGTGAAGAAGCCAAAACAAATGAGTTGATTAAACTGATCAGAAACCTGAATGAATCAGCTCGCAGTTTTGACAGCAAAAGTAAATCTGTCACAAAGTCTCCTGCTCTGACTCCAAAACCACCAATGATGTATAAAGAAGAAAGTAACACTGGGAAGGTGAAAGCTTCACAAAGGGCATCAGATAATGCCAGGTTACGCATAGAGCAGAGCCGTGCTCAACTGGACAAGACCAGAGAGATGTATGAGAAGAGTGTAGAGAACATGGAGAAGAACCAAAAGGAGCTGACTGACATCCTGATCACCACGAGGAACTGTGAGATCAAAGAGATCGACTTTAACACCACTATAAAAATGTTGGTTAAGGGTATGGATGCCATGGGGAGAGTGAAGGAGCAGTGGGAGAAGATGGTGCGCTTCTTTCAGATGGTGTCTAACATTGTGAAAATCCACCTGACCAGAACCCTTAAAGATTTTGTTTCTACATCTGAGAAGACACAGAAACTTTCCTACAACGCAAAGCTCTTCTCCAAAGATCTGCTCTACAATCAAGCCTTTCAAGCCACCAACATCGCCAACCTTGTCAACATGATCTCTACAACCTACACTGAGGTGTCCACCAAGCACCTCATGGATCGTGTCAGCGCTCTGGGAAAACTGATGGTCCTGGACAAGGAAAAGCCAGAGTTACAGTTTGAGGTTGATCAGTTACGGAACGCATGTGATGGGGCTCAGAAAGCCATCTTAGTCCTTGTCTGCAAGAGTTTGAAGAGAAGAGTTTTGCAAGACTGGAGAAGATTGATAAAGAGTTACTCGCCATTCTCCCTGCTGCTGCTCCAGAAGAGATAAAGAGCATTCAAGCAGCTGTTCAAAGTGGATTCACAGAAGAAGATGAAGCAACCTACACCTGAGTGAATAAACAAAAATCATACTTCATCATTCCTTTCAGCCTGAACCCTAAAGCAAATGTACCAGATCATGATAATTATAGTAGAGTTAATTATTTGCTAAAACCTAAAGCTGATTCTGCCTCTTTTCAGCATAATTAATGTGTGATTTATATGTTCAGTAAAGTCTGAGTGATATTAACTCATTTAACGTTGTACACTGAATAAATATCATTTGAATTTAACAGTTACATAAAACATCACAATACGCAGCTTTGCTTTTACAAAGTAAATACACTGAAAAATAGTTTCTTTGTGATCAATTAAATATAATTAAATGTCTACAAGTAACTCATTGCCAGCTTCATGTCAAGTCTCTAAAGTGCAGTGAATAAATATGTTTTTTGGCTTGTTTAAAGGTTTTTGTGGTGTTTGTTCACATCTTTCAATGTAGGCAAACACACATTCTGTAAGAGACATTATGAAAGAGACATGATTTGGGCGGGCTATAGGCCATGTGTTTCAGAATACCTCCCATTAGTGCCGCACATACAGTACATGAATAAACAGAAACACACCCACAGTGCAGCGTCTTCTTCGTGTTTACAGGTTGGCATCCACCAGTCCTACAATGCATCACTGCTGTAAACAGGTTAGGCTGTAGGCTA
>NC_083462.1:1483417-1663417 GCF_030014155.1 Tachysurus vachellii | reverse complement strand
ACCCAAGAGAGACGTGTCCGATAATGACTTTCCTCCACCAGAACATAGACTGAAAAGTAAACTGAGTAAATTCTTTGATTCCTTCTTCCCACAGTATGGGAAAACTCAGGTATGGAATCAACTAGAAGTCACACATTATCGGCTTGCCACTTATATTAACTCCACTAATCGGGCAACCGAAGGTATTAAACAGGAACTCGCAGCCCTTAGATTGACTGCTACTGTTACGACCGGGTCTAGGTCAGATTGTAACATACAGGTAAAAATTAAAACTCAGCATGAAAAGAGAAAAGGGCTTCACTTCTTGGATTTATTCAGTTTTCTCTTAAGTGGTTATGGCTTCAGAAGTCGGAAAGGCCAAAATAATAAATAGAACTCCCTCTAACTCAACAAGTACCACTCAGTTAACCTGATCCAAAGAAAAGAAAAGAAAATACATGTCCTTCCTTCGCTCCCTATCTAGCCAAAAACAATAATAAACCATATAACAAAACTGGCACCGACTTCCTACAAACCACCGAACAAGGTGTATTTACAATATTTACATATAACCATATTTACAAAACTACATGGAAACACATACAACAGGACACACATACAACGAGGCAGAAAACACAAAGTGACTAAGTCAACCCAAAATTTCGACAATTACAGTGCTTTACACAACGGGGTAACACGGCACGCAAGCCACAGCATACAACACACAACACAGCATTCAAAACCGGCTTCTCTCTCTCTTTCACTCTCGCTGACGTGGTTTAAATGTCCTGCAATTCCCATCCAGCCAATAGCACGACGAAGAGGCGGGGCATCGTGTGTCATGCGATGATCGTCCAATGACGTACAGGCAGATATATGACGTAATTGGAGGAGCTGAAAGGAGAAACAGACACCAAAAAACACCTAGCCACCAGTGAAGGTCACAAAAATAATAAGCAACATTCAAAAAACACGCTAAGGCGTAACACTACACAAAATAGAATGGCCTTAGATATTCTATTAGCTAAAGAGGGAGGTGTATGTGCCCTGATTGGAGATCAATGTTGCACCTTCATTCCCTCCAATGATGATGACCATGGGTCTATCTCAGATGCACTGCATGATATGCACAAAGTAGCAAACCAAATGAAACGATATGAACACGGAGATCATAGTTGGCGACTTTGGTATACACTTTTTGGACAGTGGACTCCCGCTACCTCTCGCATTTGGACTTGGACTCCCTATCTATCAATGATAATCCCAGTGATTGTGGTATTAATCCTATTATGTTTGTTTGGCCCTTGTGTATACAAATGTGTTCATTACATCATAATGTCCAATCTAACGACCAAACAACTTATGAAACTGGACGATATTGACGACGACCCTGAATGGATTTCTCCGTTCAGCGATGACTATTTCACTGAATTTGCCCAGACTGATCCAGAGACAGACAAATGTGAATGCGGACAGTAGAGACTGTGACTTGTAGTGAAGTTACAATAAGATTAATGCTTAATGCTTTGCCTTTAACTGCATATTTTTATATACGGGTCCTGTCCCCACCAAAACAGCATATTATCCACTAAAGATCATGTATTTTATGAAGCATTCATGAGAACCCTACAGGGGAAATGATACACTGATGTGAGATTGTACATGATTAAGCTTAGCTTAAGACTTACATGATTATTTTCTAGCTGATTAATTAATTAGCAATGTTGTAGATTAAGTAGTCAATTAACAATACTGGTATCTATCATTTAGAGTTTAGATTTTGTTACAGATTAATGATTAGTAAAATTTTTTGTATTGTCCCAGGGACAAAAGGGGGGAATTGTAGTGGAAATTTTCACTTCAGAGATGTTCACACAAGTCTGTCCTTCTGTGCTTCTGTATTTCCCATGGCTGGTAGTTATTGTGACTATAGTTTCTCTTCAACACTGTATCTATCTGTTATGAGAGCCATGAGGGCTCCCTCTGCTGGCCTGCAGAGGATTTGCTGCACTTTATCATCAGGACTCTAATTCCCACAATCCATTGCACCACCCACTCAGCACACCTGTTTCCTGTTTGTAATTACCTGGTCTATTTAAGCTCACTCAGAACTCTCTTATGACGCGAAGTATTGTTAGCCTGTCTGCATACTGAGTGTATTTCTTTGTTCCGTCTATTGCCTTGTTTTGACCCTGCCTGTTTTTTGTGTTTGTGATTGTTTGCTACCTGCCCTGACCTACACATGGTGGATGATATTTTGGCTTTTACATGTCCTGTTTCATTTCTTTTCCTGTCTATAAAATCCTGATGTTATCCATGATTGGGCCCTTGCTCTCTGATTTTACTCGTGGAGTGTTGGGTCCTTTTGCAAAGCTGAACACAATAAACCGTGGAACCTTTTTTACTCTTGCCCATGCCTATCAGTGTGATATTTTATGCTTTAATTCTCTCAAACCTCAAAACTTCCACAACACTGCTTATTGCACTTCTGGATGCCGAACTGCATTTTGTCAGCTTATACTTGTACATGTGTAATAAACAATAAAGTTGAATCTAAGAATCTAAAAAGAATCTGGTGCTATAAAGAGAAATTATGATCAGCTTACACACATCTTGTCTTAAAAACACAATGTTTTTTATTGATTTATTATTATTTTTTTATTTAATCTATTTATGTATTTAAATCCATTAAAATAACCTCTGACCACCTGTTAGGTGTATAATATGACTTGCATAAATAAAGGTCCCTGTATTTTTCATCGCTGTAAAATTCGGATGTTTTTTCACTAACGATCTAATGTTCTAAGTTGTTTAACATTTCCAGATGTAAATAGAAGGAAATTAAACTGATTCTGATCTGTTTTTTCTTTTTATGACTTCAGTGCATAGCAAATTTACTTTCAGAGGAAAATTCTGTACACAGGCAACTTTATTTTGTTTAGTGTTTTAAATTAATTTATGGAATTTTTATTAGAGAGTCTCTGCCTAAAAACAGTGCTCATCATGATTAATAATTATTCATTACGAATACAAATTATGAATACTAATTTGTAAGAATAAATTAACAGCAATTGAAGAGTATTTGGTGAAGTCCAGATTCTTACATATACACTATATTGGTATTTTAGCTGTATTTATGTGTTAATATAACTCCTTATGTTAAACTTCACTCTTATGGAGTTTGGTGTGTTGGAAAAGCTGCATACCAAAATGCAACACTTATCTGTACTTGTCCATAAAAAGAAACAAGACCCGCAAAAAAATATTTTTTACATATAATATAATAATAACATACAAAACAGACTGAGCTTTCAGATTTAATGCAGAAAAAAACACTGAAAACCAGGAGGACTGTGTTCATTCCGCTACAAGTGCATTAGTGAGATTAGACACTGATGGTGGTTGAGGAGGTCTGGAGTGGAGTCAATGTTCCAGTTCAACCCAAACAGTGGGGTTCAGGTCAGTTCTCTGTGCAGGACAAGCAAGTACATACTCTCCATCTTTAAAACAACCCCATACACCTGAGAAGAACCACATACACCTGTGATGGTCAGTGGCGCACATTCTTTTGGCAATATAATGTGTTTGTCAATGTCTTATGATTTGTACTTAAATGGACAGTATGGTTTCCAAGTAAATCAATACATTTCATTCATGTTCAGTTATTGCTTTATAAACTACATTCGCTGCCTCTATGTGGGAGGTGGGAGGAAAGAACAATTTTGGTACCTGACTTTTTTCACCTGAATTATAGATCACTATAAAAAAATACTTAAAAGCTTTAGTCACTTTCAAAGCTTTCAGTCGAGTAGAATAAAGGTCAATATTAATTCAAAGTGAAGCAAATACACATGGAGTGTAGAACATCCTGAACCAGAAAAAGCAACAGTTTCAAGGGGGAGGGATACATAGAGGTGGAGACAATCTTAACAAAGCATGCAAATGCAGTACAGGAATCAGCTTGTTAGCAGATTTCACCAGCCCTGATCTCATCAGCATAATGATGTCATTAAAATTCAATTTCAATTCAATTCAAGTTTATTTGTATAGCGCTTTTTACAATGGACATTGTCTCAAAGCAGCTTTACAGAACATAAACATAGAACAGAAGATAAACATAAGGAGTAATATAAAGAATTAATATAATAAAAATTCAAAATATATAGTTCACAGTGTGTATGCATGTATGTATGTATATGTATTTATCCCCAATGAGCAAGTCTGAGGTGACTCAGGTAGCAGTGGCAAGGAAAAACTCCCTTAGATTGGTAAAGGAAGAAACCTTGAGAGGAACCAGACTCAAAGGGGAACCCATCCTCATATGGGTGACACTAGATGGTGTGATGACAATATACAGTCAGACAAGTGTTGTATTGGTGTAGGGATCACATGGAGTTCAGGTCTCCTCTTAGTATCACAGGGTCCAACTGGAGCTGGTAGATCTGTAGATGTCTCAGGATTCTCACAGAGTCGGCCTCATCTCAGCGGAGGTCCAAAAACTTCATCGCACAGAAGATGATCGGAGCTGGTACAATGTCTGGGTGTCTTAGCATGGGTAGAAAAAGAGAAGAGCAGTGCAGAGGGATTAACATATCTGCTGTTCATAAAAATGTGCAATAGTGCACAATATAGTCTTGTGTAATAGTGCACAATATAATGGGATGTGTTATGTGTACGACTGACTAAAGAGATGGGTTTTTAATCTACATTTAAACTGGGAAAGTGTGTCTGAGCCCTGAACACTATCAGGAAGACTATTCCAGAGTTTGGGAGCTAAATAAGAAAACGTAGTAGACTTTTTAGTAGACTTAGATATTCTGGGAACTAGCAGAAGTCCTGAGTTTTGTGATCTCAGAGAGCGTGAAGGATTGTAACGTGTTAGAAGACTAGTTAGATACATGGGAGCTAAACCATTAAGAGCCTTGTATGTAAGTAGCAGCTGTTTGTAATCAATTCTAAACTTAACAGGTAGCCAGTGTAGAGATGATAAAATTGGGGTTATATGGTCATACTTTCTTGTCCTAGTGAGAACTCTGGCAGCTGCATTTTGGACTAACTGTAGCCTATTTATTAAAGATGCAGGACAACCACTTAGTAATGCATTACAATAGTCCAGTCTAGAGGTCATGAAAGCGTGAACTAGTTTCTCAGCATCAGATACAGACAGGATGTTTCTCAGCTTGGCAATATTTCTAAGGTGAAAGAAGGCTGTTTTTGTAGTATGGCCGATATGATTTTCAAAGGACAAGTTGCTGTCTAATAAACACCCAGGTCTTTCATTGTTGAGCTACTAGTAACAGTACATCCCTCTAAATGGAAGTTAAATTGTGAGAGTTTCTGTGCACTGGTTTTTGGACATATAAGTAATATTTCTGTCTTATCAGAGTTTAACAACAGAAAATTGCAGCTCATCCAGTCTTTTATCTCTCTAAGGTATTGAGTTAATTTGGACAATTTAGTTATTTCATCTGGTTTTGATGAGATATATAACTGTTTGTCGTCAGCATAACAGTGGAAACTAATCCCATGTCTTCTAATGATGTTCCCTAATGGAAGCATGTATATCGAGAAAAGCAGAGGTCCTAGAATTGATCCTTGAGGGACCCCATGATGACTGGTGTTAAACTGGAGGGTTCACCATCTAATTCTACAAAATGGTATCGGTCAGATAGGTAGGATCTAAACCAACTTAAAGCTTGTCCATGAATACCTGTGTAATTTTGTAAACGATCTAGGAGAATGTTGTGATCTATAGTGTCGAATGCAGCACTAAGGTCAAGTAGAACTAATAGTGACATACAGTCTTGGTCCGAAGCTAAGAACAAGTCATTTGTGACTTTCACAAGTGCAGTTTCTGTGCTATGGTGGGGCCTGAAACCTGACTGAAACTCTTCGAGGATATTGTTCTCCTGTAAGAAGGAGCTCAGTTGAACAGACACAACCTTTTTAAGTATTTTAGACATAAACAGAAGGTGTGAAATAGGTCTGTAATTTGATAGTTCATTTGGATCTAAATTAGGTTTTTTGATGAGTGGCCTAATAACTGTCAACTTGATAGACTTAGGGACATAACCTACTGTAAAGATAGCGAGGAGTTAATAATATAAAGCAGAGGCTCACCAGCTTTATTTAACACTTCTTTCAGTAATTTAGTTGGAATGGGGTCTAGCGAACAGGTTGTTGATTTAGCTGTGGTAATAAGCTTAACTAACTCTTCCTGTCCTGTACTTGCAAAGCAATGTAGTTGTGTGTCTAGAGCCTTAGGTGAGACTGGGTCACTAGTTGCTCTCATATGTTGATTGTCACCTATTTTATTCCTCATACTTTTGATTTTATCAGTGAAGAATCTCATAAAATCCTCACTACTGAACTGTGATGGAATAGTGTGAACATCAGATTTCTGGTGTTTTGTTAATCAAGCCACTGTGCCAAATAAAAACCTGGGATTGTTCTGGTTATTTTCTATGAGTTTGCTCAGGTGCTCAGCCCTGGCAGCTTTTAGAGCCTGTCTATAGTTGGACATACTTTCCTTATATGCAATTCTAAAAACCTCTAATTTAGTTTTTCTCCACTTTCGCTCGAGGTTACGGGTCTCTCTCTTGAGGGTGTGAGTATGACTATTATACCAAGGTGCAAGCGTTTTATCTCTAACCTTCTTTAATCTGATTGGGGCAACAGTGTCTAATGTGCGAGTGAATGTAGCGCCTATACTGTTAGTAAGAAGTTGAGACAGATCAGGCAGGTTATTTGTGAATCTGTCTTTAGTGGTCGGAGTAATAGTTCTACCGAGTCGATAACGTGGCGAGACACAGTTAGTCTGTTCTACAGGTAGTGAGTACATTATGAGGTAATGGTCTGTGATGTCATCACTTTGAGGAATGATATCTATATCAGTAACATCTATTCTGTGTGACATTATTGAATCTAGTGTATGATTACGACGGTGAGTTGCTCTAGTGATGTTTTGTTTAAGCCCAAGTGAGTTTAGTAAGTCCATGAATGTGAGTCCTAAAGCATCGTTTGTGTCGTCAACATGAATGTTAAAATCTCCTGCAATTAACGCTTTATCAAAGCTAACCAATAGGGCAGAATGAAAATCTGTGAATTCTCTAAGAAAGTCGGTGTAGGGCCCTGATGGTCTATACACGGTCGCTAGCGAAAGAGACGTCAGGGATTTTTTTGTGTGCATGTGCGATAGTGTAACATTAAGGACAAGCACTTCAAAAGAATTAAATCTATACTGTGTTCTCTGGGTAACAGTAAGGTAATCACTAAAAATAGTGGTGTTATAGATATATCCTGATGGTGTAGACTCATTTAGACCGATGTAGTTTAATCCAAGTTTCGGTAAGGCAGAGTGCAGTAAGGCTATTTTCTGAGATTATTTCATTTACAATAAGTGCTTTGGGTGCAAGTGATCTAATGTTCAGAAGCCCAAACTTTAGGAACTGTTTTTGTTTGTTTCTTTGGTATTTTTCTGGTCTAATTACAGTAAGATTATTTCGAGAACGTCTCAAATAATTACTTTTGAATCTCACTGCTCGGGGAACAGACACAGTTTCTATGGGGTGAGCTACAGTATGTGTGCATTTGTGTCAATGTGTTGAGGTGAAGGATGGCTATTGAAATTTAAATTTAAAGCGTAGTTTACCAGTCAGAAGGTATGCAGTGCCCTGGAGATGTAGTCCGAGAGGATCTCCGCTCCAACTCTGCTGGGGTGCAGGCCGTCAGCACGGAACAGCCTAGGACGCTCCCAGAAAACATTCCAATTATTAATAAAAGGAGTACATTTACTTCCTGGGAAGTACATTTACTTCCTGGGAATTTCTGTAATTGATTAAATTATATTGTTACACATGATTTTAAACGTCTCTCTTGATTCTGCAGAATTAAGATGAAGATTCTGTTCCTGACTCTGGTTCTTGCCTTGATGCTGATGAGCGGTGAGTGATGACTCAGCTTCAGGTCAAATTAAAATGTACAGTCAGAAGATAAGAGCTCGCTAAAATGGGCATTTGACTCTAGAATAAATGTGAAAAAGTGAAACACAAACTATATGACAAACGTAAAGTTGATGTCTTTTTTCATCACAGAAGGTTAAATAATTCATATTGACCTTAAATAGCAGGAAGGAAAGATACCAGTCATGGTGATGAAATAATGTTTATCTTCCTGGACCACTGGTGCAGATATTCAGTAGGAAGAAAATAGTGGACAATAATATCATTAAATACATTTAACTGATTTAGTGAGTTGCATAAATAGGTGAAGGAATGAAATAACAAAAAAAGAAAGCACAAAACTAGGATTGTTTGTATTTTCATGTTGTAAAGATTTTATTGTGACTTTTCATCTTCACTCTGTTACAGGTTCTTCTCTGAAATGCTATAAGTGTAACCCGGTTTGGGTGAAAAATGTTTCCTTCTTCCTGACCCCTGCAGCTGGCAAAATGCCTGTATCTCTTCTGTATCGAAGACCGGTATGTCTCCACTTATGTTTGTTATTGCACTTATAAGACTGTTGATATAAATACAACAGCTCAGCACATTTTATACTTCAAATGATTTCAACATTTAAATTAAAATACAGCAAACCCTGGATCACACGTTTATTTAAAATTGTTCCCTAGAGATTCTGTAAGGAAATATTTATTTTACCCATCTAGCTCATCTACAATCACCTTCATGTGGGGACACCCACACCAACTCTTCAAGCATCTTAATGATCTCACATTGTGCACAGGGACTTACACTGAATGCTCTTTATCTCCTTTGATTCAGGTACATCTGTGACAAAGCGATGCATCAGTATGGCAGAATGTCTCAATTTGAAGAAAAATCCTGACTACAATGTCCAGTGCTGTCGGACAGACTTCTGCAATAGGGTACCATGAACACATTTGACCTAAAAGATGATCCATAACTGTGTGTTTTTTTTAAATCATGTATTCAGGAACAGCAGTAAAATATTCACTTCACTCTCTCTGACCCTGCTTTAGTCAAATCCAGTACTGAAGAAATCAATTCTTAATAAAGATTTATCAGCAGCTATTTTTACTGTTTACTGTATTTTGACCCATGTGTATGAACTGTTACTATGTGAACACCTGACCATCACACACTCATGGACTTGGAATGTCTCATTTCAAATTTATTTTATTTGCTGTTTTAATGAGCTCCACTCCTCTGGGAGACGTTCCACTGGATGCTGAAGTCTGACTGGGGGATTTACGTTCTCAGCTACAAGAGTGTTAGTGAGATCAGACACTGATGATGTTTGAGGAGGTCTGGGTGCAGTCAGTGTTCCAGTTCAAAACAAACATGTTCAGAGGTCAGGGCTCTGTGCAGGACAAGCGAGTTCGTACTCTCCAACCTTAACACATGTCTTCAAGTTCTGATTTATTGTCAAATCTTCCACATGTACAGTACATACAGAAAATTGAAATTGCATTACTCAGTCCCTGTTGGTCCTGGCCTGGAGACAATTATGATTTAATTTCATAGTGTTTCATTTAAGGTTTTAGTGAATCGATAAAAGTAGATGTAACCTCAAACAAAGGCCCAGGGAAAATTACAAAAGAAGCATTCAACATTGACTTTTGTCAGACATTTTTGCTTGTACTCACAAGTATTAATCTCTGCTAGCTTTCTTGGTTAGTTTTGTATTTTATGTTGGCCAAATCTGAAACATCAAGTTCTGTTGTGATGTTGGACACAGGCGAGTGAGGATCCAAATGCAGTTTTTTTAGACTTTACTGAACCAAAACAAGAAACAGGCAATACAAACAAGCAGACAAACCAGAGCAGAATACAGGGCAGACAAACCAGAGCAGAATACAGGGCAGACAAACCAGAGCAGAATACAGGGCAGACAAACCAGAGCAGAATACAGGGCAGACAAACCAGAGCAGAATACAGGGCAGACAAACCAGAGCAGAATACAGGGCAGACAAACCAGAGCAGAATACAGGGCAGACAAACCAGAGCAGAATACAGGGCAGACAAACCAGAGCAGAATACAGGGCAGACAAACCAGAGCAGAATACAGGGCAGACAAACCAGAGCAGAATACAGGGCAGACAAACCAGAGCAGAATACAGGGCAGACAAACCAGAGCAGAATACAGGGCAGACAGGAGACCGGAACATCCACAACATACATACAAGCACAATGCTATAACGACCAACAAAAGGGAAGTGAACAAACAGGGTATAAATAACAGACAAGAACCAATCACAGAGCAGAACTAATTAGAGACAAAGACAACACACCTGAAGGAGAGAAGGAGTACAATTAATGTCCATGGAAACCAAAGAGTGGGCGGAGCAAACAATTAGCCACAGGGAAAGACAGCAGACAGAAACAGGACAGAAACACAGACAGACTCATTACATTATCATTATTTATACTTGTTCGAGTTTGTTATAATTTTACTGTAGACAGTCCCTATGATATTACAAAGGATTGTGAATCTTGTGGTAATGTAGAATATCATTGTGTAGCAGGTTGAAAGAAATCACATGAGTGATGTGAGGGTGTGAACTTACACATATTTCTATAAAAGAGGAAAGAAAGTAGTGGCAACAGAACTGGTACACAGACAAAGGTCAGAGACTCCTTTCTCTTTGGTACACTCTCAAACATTAAAGGTAAGCTCTTAGACTTCATATTTCTCATAGTTATCTCATAGTTATGGGGAGCTTTAAGTATTGTGTTTTAATTGTGCTAATAAACATTCTGTTGCAGTCATTTATATTTTATTGTAGTTACTCTCTAACAGCCACATTTACTTCCTGGGTATTTCTGTAATTGATTAAATTATATTGTCACACATGATTTTAAACATCTCTCTTGATCCTGCAGAATTAAGATGAAGATTCTGTTCCTGACTCTGGTTCTTGCCTTGATGCTGATGAGCGGTGAGTGATGACTCAGCTTCAGGTCAAATTAAGGGTTGAACAGGTGAACTCAGAACAGCTGAACACATTAGGTAACCTAACAGTGATGAGATGGGGTGAAGACAAGACATGTTGTGCACTCAGAAGTGTGACAGTAATATGTTCACAAAAGCCTTCAGATACTCTGGTACAGTTACCTAAAGGTGAACCCAATCTATAAAACATAACGTTAGTGTCTGTTTTAATCACAGCAGTCTATGCTATACTGTCTATGCAACTGCTATAACACAGCTGGTGTTTGAAGGTGTGATAGTTTGAACCTGATCTATATCTTCCTGGGCCAGTGGTGATGACAATGTGGACAATTAAAGCATATAAAAAATTGACTATCTGGCCGATTTGATTAATTATTGGATAGATTGGTGATAGAAAGAACAAAAGTCATTTCAGAAAGTGTATTGCAGTTGTTGGTCTCCACTCTGTTACAGGTTCTTCTCTGAAATGCAACAAGTGTTCCCCTCGTCCCTATGAACAATGTGAGCCTGTTATTGAAGAATGCAACGAGAAAGATACCTGTATCTCTACTGTACTGAACAGGCCACCCTGTATGTCTACTCTTACATTTATCATTACACTTCTAAAACTGTTCATATAATATAAATATAAATAGAATTATAAATACAGCAGCTCAGCACATTTTCTACTTCAAATGACTAAAATATTAAATATATAATAAATATTTAAATAAATACCTGTGAGAATAATTGTATAAAACAATCTTTTCTGATAATGTTGCAGACTGTCTGTAAAGAGTACATTGTTTATGCTGTGGCGCCTGGGGAGCAGTTGGGGGGGTTCGGTGCCTTGCTCAAGGGCACCTCAGTCATGGCCGGTCCGAGACTCAAACCTACAACCTTAGGGATATGTTGTGGAAGTTTTGAGGTTTGAGAGAATTAAAGCATAAAATATCACACTGATAGGCACGGGCAAGAGTAAAAAAGGTTTCACGGTTTATTGTATGTGTATAGCTTTGCAGAAGGACCCAACACTCCACGAGTAAAATCAGAGAGGAAAGGGCCCGATCATTGATAACATCAGGATTTTATAGACAGGAAAAAAATGAACCAGGACATGTAAAAGCCAAAACATCATCCACCATTGGTTTAGAAGACCAAACTAATCCCACGGGAACAACTAAGGTCTCACGGGAAAGGTCTGATAGATGCAGTGTTGAAAATAAATTATAGTCACAATAACTACCAGCCATGAGAAATATAGAAGCATAGAAGGACAGATTCGTGAGAAGCACAAACATGTCTGAAAACATGGTTCAGATACATCACTTGATTCATGATTCAAAAATGTGAAGTAGTTCCTCAAGACTGCACTGACAAAAAACTTTTGCTGAAACTATTGCGTTTCAGAATAAGAATCCACCATATAAGTCTCACACATGCGCGTGCACACACACACACACACACATACACACACACACATACACACACACAATAACCTGATTATCTGTGAGGATAGTCTCACTGTATCACACATGCACACACACACACACACACACACACAATAAACAGATTAACTGTGACGATAGACTCTCTCTATCACTCACACACACACACACACACACACACACACAAAGAAAATTATAGAGAGAAGCACAAACATGTCTGAAAACATGGTTCAGATATATCACTTGATTCATTACCCTTGTAGCTCATCAACAAACAATTTCCTGTGGCCATTAAACCACACTCAAACCTCAAGCATTATAATTATATTACATTGTGCACAGAGACTTCCACTGACTGCTGAATGACTGACTTTTTTATTTCTTTAGAGAATGTTTTCAAGCGGTGCATCAGTAGAGTAGCCTGTTCCTTATACCAGATGAATCCTAACTACAAGGTCTACTGCTGTTACTCAGACTTCTGCAATTAGGACAGAGCTGAACCAAAAACATGCTTGATCAAAAAACAATCTCTTCTCTACTGTTGTTGTTTATTGTTGTTTTTATATGTATTCAGCAATAGAAGTAGTATATTTTTCACACTCCCTGAGGCTGTTTTAGTCAAATACTGTACTGAAGAAATAAATTCTCAATAAAGGTCTTTTCAGCAACTATTTTACTTTTCAGTATAATTGAATTACAAGCCCACACTTGGCCATCGTCTGTTTCACAAGCATAACAAATTACAATGGGCATTGACTTACATTAAATTACCAGAAATTAGCATAACAGAGATGTGGTCTGAGTAGCCGAGGTGGGGGCGGGGCTCCGCAGGACGGTGGGCAGGGCACCGCAGAATACAGCATCTAATAGTCACAAACTCTACTGACGATGAGCAGTAACTAGAAACAAGCACAGAGTTCTTACACTCTTCTGTGTTGATGTAGACACACACACCACCACCGCGAGCATTACCGCACAGAGCTATCTAGGCACAAAAACCCCATGCCATGTTTTTCCCCATGCCATATCCGGCTTAAACATCTAATACAGGGATTATTGCCTGTGTTCTGTATTTCATTCTGTAATTCATTCTGTAACTAGATTTGTAAAGTTCGTCGTGACAAACTTTGATGTTGGCTTTGACGATGCAAGTATTCGCAAAGGCCGGTGCTTTTTAGAGTCGGCTGGAGATAAGGGTATGTGTGACTTTTTGAGGCAAGTGGACAGAAAGCGTGTGAAAGCTACTGGACCGCCAGGGTGCCAATACTTTTGGAGGTGAGCGGATATGAGCATGTGACGTGACCAGAATACACGTGAGGCAGTTCACTGGTGTTCACCTGCCCAAACTTCAGGACTTGGACATCTTTAGAGTGTAGAAACAGGCAAGTAACATCATTACAGCCCCCTTTCACCACGACCACAACCTGAAGATCTCTGTGCACTACAGCATCTAGACACAAAAACAGTTTTCCCCCCATGCCGTATCAGGCTTAAACAGCTAATACAGGGATTATTGCCTGTGTCCTGTATTTCATTCTGTAATTAATTATCCATCTCTAATTACTGCCTCTTTCTCAAGTACTATGTAAATATGTAAATCCTTACTATTTAAATCTTTACTGTTCTCATGTCAGATATGTATATGTGTGCTACATATCTACCTCAACAGTTCCTGAACGTCAGGTCACTCTGACCCAATGAAACAGAGATCTAGATCACAAACAGAAAAATATGCTGAATTTTTACTTTTGAATGTACAATGTTTTGAATGTACAAAATGTTTATATTTAAATGTACTACTACAGGTGGTGTAGGTGGCTCTGTGCTATAGGCCATTAGAGATTGTTCTAACATGAGATGTTTTGCCCCAGCAGAGTTTCTCTCAGTGCAAAAACCACCGATATAAGAACCAGAAACCGGGCAGGAAAAATTACCACTGACCCTTTGCACCCTGAACACACCCTCTTTCAGCTCCTCCCTTCTCTCAGGTGCTACAGAACTTTTCTTACTAAAACTGCCAGACACAGGAACAGTTTCTTTCCCCAGACAATCACCCTGATTAACACCTCACCATAATTATATTCACTGCTTCATATCTATAAGTACTGCATTATCAGGACTGTCAGTCATCACATCATCTGTATATATTACACACTACTGCTGCTGTACAGTATATTGTACTAAAGTATATTACACAATATTGTTATTTACACTCCCACACTTTATGTACATAACTGATCTGTTATATATTCTGTATTCATATTTAATACTCATAATGTCTATTGTATCACATCTGTATTGTCTTGTATAGTATAGTGTTATTTATGTCTGCATTGCCTTGTATAGTATAGTGTTATTTTTGTCTGTATTGTCTTGTTGTCAATGAATCGCCAGGTTCTCCCCTCACACAGCAAACCAGATCATCATCACCTGAATTCTAATCACCATCACCTGGCACCCCTCATTAACACACCATATAAAAGATGCTCTCATACACACACGCACATTGTCCGGTCTCGTACGCGCTAGCTGCTGCTGCATGCTGTGTCTACTAACCTGACTCTCTCTCCCTCTTTATCAGTAGTTCCCCAAGTTCATCCCTCCAAGGATCTAGATCTTGTGGTCTGCTACCAGTGATCCTGCGTGTGTGTGTTGGAGCTTCACCTGCACTGTTTCACCCTTGTGCACTTCATTCATCTGTGCTTGTCAATAAACTCTGCTATTTTACGTAATATCTGTCTCCGTTGTCTTCTGTCCCTGACAGAAGACCGGACCGACAAAAATTATGTCTTCTCAGAACTTGGACACCTACCAAGGACTGGTCGACATGCTGAGACAGGAGTTGCTCCGGGCTGCCCAGAAGGTCACAGGTACGTACCATTGTCTCATCGTGTTCCCTTAATCACTAAGGCACATACCTCTCCAGGCACTGGTCACCCCAGCATACAGCAAACTCTCTCGCTGCTGAAACATCGCTTCTGGTGGCCCAGCATGGCTCAGGACATCAGAAGGTTCATGAGGGGGTGTAAGGATTGTGCTATGGCAAAAACCCCACGACATCTTCCCAGTGGAAAACTTCACCCTCTACCCATTCCTCGTTGTCCCTGGTCGCATCTGGGAGTAGATTTTGCTACGGACCTCCCAGCTTCACAAGGTAACACCTGCATTTTTGTGGTAGTAGACTGTTTCTCCAAAATGTTAAGACTCATACCCCTTAAGGGTATGCCCACAGCCATGGAAAGTGCAGAGCTGTTATTTCAGCATGTGTTCCGATATTTCGCCTACCCGAAGATATTGTGTCTGACAGCGGTCCTCAGTTTGTTTCCAGGGTATGGAAATCATTCTTCAAACTCCTAGATGTGACCATCAGTCTCTCTTCTGGTTATCACCCGCAGTCCAACGGCCAAATCGAACAGAAGATCCAAGAGGTTGGCCGTTTTCTCCGAACCTTCTGCCATCATCACCAGAACTCTTGGAGCCAGTTTCTCCCGTGGACCGAGTACGCACAGAACTCCCTACATCAGCAAACCACCGGCCTAACCCCTTTTCAGTGCGTGCTCGGCTACCAACCTCCCATGTTCCCCTGGACAGAAGAGCCATCAGAATTTCCTTCGGTCCAGCACTGGTTCCAAGAGAGCGAGAGGGAGGGTATGAGCGAGAGGGTATGTGACTCAGCTTAGCTGCAGGGGGCTGTCAGGTGCCAGCAACAGCAGGCGGATGTTCGTCATGCCCCGACATCCAACATGAAGGTCGGGGACAGGGTCTGGCTGTCCACGAAAAATATCCGCCTACGCCTACCCTGCAAAAAGCTGAGTCCCCGGTTCATTGGTCCATTTGTTGTCATGAAGGAGGTCAATCCAGTAACCTATGAGATCCAACTCCCCTTGCACTACTGGATTCACCCAGCTTTCCACATCTCCTCTCTTAAGTTGTATCACTCACCTGTCTCTCCTTCTCCCCTCACAGGACCTGGCGAAGAAGCCCCACTCTCGTAGAGGATCACGCCGTGTACACCGTCCGGCAACTCCTGGACTTCAGTTGCCGGGGTGGCAGGTTAGAATATCTTGTCGACTGGGAGGGATTCGGCCCAGAGGAACGTTCATGGGTCCCCAAGGGCGACATCTTGGACCCCGAACTCCTCAGTGACTTCCACACTGCCCACCCCGAAAAGCCCGCACCCCGTTGTCTTCTGTCCCTGACACTTGTTATTTATATCTGTATTGTCTTGTATAGTATAGTGTTATTTATGTCTGTATTGTATAGTGTTATTTATGTCTATTGTATAGTGTAGTGTTGTTTATGTCTGTACTTTTGAGAGTCACAAACAGCCGGAACCAAATTCTTTGTGTGTGTCAACATCAACCAGATTCTGATTCTGATTCTAACAAACAGCCTGAATCTGAAATTCCCCCCCGGCTGGTCTCTGTCTCGTCTTCTGGAGTCAGATGTGTTTTTGTTGTCAGTATCTTCATGTGACCAACAGACCGACTACACAGAATGAGGTGAGCAGGTCTTCTGTCTTCTGTATGTGACACTTTATTTACAATAATAACAATAATAAAGGACAATATGTATTTCCCTCTGCTCATGAAGTAACCAAGATCAAATTGTGAAGGACATCCTTCTTCCTGATCTTAGCAAAGGTAAAGGTGTCCAGGGCAAGCCCACAGTTTGTCCATAACAAACACCATGTTCAAGCATAAGGGTGTCCATCAGTACACATGGCATCAGGACACCCTAGGTCGGAGGTCGATGATCGACTTTGTGGTTGTTTCATCTGACCTCCGGCCGTATGTCTTGGACACTCGGGTAAAGAGAGGGGCGGAGCTGTCAACTGATCACCACCTGGTGGTGAGTTGGATCCGATGGCCGGGGAGGAAGTTGGACAGACTTGGCAGACCCAAACGTACTGTGAGGGTCCGCTGGGAACGTTTGGCAGAGTCTCCGGTCAGAGAGATCTTCAACTCCCACCTCCGGCAGAGCTTCAACCAGATCCCGAGTGAGGTTGGAGACATTGAGTCTGAGTGAACCATGTTCTCCACCTCCATTGTCGACGTGCCTGTCGTGGCCCGTGGTGGACACCGGAAGTAAGGGATGCCGTCAAGCTGAAGAAGGAGTCCTATTGAGCCTGGTTGGCTCGGGGGACTCCAGAGGCAGCTGATAGGTACCGGAGGGCCAAGCGAGCTTCAGCCCGGGTGGTTGCAGAGGCAAAAACTCGGGTCTGGGAGGAGTTCGGTGAGGCCATGGAGAAGGACTATCGGTTGGCCTCGAAGAAATTCTGGCAAACCGTCCGGCGCCTCAGGAGGGGGAAGCAGTGCCCTGCTCACACTGTTTACAGTGGGAGTGGGAATCTGCTGACTTCGACGGGGGACATTCTCGGACGGTGGAAGGAGTACTTCGAGGATCTCCTCAACCCCACCGACATGTCTTCCACTGAGGAAGCAGAGGCAGAGGGCTCAGTTGAGGACTCATCGATCCCCCAAGCTGAGGTCACTGAGGTGGTTGAGAAGCTCCTCAGTGGCAAGGCACCGGGGGTGGATGAGATTCGCACTGAGTACCTCAAGTCTCTGGATGTTGTGGGGCTGTCTTGGTTGACACGCCTCTGCAACATCGCGTGGCGGCTGGGGACAGTGCCTCTGGACTGGCAGACTGGGGTGGTGGTCCCTCTGTTTAAGAAGGGGGACCGGAGGGTGTGTTCCAACTACAGGGGGATCACACTCCTCAGCCTCCCCGGAAAAGTCTATGCCAGGGTACTGGAGAGGAGAATTCGGCCGATAGTCGAACCTCGGATTCAGGAGGAACAATGCGGGTTTCGTCCCGGTCGTGGAACACTGGACCATCTCTACACCCTCACCAGGTTGCTGGAGGGTTCATGGGAGTTTGCCCAACCAGTCCACATGTGCTTTGTGGATCTGGAGAAGGCATTCGACTGTGTCCCTCGTGGTGATCTGTGGGGGGTGCTCTGGGAGTATGGGGTCCGGGACCCTCTGCTAAGGGCTGTCCGGTCCCTATATGACCGGAGCAGGAGTTTGGTTCGCATTGCCGGCAGTAAGTCAGACTTGTTCCCGGTGCATGTTGGACTCCGGCAGGGCTGCCCTTTGTCACCGGTCCTGTTCATTATTTATGTGGACAGGATTTCTAGCCACAGTTGGGGGCCGGAGGGTGTCCGGTTTGGGGACCACGGGATTTCGTCTCTGCTTTTTGCAGATGATGTTGTCCTGTTGGCTTCCTCAAATCAGGACCTCCACCGTGCACTGGGACGGTTTGCAGCCGAGTGTGAAGCGGCGGGGATGAGAATCAGCACGTCCAAGTCTGAGGCCATGGTTCTCAGCCGGAAAAGGGTGGCTTGTCCCCTTCAGGTTGGTGGAAAGCTCCTGCCTCAAGTGGAGGAGTTTAAGTATCTTGGGGTCTTGTTCACGAGTGAGGGAAGGATGGAGCGGGAGATCGACAGGCGGATCGGTGTATCTTCTGCAGTGATGCGGTCGATATACCGGTCTGTTGTGGTGAAGAAAGAGCTGAGCCGCAAGGCGAAGCTCTCTATTTACCAGTCGATCTATGTTCCTACCCTCACCTATGGTCATGAGCTTTGGGTCATGACCGAAAGGACAAGATCTCGGATACAGGCGGCCGAAATGAGTTTCCTCCGCAGGGTGGCTGGGCGCTCCCTTAGAGATAGGGTGAGGAGCTCAGTCACTCGGGAGGAGCTCAGAGTAGAGCCGCTGCTCCTCCACATCGAGAGGAGTCAGCTGAGGTGGCTCGGGCATCTGTTCCGGATGCCTCCTGGACGCCTCCCGGGGGAGGTGTTCCGGGCATGTCCAACCGGGAGGAGTCCCCGGGGAAGACCTAGGACACGCTGGAGGGACTATGTCTCTCGGCTGGCCTGGGAACGCCTCGGTATTCCCCCGGAGGAGCTGGAGGAAGTGTCTGGGGAGAGGGAAGTCTGGGTGTCCTTGCTTAGACTGCTGCCCCCGCGACCCAGCCCCGGATAAGCGGTAGAAGATGGATGGATGGATGGATGGATGGATGGATGGATGGATGGAAAATATAGAAAAAACTGTAGTTGCATTTATGAAATCAATGAACTGCCACCGAGTAAACGAAATCTTATTTCTGCAAGCAAACAAATATTTTGAACTAACCTTAACAAAAAAGACGCTGGGTCGACGGTTACTTTCAACTAAAATGTTCAGTGTCTAATTGAGTCCTCTTCGTATTTATGACCAGGGCGCTCAAGTTTTGAAGACAGGCAAGCGTGACATCTCCAACCCCCCCGAAACCCCAAATTTTTTCATTGGTTGTTGCGTTAAATCTTTTCCAGATAGTGCTATTTTTGATTGGTTATTGTGTAGCCTCTTTTTTTTTGATTGGCTGATAAGAGTCAGGCTCGACTAAGAACTCCAGGTGAGACGCGCTTGATTCCTGCCCGGTTCCATAGAGACAGCAGTGCAGACTGATACATTTTGGGCTCTGCGGCTTATTAAATATATGATAAATAATCAAAAAGTTTATCTGCGTGAGAAATATGTGTGGCAGTAGAGCGTGAGGAAAGACCGAAATGCGTGACTGTCACTCTCAATGCATGACACTTGACAGCCCTGCATGACATCAAAATTTTAACTTACTGTAACGGCTTCAGCAAACCAAAAATGCGTCTGCTTCTGGGTGTCGGATTTTGCAAGTCGGCAGTTATGACACATATTTTGAGCGACAAAAAAAAATAAACACGGTTTATTTTAATGTTACAAGAGCATCATGATCTTAGAATAATTTATTTTTTACAAAACTAAGTAACTAAAATAAAATAAATTTAAATTAAATATTTATTTTCCAAATCTACAGGGAGCCGCAGCAGAGGAATGAAAGAGCCACTTGCGGCTCCGGAGCCGCGGGTTGCCGACCCCTGTGTTAAAGGGTGTGTGTGTGTGGTTATGGATGGTGATGATGATGAGACCCATATTTGGAGTTCAAATTATTAATGATCAAATTGGAATAATAGTAATAATCATCATCATCATCATCATCATCATCATCATCATCATCATTTCAGATTTAGAGATGTATTGATAGTTTAATAAATGTTCATGTGTGTCACTGAGGACTTTAAGTGTATTATAAAATTTGTAAATATGTAAAGTAAATTGAGAAAAAATTATCTCACTAATAAACACACACACACACACACACACAGACACATGTGCCAGAAGCAGACACGTGACAAAGAACAAAAACAAAACCCAAAGTCCGGGCTGGATCATGACAGTACCCCCCCCTCGAGTCGCGGCTCCCAACAAGCTATCAAACTATATCTGAGGGGACCACGGCGAGGCACATGGCGAGGCAGATGGGGGGAGCAAGTAACACGGCGAGGCGGGTGGGGGGAGCAAGGCACACGGCGAGGCGGGTTGGGGGAGCAAGGCACACGGCGACGTCTACAGCCGAGCTGAAGGGCCGAGCACAACCCCCGACACACCGCGGCCAGACCCACGTCCAGAAAATCAAGGGGGGAGGACAGGAAAAGTAAACAAAAAATAAACAAAAATCCCCCTAGGGCAAAACATATGGGCCTGCAACACACCTCCACGGACAGGGAGCGGGGCGGCGTCCTCCACGGGAAACCAGGAAGTGAAGCGATGTCCCTCACCAGACAAGTGCGTGGCGATGTTGCAGGGCACTGAAAAAATAAAAAAACAAAACCGGGCTGTGACATTGTCCGCAAGCAGGAAGTGAGGCGGCGTCCCCCGCGGGAAAACCGGAAGCGGACCCTCACCAAAACAAACGCAGACCGATGTCACACACACAGAAAAAACAACAGTCCAGGAAAAAAATACTCCCACAGAGCCGGTTCAGGCTGACGCTGTCCTGCTGGGTCTTGGTCTGGCGGAATCCTTCTGTCAGCGATGCGGGGATAAAAACAGACCTAAGTGCAGGATAGCTAAAATAAACTGCGTTTATTAAATAAAAACACAAAACAGGGACAAAGACAAAACCAGACACGACTAGAACAACAACAACAGAAGACAAGGATTCCGCACTGCCATAGGCAATGTGGCACGGTTAAATACTATAAACAATTAATGATGAAATTTTTTTCATGCACATGCAGGTGTGCAGTGACGGGGGGAGGAGTAAACAAGGGCGGGGTATTCATTCATTCATTCATTCATTCATTTTCTACCGCTTAGCGGGGCAGACACGGCAAAATCCAGGCTGGATCATTACAGAGTCTGTGTGTCTCTCTACTAAATAGAGTATATTTATAAAATATAAATTTTAAAGTTTAGTTATATTGTAGTAGAGCGGCCTTACAGGTTCGCCTTCTACCCAAATGATGGCAATACTCGCTGTGATGTTTAGTGTAAAGTGGTGTTTATTTACAGTGTGCTCAAGTGCAAAGTCCAAAATATTTACAACTCCCCAGAAAAGAAAAGTGCAAAAGTAAAGAAAACCAAAGGAAGTCTGAAGAAAACAAAGAAAACTATATACAAGCATACAGCACCTACAATTGTGCATTTACTTGAATAGCATTTCAACTCCAATAACTCCACCCCGAACTGAACCGGGAGACTGGTTTTTAAAGGGGTAAACCCCTCCCACTGGACTCAACCATTTCTCCCAGAGGGGTTGGAATTTTTACCCGGCCATAGAATGGAGTTATAACATTATATATATCATAATAAATAATAAACATAATAACAACAACAACAACAACAATAATAATAATAATAATAATAATCACAAAAAAAAATGTCCCATCAAAATAAACTCGCCGACGTCCGGTTTTACTGCGCATGGCGCCTTAAAGCCAGCTGCTCTTCAATGCTCCCATTGGCTGCTGCCCAAACCCACCCGGAAGACCACACTCCCTCACTCTGGACTCCTCACATCCAGCACACTCCCTCACTCTGGACCCCTCACATCCAGCACACTCACTCTGGACACCTCAAATCCAGCACACTCACTCTGGACCCCTCAAATCCAGCACACACCCTCACTCTGGACCCCTCACATCCAGCACACTCACTCTTTGAACTGTTGCCATCTGGTCGACGCTACAGAGCCCTGAGCACCAGAACGACCAGTTTCTTCCCTCAGGCAATCCATCTGATGAACACTTAACATACACAGAACAAACCCTATTCTTACATTGTTTACAAGTACTCATTTATATTTCAATTTGCACATTTTTCCACTGTACATACAACTGTCTTTATTATATATGTGTTTATTTATCAATGCCATTCTGTTACACTGTGGAGCTCTTGTACTAGAACAAATTCCTCGTATGAGAAAACATACTTGGCAATAAAGACCTTTCTGATTCTGATTCTGATTCTAACAAACAGCCTGAATCTGAAATTCCCCCTCGGTTTGTCTCTGTCTTGTCTTCCGGAGTCAGATGTGTTTTTGTTGTCAGTATCTTCATGTGACCAACAGACCGACTACACAGAATGAGGTGAGCAGGTCTTCTGTCTTCTGTATGTGACACTTTATTTACAATAATAACAATAATAAAGGACAATATGTATTTCCCTCTGCTCATGAAGTAACCAAGATCAAATTGTGAAGGACTTCCTTCTTCCTGATCTCAGCAAAGGTAAAGGTTTATAAACTCGTTATAACTCTGTATAACTCTTTATAAATAAGGGTGAACGTTCTGATGTGTGATTTTGATCGTTGCTTCTTTAGATGGGTCAGAGACTTATTTCCAGAAGATCAGAAATGTTGCTTTAAAACACAGCCAGTCATCGATTCAACTGAAAAAATACAGTGTGAAGGTGGGATCTTTGGCAGTAACAGCATATAAAGATGAACCTAAGATGAAAGAGGAGTGGGAGAAGTTCTACCTCCCAGATCACATGTACATGGAGGTCATTGGTGGTGTTGAGAAGTTCTCTGGTCACCTGCCCAATGATGGTCTGGTGCTGATGGTGTGTGAGGATGGAAAGGTGTTTGCTTATAACGATAACACACTGTATCACATCAATAACAACCTGAAAGAACTATTTGTACATGGTTTCAAGTTACCAGGAATTAAAAGTTACTCCCATGGTCAAAGCTTTGAGGACATGGTAAGTTTGTGTTTAAGTTAAATTCAAAATAATTTACTGATTCAAAATCTTGTGCTAACTTTTAGTCTTTAATATAAAGTATCTGGACTTATGGAGAATCAAGTTAAGGATGTTTTTAGGAAAATGTAAGCTGTCATTCACCTAAAACCATTAGTGCAATTTAACATCAAGCCCAGATGATTTTCTCTTCTCACTTTTAATACTCTGTTGATCATCTTAGGTTTTTTTATTTATAAATTGAACATGAGGCTAAATGTTTATGTGCATGAGGCTAAAGACAGCAGATTTTTCAAGTTAAGTTACACTTTACTTTGTTGCCTGTAATCTGTTTTGTTAAGAGTTTGGAGAAAAATCTCGATTAACTTAAGGCTGTTGTATGTAATCTGATGGCTTCAACTGTAGATCATTTTTACTTCAGAATCCCTCCAAAAATCCTAAACTGCATACATGTCAAGAATATCGCTCTATTTAGGTAAAAAATATATATATTGTTTTCTCCAATTTTGGTCATCATTAAATCTTTTACATGTATGGAATTGGACGAAACCCTTAACGGCATCCAGAACTGCTTTGAAGTCTCTATCAATAAATATATATTACAAATAATAAGAATATAGTGAATTGTAAATCATACTTTTTTGGTATTAAAGCAAGTAAACAGTAGAAGTAACTTCTCAGGAGCAGGTTATACATTCAAAAATGTGCATTAATATTGGGATTAGTGAAAACTTTATTATAATGAATGTTAATGAATGTTAAATTGTGTAGAACATCGCTGATAAATGTTGCTCTGTCTGTAGATGGCAGAAGATTGGGACAAAATATGGAAATCCAAAGAAGTGAGAGAGAAGAACCTGATGGAGCAGCAGAAGTATCTGGAGAGCATGAGAGTGCTTCGTCACCAACCTGGACATCATCTTTGGGAAAAAGCAAGAAGAGGTGAATAATGCTAAAACTGAGTGGTGTTATCGAGCTCTCACCATCATCATCATCATCATCATCATCATCATTATCACCATCATCATAATCACTATCATCATCACCATCATCATCATAATCACTATCACCATAATCATCATCATCATCATCATCATCACCATCACCATCATCATCATAATCACTGTCACCATCACACATAAATGATATAGAGCATAAATAAAAGGTTAAAATCAGAAGAATAAAGATATAAAGTTAATGTTAACTGCTGCAGTTTAACTGTATGTGATGATGAACTCTAACTGCTTCTTATATATACATGTGTCTGTGTTTCTCTACAGCCGAGCCATGGTGGGAGAGATAAACCAATTCCTGTTCATCTGTAAAACAAATCCAGAATATTTCAGAATATTTGCTCTTTTTCTGCATTTTCTTTAATGTATGTGAAAGTTTGTGTGTGAGACTTCTTCTTCTTCTAAATAAAAGTGTTCATATACATAAACACAGAGAATCTTGTGTTAAAGGGTGTGTGTGTGTGTGTGTGTGTGTGTGTGTGTGTGTGTGTGTGTGTGTGTGTGTGTGTGTGTGAGTGTGTTAGGTTATGGATGGTGATGATGATGAGACCCATATTTGGAGTTATAATTATTAATGATCAAAATGGGAATAATAATAATAGTAATTTCAGATTTAGAGATGTGTAAATTGTAAATTGTAAAAAGTACAAAAAGTAAATTGAGTAAGAAAAATGATCTCACCAATAAACACACACACACACACACACACAGAGATATCCATATCGTCGCTGTCGGGCGGAAACCTCGTATGTCCAAATTTTGTCAATTTCATATTTTTTCACATATTGATGCTATTGGTCAGTCCCCACATGGGTCTGTTATTTTTACAAGTTATTAACCAATCTAAAGTCTTGAAAATAGCTTGAGCACAAATCTCATAACTCCATTGGACACTTCAACTGTCCACCTCTTCCTCACTCCGCGGGAGAGCTTCACGGCATATTTCTCCTCAAGAAGAGTCGCAACGAACCAACACGTCTTCTGAGGTAAATGTCTTCAAAACACTGGGCTCAAAGAAAAAAAAATCTTGACCCCCGCTAGTTCTGGTGCTCGTCTGAGGACAGGAATTTAGCGCAAGACAATCCACTGCAACGCGGACTAAACCCCGTGCACTGCAGATAAGGTACGGCGTTTTTTTAATTTCCTGAAAAATAACGGTTTTGGAGATAAGAGGATTCCATCTGACAGCGACGATATATTTTTTAGAAGTTTTAATAATTCATGACATCAGTAAAAAATATATAAAATTTTAACAATTGACAAATCCAGTAACAACACAGCAGTCATACAGAATTTTCACCAGAAACCTGAACAAGTTTCTATGAGTTGCAAAAGTGAGAGAACTCTCGCATGTACTCTTGCGCGAGGAGAAGGACATGCTGGCTGAGTATCACAGACGACAGAGAATGCTGACAGTGAGGATCCTTTCCTGAGCTCATACTGTCTCCAGACATTGAGGAAAGCACTGGTCAATTTTTAGAGGTTAAAAACACTGCAAACATGAACTTTTATGTTGTTCCTGGTAAGACTATGTACAAGACTTGTGTGAAGGTTTTTAAAAAAGAAACTGCTCAGTGGTAACGTAGATACACATTGGCTCACTGTCCTCTGCCTCAGCAAAAACAAAATCTCCTCCCTAATCTTCCTCATCATAAACAGAAGTGAAGCCCTACCCAGCAGAATGCCAGTCTCAGCCATGCTAATGATGAACCTACACAATCTGTTAATATTTATAAACACAGCAGTGTGATTAGTTACAACCCAGACAGTTACAACACAGTAACACAGACCAGACTAACAAAGACAACTACAGACTCGTGGCTTTTGTTTTAATTAATACTATTGTTCGACGATGAGGTCAAACGGGCAGAACAGGAAAGTCTGGAATGGCACACACGCACACTCACACACACCCTCACACAAACACACACACACATTTACATTTACATTTACATTTACAGCATTTGGCAGACGCCCTTATCCAGAGCGACGTACATAAGTGCTTAAATCTCTAGCATTGAATGTGACAAATAAAAATCTTGAATCTTGAATCATTAATGCTGGCACACTAGTTTACATACTTAAGATACCCTGAGTTAAAAACATTTGTTCAGTTACAATGAAAAAGTGTCAAAGGTTTTTTTTTTGTTGTTTTTTTTTTTAAATGCAAAAGATAAGGAAAGAAGTGCATGTGTGTGTGCACACCCTCACACAAACACAAACACACACACACACACACCCTCACACAAACACACACACACAAACACACCCTCACACAAACACACACACACATGCATGCATGCACACGTATACACAAACACCCTTTGTATGTATGTGGTAGTGTTTCCTGTCTAATGTGCTATGAGAAACAGGCCACTACTTTACTTTATCACAATAATTGAAGCTGCACTGCACAGTGACATTTGTGTAACGTGTTTTGTGACAATTTCCTTTAGTTCTCCACAAACCCAATGGGAAGCAAAGAAGAAAGGTGAGCTACTTTCATTTTCATTGTTTTATTTTTAGCTGAAGAGATGAATTGAGATTAAAACTGAAGTGTCTGTGAGCTCATGTTCATTTAGTGTTTCTCAGTGATTTCTGCTGTGTTTATTGATCTTGCACTGTGTTCATGTGTGAGTAGAAAACTGTCATCATATTAATCTGTGATTTACAACAGGGCAAAGGAATTCCTCAGTAATTCAGCTTTCGCAAGAAATGCAGTCCTCCTCTTTAACAAAGCCAATGATATAGTCAGTGCCCAGGAACAGGGAGACTTACGGAGTGATGCCAAGCTGATACTGGAAGAGGTGAGTGGAACTGCATTAACATACTGGTTTAATTGGGCTTTTAACCTCAGTGTCTACTTTGTGCTGATGATCTTAAAGCTGTAATATTGATTATGCCTCTTGACTGTGAGGTAAAATGATCACTAACACAATTTACACACATTCGTTCTGCCTATTTCAGCTCCAATTCCTGTTGAAGCAGAGTTAGCATTACTACCTTAAATTTTATTACCATCACAGCAATTTGAAGAAGAATTCATTTTATTAACAAGTGACACGTCACATTCTTTAATCTGTTTTTACCTACTTTTAATGTTTATTAAACAATTTCCTGTCGTGTTTTGTGTTCATAATCAGCAGTTTCTCTTTATTCTCTCTTCAAGTTCATGAGAAAAATCCAGTGTTGTATAAAGAAAACACTAGTACTAGAAAGCAATACTTGAGCAAAAGTACAAGTATCGTACTAGAAAAAGACTTTGGTAGAAGTGAAAGTTACCTTTTAGAATATTACTCAAGTAAAAGTCTTAAAGTATCTGATATTTACTGTACTTAAGTATCAAAAGTCATTTTCTGATATTTAATGTACTTAAGTATTTGAAGTAAAAGTAAAAAGTAAAATTTCAGTGATTTTCGGTAGGCATAAGATCAGGGGCGGTTCTAGGATTTCATCTTTAGGTGGCTTACCCCTTAGTGAGAATTTAAAACAAGAAGAGTTTTATATTATATATTATATGACTACATAGTAAGACAAAAGTTATGGTATTATTAAATGGCAAAAGTGGACACCAAAATTTTATGCATGATGTAATGATGTCGGTCTTGAATCAGATCAGTTCATGTATGTGTGCATTCTCTACAAACAGTGTGTCCAATGAATGCAGTCATTAATAAACTAATATTCACAAGACAAAGACCAAATCAATAAATGTTATTTTTATTTAATAATGAATGGATTGTTTGCATTAATATTTTGTTTGTGCTACAACTCTGGTAATAAGAATAGTGACATTTCACTGCTTTTGGTTGCCTCTTTGCGGCTTTCAGCCGATTAACGTTACAGATAAACGCCTCCAGCTCTGACTGCGCGTGCACGCTGCGCCTCCAGCTCTGACTGCGCGTGCACGCTGCGCGTCCCTGGGCTTCTCCGTACAGCGTGCGGAGCGTAATGTAATCTAGGAGCAGTGATTCACCAAACCTCCCTTATTGCAGTCGCACACATTTCTTCTGATTTTATTTTGTAGTAACGAGTAACGAAGATGTTTAGTGGAAATATAACGGAGTAAAAGTCTATATTTTATCTGGGAAATGTAGTGGAGTAAAAGTGAAAGTTGACATAAATTTAAATAGCGAAGTAAAGTACAGATACGTGACATTTCTACTTAAGTACAGCAACGAAGTATTTATACTCCGTTACATTACAACACTGGAAAAATCTCATCTTGTCGTGTTAGTGAGAAAGTGTAAAGAAATGTAAACTCACATCACTAACACTGAAGACTCCTTCACTACATCATACACACACACACACACACACACACACACACACACACACACACACACACACACACACACACACACATCATAACCATCAACAACCAGAACCCACAATTAAACAGCAGCATGATATAAAGTTGTAATAATACGTCTGATAAAACCATAAGCTCCAGGCTGCATTTTGCTGACTGCATATTTTACTAAAAACAAACAAATAAATCTAAACAACACTTTCATGCTTCAGTACCATATTAATTTTCTGTGGTGACTCACTGCCATGGTGTCACTTTACTTCACTGTCAGACAGAAGAGTGTCTGTTAGCTCACATTTACACAGTGGAGAATGTAACACTCATCCAAACTGCTTCTTATCACTGCTTTAACTCTCATAATATTCAATAATATTCTTTTATTTTTCCTCAAGATGCTACACAGCATCCTGTTCTTAGGTAACATCCATAATACAGTCTACTGCCCAGAATACATCTTTCCACATGTCCAGAAGTTAGACAAAATCAAAGAAGATTTCCCAAGGCCATTTGATCTTTTCCAAACTCACGTGGCTCAGCGAACACCTTTCTCCTACTTTCTGCAACTGGTTAGCAAACAGATTATTCATAACTTTAAATACATTTGTTTTGTTTAATGAAGTTTTATTTGAACTTTTATTACCTTCAAGTGTTCTGTGCAGTTTGTAATGTGTGTGTTTTCCTCTCAGTTCACAGTGTTACAGCCATGAAAATGAAAAGATCTGTCTGGATTATTAGGTGATTGTAAAAAATCAGGTGACAGATACCCACTGATTTCCAGTGTCATATGTATCTGTGAGTATAATAAACACAGATACTATGGCGTGTCTCTGTCCTGTGAGAGTGACAGAGAGAGAGAGAGATCATGACTTCTGTGTCTTGTCTGAATGTGTGGGATTGCAAAGTCTCCTCTGCCGTGATGTCCATGTTTCCGCAAGACACTGGAACACCACGCACAATACAACTCCCAGCTACAGTGAGGTGTGAAGCGTTTGATGTGAAGGACATGAGCAAGGTGAAACCACCCTGCGGACGCTGCAATCAGCTCTATTCGCTTCCTGGACACACAGACGGTCTAAATGAACCTGGTAACTGTGCTGAGACTGAGGCCATCAGTAATCTCCTGCAAGACCAAGAAGGTGTGTCTGAGCAGACCACCATCACTGGAGGGGTTTCTAGTGACCACGAGATTAAAGAAAGGATGACAGCTTTTTTTAATCAACACATGAATGATAATTATAATATCCTGAGGGTCTATGATTAGTGTCTATCTGAAGGATCCTGAAGCTCTGAGATTCTGTAGAGTTGAATCTGAATCTGTTTGATCCTCTCTGACTGTTATTTTAAATAGATTCATACATTTTGATAAAAAATTAATAAGAGTGAACTCCAATAAATAAAATCTAAACATGATTAATATTTGCTCTCCTGTCTGTGTCTGATTAAAAAAGCATTTTTTCCTGTTATAAAAGAGCAATTGTTAAAAACAAACTAAAAATCTCAGATATTTAAGGAAAGTTTGGAGATTAGATCATGACCATGAATATTTTTAAATATTATTCTAAAATAATAGACTGGATATTATTCTATTCTTTCCTATAAAGTGTGTTATTATTAAACTTCTGCTTTAAAATGTTTAATAAAAGGTGATATGATTTATTTTGTTACATTTAGCAGCAGTTTTACTGTTTAATATGATTCGTATTACGTATGAAGTATTTCACAATAAGAGTCTAAATAATAATTACAGGTTCCTGACAATGTTCTGCAGTACAGAAATAGCCAATAGCATATTTAAGTGAAGGGCAAGTATAGAGTTTGATACAGAAGTTTAAGGAATAAATATGTTTACATTCAGAAAACAGATGTGTTAAAGTTTCTAATTCACTGAAGATGCACAAGATCGAAACATTCATAAAGCAGTGAATCCATACACTTTTAATGCTTGACCCCAGTGAATCAGTATCAGGACGTGTTGATAGAGTCTTCTGATAGAGTCTTCGGCCAAATGCCATAAGTGGAAAAGTAGAATGTTATTGATCTGCATTATTAATCTGACGTCACTTCCTGTGTTTGAATCGTTTGTCGCGAGTTTTTGTGCCTGTCTCAGCATTTCGAAATGTTCCTGTTTTTTATTGTCTCATTTTTGGTTAATATTTTACGTTGTCACTTTCTTTTATTACATTTTTTATGTTTCTATCACAGTTAATTTTATTCTTCTTCGGGAGACGCTTGTTTGTTTCCTGTTTTCAAACATATAGAGGAGGAAACGCTCTTCGGGTCTTTTTACTATTCCAAACTGATTCAAGTCAAAGGTACGTAATCATTGATTATGGCAAACATTCAGCTTGTTCAGTGTGTGAGCTTCAGCATGTTTATTAATTCTTTCTCCATCATTTTGGGGAAGTCGTGGCCTAATGGTTAGAGAGTCTGACTCCTAACCCTAAGGTTGTGGGTTTGAGTCTCGGGCCGGGGGTAGCATACAGCAGGATATGGTCGCTAATTTGCTGGATAGCCAGGTGGTGCTCCAAAAGCAATGTGGGCTTCATAGATAATTGGAGCACTTTTGAGGACAAGGCTTGCCTGTTAGGACGGGACGGTGTCCATCCCACTCGGGAAGTTGCTGTTCTCATTTCTTGCAGCATAGCACATAGTTTAATAACAGGACTAGTTAATCTGTGACAATCCGGAGCCAGGGCCAGAGAGCAGACAGGCAGGCTAATCCGACCGTCTGTGAGTCCTGAGCTAAACAATAAAATAGGAGGTCGCGCAGTTATTCATGATGATAAGCTCGGCATCAAAGCAAGAATCTAGGCACATGTTTAACTCATTCAAAGTTCTTCATACTAACATAAGATATGTAGCCACAAAAAATAAGTCTACTGAGTCAGTTCCTCTAATTGTTATTTACAGACCTCCTGGACCATATTCTGAATTCCTCTGTGAATTTGAATATTTCATTTCAAACCTAGTTGTTTCTTTAGACAAAGCAGTAATTGTTGGAAACTTTAATATTTATTTTGATAAGTTAGAAGATCCTCTGAGAACAGCATTTGTTTCCATCTTAGATACAGTAGAGGTTAACCAGAATGTAATAGGACCCACTCATAATGGAGGTCACACTCTTGATCGCGTTCTAACCCTCGGATTAAATATAGAAAATATAGTCGTAGTCCCTCCACCAGAAGCTTTCTCTGACCATTATCTCATTTCATTTAAATTGTGCTTTGCGATAATTGTGTGTGGAAACGATATTTGCAATTTGCCACATTACTGTGTTAAACATACTGTACATTTGCAGTACTACTGCAGAGAGATTTACCAACAGTCTCCCAGAATTATCATCCATTTTATCCTTCAACAGACTGACTTATTTTCACTGATTTCTTCTTCACAATTATCAACCTGCATAATGGATCCCTTATGCACATGTTTCATTAAACAGATATTACCAGTAAACATCTGTCAGGACTCAGCCCGGACTCTGGCCATGTGCCTTTTGTTTGTTTTTCTGTCACATTCCTGCCTGCTTCTGCACACCTGTCCCTCATGTGTCTTGATTATTAGTAGTATTTAGTTAAGCCGCATTGCCTGGTGCAGCACGGAATCTACTTTTGTTTTGTCCTGTTGTCAGTCTGTGTTATGTTTCGTGTCTTTTTGTCATTAAACCCCGTTTATTTTGCTATCCTGCATTTGGGTCTGTTATCCCACAACATCCAACCCATTCTAAAAATAATAAATTCTTCCCTTACCACTGGTTATGTGCCAAAATCTTTTAAGCTAGCAGTTATCAAACCTTTGATTAAAAAACCTGACTTCGACCCAAGCCAGCTGTCCAACTATAGGCCAAAAAAAATTCCCCTTTATCTCCAACATCCTAGAAAAGGTTGTAGCTCAGCAGTTATGTTCAGACCTACATAGGAATAATATTCATGAAATATACCAGTCAGGATTTAGGCCTCATCGTAGCACAGAGACAGCACTGGTTAAAGTGGTAAATGACCCGTGCAAGTTGCTCAAGTTTGCAGACTGTGGAGTGGTAGGACGCTTTACATCCCAGGAAGCCCTCATGTCTGTGTCATCTTAGTTAGAAGACTAGTTAGATACATGGGAGCTAAACCATTAAGCTAATCTAGCTCCCATGTATCTAACTAGTCTTCTAACATGCTACAATCTGACATGCTCTCTGAGATCACAGAAATCAGGACTTCTGGTAGGTCCCAGAATATCAAAGTCTTCTATAGGTGGTAGAGCATTTTCATAATTAGCTCCAAAACTTTGAAATAGACTTTCTGATAGTGTTCGGGGCTCAGACACAATTTCCCAGTTTAGATGCAGATTAAAATCTTATCTCTTTAGTCAGGCATACACATAATACTTCCCATAATATTATTAACTCCTCACTATCTTTAGGTTACTTCTCTAAGTCTTTCAAGTTGGCAGTCATTAGGCCACTCATCAAAAACCTAACTTAGATCCAAATGAACTATCAAATTACAGACCTATTTCACATCTTTCTTTTATGTCTAAAATACTTGAAAAGGTTGTGTCTGTTCAACTGAGCTCCTTCTTACAGGAGAACAATATCCTCGAAGAGTACCAGTCAGGTTTCAGGCCCCATCATAGCAAAGAAACTGCACTTGTGAAAGTCACAAATGACTTGTTCTTAGCTTCGGACCAAGACTGTATGTTGCTATTAGTTCTACTTGACCTTAGTGCTGCATTCGACACTATAGATCACAACATTCTTTTAGATTGCTTATAAAATTACACAGGTATTCATGGACAAGCTTTAAGTTGGTTTAAATCCTACCTATCTGACCGATACCATTTTGTAGAATTGAATGGTGAATCCTCCAGTTTACTACCAGTTAATTACGGGGTCCCTCAAGGATCAGTTCTAGGACCTCTGCTTTTCTCGATATACATGCTTCCTGCTGGGTCCTGGTCTGGCGGAATCCTTCTGTCAGTGACGCGGGGGTAAAAACAGACCCAAATGCAGGACAGCTAAACGAAAACAAGGATTTAATAACAAAAACACCGAACGTAGAACAGACTAGCGACAGGACTACAACAAAAGACAACAGAGGATTCCGGGCTGCTCAAGGCAACACGGCTCAACTAAATAGTACAAATAATTAATCAGACATGAGGGTGTGCAGAGGCGGGGAGGAAAAGACAAGGGCGGGGCAGACACGTGAACACAGAACATAAACAAAAAGGCACATGGCCAAAGTCCGGGCAGAGTCCTGACAGTATAACTGAGTCGTGCGACTATCTCCGCTGTCACGGCTGGCTTTTTGGTACCGCTCGATGCAACTTTGGATTTCCTCAGGCGACGTGCGGTGTGTTACAGAAAAAATGCTTCTGTTGGTTTGTTGATGGTAAAAACAATTGAGATCTTGGTGCCAACTTTGGGGTTATTAGCGATAGTTTATCAGTATTGCAGCAAATAGTTTGTTTTGTATTTCCAAATTGCTTTTAAATCTGAATAAAGAGTGTTATTTGGTGTAATTAGTGGTTTGTTTTTTATATATTATGGTGTAGTAGAGGATATGGCAAACAGCTCATCCTGAATGAAATCCCTCATTCCATATCTAAAGCATTTTGAGTGCAATATAAATGTATCATTTTGTTATTCTTATTATATATGAACAAGCTAATTTATTTAATTTATTTAAGCTACATTTAAACAAAATTTGTTTAAAAAATGTTTTTATATTTTTTTTGTTTAAATGTAGCTTAAATAAATTGATTGCGACCACTTACCTTAAAAATTGAGTAAATTGAATGAATCATTTTTTTTAGTGTGTGTTGTAAGATCTGTAAAGTGTTATCAGTCAATAAATATCTGTTTTACTTTTCTATATTGTGTTTAAGTCATTATTTATATATTTTATAAAATACAATGTTATCTAAATACAATATGTGATGCTGAGGTATTTTTTTTTAATTAAAAATAAGCTCCAGTTCATGTTCTCTAAACAATAAAAACTGTTTAACACATGATTTTTAGTCTGATTATTTGCATTGAGCATATCGCAATATAGAGGTTGTTCTTATGTAGTTATGTACTAATTTAGCATTTTTATCTGATTATTTGCCATTGAGGCATATCACAATAGAGAGATTAGCAACCTGCGCGGTGCAGATCGATTGAGACATGAGATCAATGTAACGCGAGAGTGATAAGCTTTTGAATGGCTCTCATGGAACTTTGATGTCATAGATTGATTTGTCTGCGCAGTGCTGTGTAGCGTCTGGTACAGGTCATTTAGATTCCCAGTTTACAATTTTATTGAGGGCTACATTCCACAGTGTCACACACACACCTGGCTCCAGAATGTCTGGAGCCTACACAAAGACCAGATAACCCCATGCCGCTTCTCTGATCAAACTCATAGGGGCCCTCAACCAGAACACACACACATACAACACAATGGGACATTCCTTCTACTAATAAAACGAGTGAATAAGATGCCCCACATCCCACGGCATTAAGCCATACTCGTATGTATCTCTTCCCCAATTCTAATGATACTCTAAGATTCTTATTCTTGTAACCCTGTTGTAATGTGTTTCTTCTGTTAAGGCTTGACAAGGGTGTATTTTATTTAGGTATCAGAACACAACACTTTATTAACATCAGTTATACTTTAATTACCGACCCTGGCATGTTAATGTATACCTGTTCTAATGCTGTATGTCCTTTTAAGGTCTGATGTCAGGATGTATACAAATTATCTGTTTTTCACTTCCCTAATGCAAATGCATTTTGTTTTGTGTTTCATTTTTGTTTCTTTCTCCTTTATCAGAACACAATATCGTAGTAACATCAGTTACACTTTGATTACTGATCTGTGTATGTAATGTACCGCTGCCTTTATACCATCATTCCCCTTCATGTTTAGTATCCAAATGACCACAAAATTATCGGTTACTCATTTTTCAAACAATGGTGTATTTTATTTGAGCACGAAAGGCATTATACCGTCTTAATACACCTTGGATAAAACTTTGAAGTCATCTAAAAGTTTTATAGCTAAACTACGCCCACAGACACCTGAAACAAAGGGAGTTTTTCCCTCCGAAATCCGGGCCTTAGTATTGGCCATCTCCCCAAAGATGGGTGGAGTTCGGGACCTTTAAATTGTCACAAACACCACCAATCCGTGGTCAGACTTTTGGAACAGCTTGGAGACGACTCCATTTTCCTTCAAGGAACTTCCAGCAAGCTTCACTTCCAATAACAACAACTGCTCTGATCTTCAGGAGAACTTGGAAGAACATCTGACCCCACCCTAACTGACTCTTCAGAGATTTCTCTGGTGCATCCAGACTCTTGTGCAGCAAGCCAATGCAAGTAACCGTTTCCTTTACCAACCAATTTAGATGCGTATTTTAAGTATGAACCTTCTATTGTCTTAAGGTGAATTTAAGTTTCCGGTGACGATTTCCCAGTTAGGGTGTGATTAATTTTGAAGTCTAAGCTTGCCATTCCTTTCCTTCCTTTCTAATTTCTTCTTTTTCAGTCTCTTCCTCCCTTTCTCCAATTTCAATTCCTTTTGTGTGTTTTATTTTCATCTTTGTTTTCTCTACTTCTTTTGTTTGTTTGTGTAGTTAGTTTTATGTTGTGTTTGTCTCATTCATTAAATGCCATATTTTTGTTCCACAAGTGATTATCTCTGAGTATCGCTCACAAACTTAAGGTACCTGCAACATCTGGTCTGAACTACATGCTCTATTAAGTTAATTTAATTTAAATTACGGTATAAAGTAAAAGGGAAGTGCGTCTTTCTCGGCCAGGAAGATACCGCCTTCATAGAATTAATAAAGGTTACACGGCCTGTTCGCCGGACGAACAGACCAAATAAGTGTAACGTTAATTCCATTACCGTCAATTTCAACTTAGGTTAAAATATTTATGAGTCACTATAACACGTTATAATTACTTATAAATATTTACCTTGCTTCGCGAGCCAAAATCGCTACATATAATGGTGGAGAATGCGGGCATGTTGTTCAAACTTTGCTTTGTGAGCTAACTCAGCGTCAATTTACTTGTGTTGATTTACTGTGCGCTTGTGGTGAGATAGGTCGCAACGTAGACTCCGCTTCAGTGATCGCTATTTGATTTTATTTATTTATTTATTTTTTATTTTTATTTATGAGTCACAATTAATCGGGAAAAAAAAGAAAAGAAAAGAGAAGAATTTAAACTGCAGTCATAATATTAAAAATCCCTCGTAAAGACGAAGAAATCTCTTTACTGCACATTTTAATATCAAAATCAGCTGTGGGGACAAAGAAATCTCCCATAGTTTGATTAAAGATTGATTTGAGCATGTTCCTCTTATCGTCTTTTAAGGCCTTGTAATTGTATCGCTGTTGAAGTCATTGCGTGTTCCAACTTCGTTCAACTAGACGATAGCACTCCGTTAGGTTTAACCATCAGAGTAGCTAACTGATGCGTGCCTAATGCAAACCCAATCATAAAGATACTACTGACCAGTTGTTGATTGGCATGTAAAAGGAGTCCCAAACCTTGATCAAGTAACGAATAAGAACAGCGAAGAAACCCTGTTCTTTGTTTATTTATTTATTTGGGGGTCAGCGAAGAAAACCTGACCCACCCACTGTGTGCCGTTGAGTGGCACAAACTGTTGAATTTGTGGAAAGGAGAAACCTTCCCTCAGTTGTTAAACTGTGATTTGAGTAGTGTAACTCTTATCAGCTAACTCTTAAGACCTAATCTTACATATCAATAGCGAAGGAAACCTGTTGACTATATACTACTTCTATTGTATCTTTATTATTAAGCTTCGTCCTCTCAGTCTTACAATTTTATAGAGGTAGTGAATGAAGCCTGCTTCCTTAATTTGAACCAGTCGAAATAAGGTCGCATGACACGTAGGGTCGAGAAAAATCTTACCCCAAACGTTATCAATCACACCCACTAGTGAAGTGATTTAGGGCACCACACTTTCAGATAAACACCAGGGGACAGTTTGTTAAGTAACTAGTACCTTTACAAGTGCCCCCACTTCTAACCCCTAACTTCAGTGTGTGTGAACTGACTCTCTCTCTCTCTCTCTCTCTCTCTCTCTCTCTCTCTCTCTGCCACCTGGTTTTTGTGGTTTGTTCCTTCAATTTTATTTCATCTTATTTTAGTATCTTCGTTTATTATTGTTTGGTTATTCTTATTTTTAATTTTGTTTTTATTTGTTTCCCTTTTATTATTCATTACTACTATTATTATCAATTTTGTTGTTTTTGTTTGGTCATGTTTTGTTTTATTACTATTAGTAGTAACCTTTTTTCTGAATTTTTATTTTTGACTTTTTGTTATCCGCTTTTGTTTGTTTTTATTATTATTATTATCATTATTTGCATCTCTCTCTTTTCTCCATTCTCATTTATTTTCTTCCCACTTCCCCTCACTTATTTTAAATTAAACTTTAAACAGAGGGTGAAGCAAATTTTAAAATTCAGTTCAGCTATTTAGGTTCAACTTTGTAACTCTCCCTCTTCCAGGCCTCGTCCTGCTCTATCACCTTTGTGTTGTGAGTTGATCTGTCTATGTTCATTCTATTTAGTTGAGGCGTAAGGCCTCACTGGGAAATCATCACAGAAAACTTAGCAATTTAAAGTAGCCAAATCTTTAGATGATCCATTAGGCAAATTGAGTGGACAGCACGTTCTCGCCCATTAGCGTAGGCCT
Organism: Tachysurus vachellii; assembly: GCF_030014155.1. Classification (NCBI taxonomy): domain Eukaryota; kingdom Metazoa; phylum Chordata; class Actinopteri; order Siluriformes; family Bagridae; genus Tachysurus; species Tachysurus vachellii. The sequence continues at coordinate 1,624,970 of NC_083462.1, read as the reverse complement.
CCAATATTGTAAGAACTTGCATTGGCCCTTGTCTCAGTCTCTCTTCGCCAGTGAGCCAGCATGTCCAGACCCTCCAGCCCTGAGACACATCGGGATCAGCTAGAAACCTGGTTGAACGCCATGACGGGTATCCTTCTACCTGACACTGCTGTTGATCTGCAACACCTGAGCCGGGAACAGCTTGATGACCACCTGAGTGCGGTGATGTCCCATAATCCTACACAGGACTATAGCCACAAGGAGCTGGCCAAGATCCTCGGATTACTGACCTACCACCTCATCGCCCGGGCAAAAATGGATGAAGAAAAAAATTCTCACCACAGGAATCTGCAACAGGAATCGTTGTCATTCCAGATCCAAGCTGAGGAGGTTCATAGGAATCTGGCACAGGCTCATGACCAACTAGACCCAGTCCAGGCAGAGACTCAGAGCCAACGAGAAACAGCAGATGAAAAGGACACTCAGGAGGAACTCCGACAAGCCAAGGCCCTTTTGATAAAGAGCAGAGACTGAACTTAAGGATAGAGTTGCCAAAGCTAAGGCATACGAAAGGCATCTACAAGGTGACCCTGAAAAGGAAATACCCAACGTGGAATTTCCCTTAACCAGTGGACTCATACCCCCAAAACAAGAATCAACATTTCAAAAGGGGGGTGAGAAATCCCGACTCAAGACCTCCCCAGGGTGGGAGACTTTTCAAGAAACCTCGAGAAGCTTCGAGACTTAGCCGAAAAGCCTATACCAAGCAAAGGGGGGGAGGCAAATGATCGACGTCACCCCAGTCGACATGGCCCTCCAAGCATTGTCCCGGCTGCCAATCCCAACTAACTTCCTCGTCGCCTGAGCCTGGATTGCCACTGACACAGCACTCTGCATCTCCACAGTCATCGGGTATGCACTGAGCCTCGGCCTCGCCCTACTTCTGTTGAAAAGAATCAATGGAGTACAAAGATCCATGACCAGGTGCACAGCTGCTCTTCCCCGCGCGTTCAACCGTAACCACTGGAGAAGGGAGACCCAAACAGAATCAACGATAAGTCTCACAAACTCAACCCCATGCCTGAGGAACCCAGGGCTGAGGGAAACTAAGAGTCAACATTACCCGTCCACCACCTTTCACCTGCCTTTCGACCATCATAATCTACCTACCAGCCGACCTTCACAACTGTTGGATAACGAAGTTTCCCTTCATCAGAAACTTCGGCACCCAAAAGGGGGGATATGTAGCGTCTGGTACAGGTCATTTAGATTCCCAGTTTACAATTTTATTGAGGGCTACATTCCACAGAGTCACACACACACCTGGCTTAAGAATGTCTGGAGCCTACACAAGGACCAGATAACCCCATGCCACAGGATAAAAGGGACCCAGATGCAGGATAGACAGACACAAACGGGGTTTAATAACCAAAAGACACGAGACATAACGCAGACTGACAACAGGACAACAGAACAAAACAACAGTAGATTCCGCGCTGCACCAGGCAATACTACTAACAATCAAGACACATGAGGGACAGGTGTGCAGACAGGGAGCAGCAGACGAAGGCAGGGCAGACATGTGACAGAAGAACAAACAAAAGGCACATGGCCAGAGTCCGGGCTGAGTCCTGACAATTTGTGTAGTTAGCTTTATGTTGTGTTTGTCTCATTCATTAAACGCCATATTTTTGTTCCACAAGTGATTATCTCTGAGTATCGCTCACAAACTTAAGGTACCTGCAACATCTGGTCTGAACTACATGCTCTATTAAGTTAATTTAATTTGAATTTCGGTATAAAGTAAAAGGGAAGTGCGTCTTTCTTGGCCAGGAAGATACTGCCTTCATAGAATTAATAAAGGTTACACCAAATAAGTGTAACGTTAATACCATTACCGTCAATTTCAACTTAGGTTAAAATATTTAGGAGTCACTATAACACGTTATAATTACTTATAAATATTTACCTTGCTTTGCGAGCCAAAATCGCTACAGCTTCATGCAGTCCAATACATTTAAACAATACGCCTGTTTCATTACGTTCAGGCCGAATACAGATGCCCCTACACTCGTAATATATTCATTTATTAAAAAAAAATGTCCATGTGTGCATGTGTAAAATAAAATATGAATTATTAAAAAAAAAATTATGCATTTTTTATAAAAAATAAAATATGCATTATTTATGTCTCCCCACAGTCTTTATTTTAGCTGCTTCATAACATTTAGCCTTGATAGACCACTGACACAACCCCCAATACTAATTGATCTCCTCTCAGGGATTCAAAAGAAAACCGTTTTTTTTCCTGTTTTCACCATGTTGTGGGGTGATTGCAGTTACTTTGTTTAAATGCTATTTCCTGCGTAACTTAAACGGTATTTCAGATGAATGTTTATAATACATACGTTTATAATTGCATAACTTAATTTGACATATGTTGATATAACCAACTTAAATTTACAGCAATAAATGGAAAGTTTTACGTAATCAAAAAATGGTTAATACAAAGCACAAGCTTTTTCCTGGCATGTAATCTAATCTAATAGGCTACCAAAATACAACAAAAATAACACATAATTAAAAAGCTTTTATTTGTTGAAAATGGTCATACAAGTAGACAGACTATTAAAGCATTAAAAATACTGTACAGCTACGTTCCAGTATGTCCACCATGACTATTCTCTACAACTGGAAGAACTTTAAACAATCTGTTGATGTACTTGTTGCATGCCTTTTCTGTAAGTTCCTCAAACCAGAATTTGTCTATGGCAGCAATTAACTCAGATTTTGAGGTTGGTTTTGCTTCTTTCCGAATATAATCTTTCAAAGCATGCCACACCATCTCAATGGGATTCATATCTGGGGATTCTGGTAGAGTCTTTACCCAGTTAATACCCTCTGCGGCAATGACTCTGCTTGCAGCAGTGTGCTTTGGATCATTGTCCTGGAAAAAACGGTGGTGGAAGCAGTTTCTTTAATAATAGCGTCTTCGAAGAAAGTACGATCCATAATCCCATCAAAGATTGCGATAGGTCCTGGTCCAAGTCTGGATATTGCTCCCCAAACATGAATTCCAGAGGATGCTTTGGCTTTGGTTTAACACTAGATTTACTGACTTTTTTATTTTCTGGTCAAGTTCCTGAGGTGTGATTCCCCCCTGTTGAGATTTTCACAGTTCTTCTCCTCCTGCTTTTGTTGTGCAAACACCCCCGTCACCTGTGAGGCCTGGCACATTTGCATTTGTTCACTCAGAGTAGCTCAGATCCAAGGCAGGCCAAACCTCTGTGTGTGACATGGAAACCTTCAGAAATGCCTGCCATATCTATACAATATAGTCTGTTTTATTTATAAAAAATTGCGTGAAAACAGAATGAAGTTGCTAATACAATGACATGAATAAAATGAAAACTTGCTAACACTTCAGTCTCCAATGTATGTTTGTACACAAATGTGATAAGAATCAGAATCAGAAATGTCTTTATTGCCAAGTATGTTTTCACATATGAGAAATTTGTTGTAGTACAGTAGCTCCACAGTGTAAATAGAATGGCAATGATTAGAAATGAACACATATATAATAGACAGTTGTATGTACAGGCTTGTCATTGCCATAGTACATATGATATTTATATACAGTAACCCTTGTGCAGACCTGGGGTCTATTTGACTCATCTGGAAAGTTTAATGTGTCATAACTTGGGTTTCCTTCCAAATATTTGCCTGAAATTTATCATTATTGTTCCAAATTATGAACTTTGCAAGTAAAATGAATTTTGTCTATTTTCGTTGAACTATGTGTTCGTAAAATAAACACTTTCCTCCTCAAGTCCTCCCGAGTCAATTTGAATGCCTACATTTTGAAGGTGAATGCCTACATTTTGTACAAGGCATGCACAGGGTGGACAGGCAAAAGAAGATTGTTTCTGAGTCTTCTAGCTAAGGAACTTTGTTGCCGATTTATGCAGCACAAGGATATATTGGCATAGAGGCAGGCTGCTGCAGCTGCTGTGTGTCAGGGAGCTACCTGACTCTTCTCCCATGCGTGCCCCGCCCGCACGGAGCGGCTCGCCGGCGTACTAAATACACACACCTGACTCTCGTTTCTACCTCATCACCAACCCTATAAGATCCCCTCTCTCACGCTAACCAGCGTCCGTTATTACCAATGGTTCGGCGTGCTTCCAACACGCCGTTAGCACTCTATTCCGGACTTCGTGGGCCGCGCTCTCTAGCGCACCACCGGATATTTATCTCTGCTCACCAGGTGTTTGTAGAATTAAAACAGTTTGCCTTCACTTCGGCTTTCACCTCTGTGTTTGGCGTAACAGAATAACGGACCTAACAAAAAAAAAAAAAAAAAAAAAGGGAAATTATTTTTTCCTACCGGAATATGGAGAACCTGCCCAGCACACTCCCCGATCCGGTTCGGGATCTGGTCGCCGCCCTTCGAGCCGCCTTTCCCCCCACCGCTGCTCGTCCGGAAACCCCCACTGTCACCGGCAGTCCCATGGCACTCCCGGGAACTTTTTCGGGAGAAGCGTCAGCGTGCCGCGGCTTCCTACTCCAGGTAAATCTCTACATGGAGATGCAGCCTCAGCGCTTCCCTTCCGAGCGCTCCAAGGTGGCGTTCCTCATTTCGCTCCTGTCCGGAAGAGCGCTAGCTTGGGCTCAGGCCTTGTGGGACTCTGACAGCCCCATGATGGAGGTATACGAGCATTTCGCGGAACACCTTCACGAGGTTTTCAGTGCCGCTTCCGGGGTCCTATCCACAGCGGACCAGCTGCTTAGCTTGCGCCAGGGGAAGGATGACATCACGGCGTACAGCTTGCGTTTCCGCACCTTGGCGGCATCTAGTGGCTGGAACGAGGCGGCGCTACTGGGAGTATATCGGCGGGGTCTCTCTCCCGAGATTAAACAGGCCATGGCGGTGTTTGATGATGCTACGGGCCTGGAGGACTTCATTGGGAGATCCTTAGGACTTTCCCAGCGACTGTCCGCATGCCTCCCCAGGTCGCCCACCTCGGGGGAACAGCCTGGACTGGCGGCCACAGCTGACGCCGAACCCATGCAGCTGGGTTCTCAGAGGCTTCCCCGGTGGGGGGGAAATAGCCGCCGGGCTTCGGGCAAAGACCGGTATGGTGGGAGCCCGGGCTACTCCAGCGGCTGTTGCCCCACGTGTCATGCTCCGGCAGCGGTGAGTACGGTAGAGTTTCCGTCAGACATTTCTACTCTGTCCACACTCCCGGTGACGCTTCTAACTCCCTCTCTCTCTCTCTCTGTGGATGCGCTGGTGGACTCAGGTTCGGCAGGGAACTTCATATCCCAAGCCTGCCTCAACAGCTTGCAGCTCCCCCGGGAGAGGGGTTCCCAGGACTTAGCCGTCCAGACCATCCAGGGACGCCCACTAGGTCGGGGCTGGGTGAAGTACTGTGCGCCCATAGTGACTCTATGCGTGGGGCTGTTCCATAGAGAGGAGATAAGGTTCATGGTGCTCGACGAGTCCACTGTCAGCGTGATCCTGGGTAGGCCCTGGCTGAAACAACACGCCCCTGCATGCTCCTGGGACCCCTGCGATATCCTGCAATGGAGTAGCCACTGCCGGGAACACTGCCTCTCTCCGCTTCCATCCAGGGTCCCCAAAGCCCTGGTAGGCGCCACCAGGGTGGAGGAAGCCACGACATCCCAGCAGGCAGAGATCCCCACGGAGTACCAGGCCTTCAAGGACGTGTTCAGTGCCCAGGCAGCTACTCGTCTCCCCCCTCACCGGCGCGGGGACTGCTGAATCGACCTGCTTCCCGGGGCTAAGCTGCCGAAGGGCCGAGTCTATTCCCTTTCTGCTCCAGAACATCAGGCCATGGAGGAGTACATCCAGCAGGCGCTCCGGCAGGGGTTTATCATGAACTCATCCTCCCCGGCTGCGTCGAGCTTCTTCTTTGTGGGAAAGAAGGACGGGGGGCTACGTCCCTGCATCGATTACCGACAGCTCAACGCCCAGATCTCCCCTCTCCCTTACCCTCTCCCGCTGGTCCCAGCAGCTCTGGAGGCCCTGCGAGAGGCACGGGTGTTTTCTAAACTGGATCTCCAGAGCGCGTATAACCTGGTTCGTATCAGGAAGGGGGACGAGTGGAAGACCGCCTTCATAACGCCCTCCGGACACTACGAATACCGGGTCATGCCGTACGGCCTATCTATCGCCCCAGCTGTGTTCCAGGGGTTCATGAACGAGGTGCTCCGACCCTTCTTACAAAGGTTCGTCATGGTTTACATCGATGACATTCTGATATATTCAAGGAACCTAGAGGAACACCATCACCACGTCCGTGAGGTCCTAGGGGCACTTCGTTCCCAACAGCTCTACCTCAACCTCTCCAAGTGCGAGTTTCACTGTAAGGAGGTACAGTTTCTGGGCTACGTCATCAGCGCACGTGGTATACAGATGAACGACAGGAAAGTTAAAGCAGTGAAGAGCTGGCCCGTTCCGGAGACTATTAAGGAACTCCAACGCTTCTTGGGCTTCGCTAACTTTTACCGTCGGTTCATTCAGGGGTACAGCCTGATCACCGCTCCCCTCACTTCTCTCCTCAGGGGTAAGGCGCGGACCCTGAGGTGGACCAAGGAGGCCCAGGGGGCGTTTGAGGAGCTCCGCCAGCGCTTTTGCTCCGCTCCCGTGTTGCGTCATCCAGACCCCCGGAAGCCCTTTGTAGTGGAGGTGGACGCCTCCTCGACGGGGGTGGGGGCTGCTCTCTCTCAGCAATCAGGCACCCCACCACAGCTCCACCCGTGCGCTTTCTTCTCCCACAAGCACAAACTACGACATCGGCAACCGGGAGCTTCTGGCTATCAAGCTCGCCCTGGACGAGTGGAGGCACTGGTTGGAGGGAGCAGAGCACCCATTCACTGTGATCACAGACCACAAGAATCTTCAGTATCTGCGGGAGGCCCGGAGACTCAATGCCCGGCAGGCTCGTTGGGCCCTCTTCTTCACTCGGTTCCAGTTTCAAGTCACCTACCGAGCTGGGGCGCTCAACGGAAAGGCCGACGCCCTGTCCCGGATATTCGGGCCTGAGGAACCCAGACATCCGGACCCCATTCTCCCTCCTTCGATCGTCGTGGGGCCTATTGTCTGGGACATGGACAGCGAGATCCATGCGGCCTCCGTCAGGGAGCCCGCCCCCAGAGGGTGCCCTGAGGGAAGGGTTTTTGTTCCCACATCCTGCCGCGGGGAGCTAATCCAGTCGGTCCATGAGGGACCGGGCACGGGTCACCCAGGAGAGAGGAGGACGGTCCAGCTCCTTCAGGCTCGCTACTGGTGGCCAAGGATGGCAGAAGAGGTTACCCGCTGCGTCCAGGAGTGTTCCACCTGCGCCATGGCCAAGGTACCTCGCCACCTGCCCGTCGGCAAGTTGGTGCCGCTCCCCGTCCCTCAGCGCCCCTGGTCACACCTAGGCATCGACTTTGTGACCGACTTGCCACGGTCGGGGGGAAACACGTGTATCCTGGTAGCGGTGGATTGCTTCTCTAAGGCCTGCCGACTTGTGCCTCTAAAGGGGTTGCCCACGGCCCTCGAGACGGCCGAGGCCTTGTTTCATCACGTATTCAGGAACTTTGGTCTCCCGGAGGAGATAGTTTCGGACCGTGGGCCCCAATTCTCCTCTCGGGTTTGGCGTGCCTTCTTCCGGCTCCTGGGGGTGTCAGTAAATCTGACATCGGGTTACCACCCTCAGTCCAACGGCCAGGCGGAACGCAAGATACAGGAGCTGAACAGGTACTTGAGGACTTACTGCAGCCAAGATCAGGGAGATTGGGCACGGTTCTTACCCTGGGCGGAGTATGCTCAGAACTCGCTTCGCCAGGACTCCACGGGCCTCACCCCTTTCCAATGCGTGCTGGGGTTCCAGCCGCCCTTGTTCCCCTGGTCGGATCAGCCCAGCGACGTGCCGTCGGTGGATGCCTGGTTCCGGGAGAGCAACCGGGTCTGGGAATCGGCGCACACCCAGTTGTGTCGGGCCCTCCGCACCACCCGCCGGCACGCCGACGCGAGACGTCTGGAGTCTCCAGGTTACCGCCCCGGGGATCGAGTGTGGCTCTCTACGAAGGACCTGAAGATGAAACTGCCGTGCCGCAAGCTCAGCCCCCGGTTCATTGGGCCGTTCAGGATCGCCAGGAGGATTAGCGACGTGTCCTACCGGCTGGAGCTGCCACCGGGGTACCGCATACACCCAACCTTTCACGTGTCCCTGCTGAAGCCGTGTGTCTCGCCCATTTCTCGCCCTCCAGGTGGCCCCGTGGAGCCCGTCCAGCCGGAGGTCGTAGCTCAGCCGGGCGTCTATGCAGTGCGGGAGGTCCTTGACTCCAGGAGGCGTGGGGGTCGCCTCGAATACCTGGTGGACTGGGAAGGGTACGGCGCGGAGGATCAGTCTTGGGTAGCATGACAGGACGTGCTGGACCCGGGCCTGCTGGCAGATTTCCATACTGCCCACCCGCACCGCCCGGCGCCCAGGGCTAGGGGTCGTCCTCGTCGTAGGGTCAGGGCGTCCGGTGCCGCCCCTGGAGGGGGGGGGTGGTGTCAGGGAGCTACCTGTCTCTTCTCTCATGCGTGCCCCGCCCGCACGGAGCGGCTCGCCGGCGTACTAAATACACACACCTGACTCTCGTTTCTACCTCATCACCAACCCTATAAGATCCCCTCTCTCACGCTAACCAGCGTCTGTTATTACCAATGGTTCGGCGTGCTTCCAACACGCCGTTAGCACTCTATTCCGGAATTCGTGGGCCGCGCTCTCTAGCGCACCACCGGATATTTATCTCTGCTCACCAGGTGTTTGTAGAATTAAAACAGTTTGCCTTCACTTCGGCTTTCACCTCTGTGTTTGGCGTAACACTGTGCCAGGGACTGTACAGACAACGCAGTGCCAGGTGCAAGAGAGCTGCAACAGGAATCACAGCAGGTTTACCTGTGCAACATGTCAGAAATTCACCTGTGCAGGGACGATGGACACTGGGTCTGCAAACGCTGTAAAGTTTGAAACACTTTAAAATAAAACAGACTTATTGACTATCCATATATTGTGAATGTGTATCTTTTGTATAAATACGGCAGGCATTTCTGAAGGTTTCCATGTCACACACAAAGACTCTGTGGGTCCAGCTTGCGCAGTGAAGCACGAGCGATTTGCTACTGCACTGGGCATTCCAATGCCCTCCTCTACCCGCCGTCTGGTTCAGACAGGGCTTTCCAGTACCACAGTGCATCTTCCGTGGAGGCATGTTGGGTTCTTGTTCCGTCTCAAAATTCACTTTTGGTGTTATAATTCAGTGATGGCCAATGAAAATGAAATTACATCATTTTATTCTGTATGTGTACGAACATGTCAAAAACCATGGACCATAACTTTACTCAGCTTATGACATTTGTGTACAAACATACATTGGAGGCTGAAGTGTTAGCAAGTTTTCATTTTATTCATGTCATTATATTAGCAACTTTTCATTCTGTTTTCACACGTTTTATAAATAAAACAGACTATTTTGTATAGACCCGACAGGCATTTCTGAAGGTTTCTATGTCACACACAGAGGTTTGGCCTGCCTTGGATCTGAGCTACTCTGAGTGAACAAATGCAAATGTGCCAGGCCTCACAGGTGATGGGTGTGTTTGCACAACAAAAGCAGGAGAACAATGGAGCTGTAGGGGTGCTAGTAGGTGTGAGGTCCAGGGATCATAATGTACCACTGTAAAAATGATATAAAATAAATATCTCTAAAATAAATGATTTTAGAGATATTTCTATAAATATCTCTAAAATAAATGATTAAAGTAACTTAATAAAATCTCTTAATGTCACTTATGTTATGTTATGCCTAACTTGAACTGTGATTTCCTTTATATTTTACATTGCTATTATTTGAGTAAATGTAGACAACATACAATATAATAATAACTAGATTTGTAACGTTCGTCGCGACAAACTTGATGTTGGCTTTGACGGTGCAAATATTCGCAAAGGCCGGTGCTTTTTGTAGCGGGGCTTCACGTGACCAGAATACACCTGAGGCACTTCCCCTCATTGGGCTGAGTGTTTTGATTGATATATGACACGTCCATGTTGTGCAAAATTTATGATTTTGCTTATTCTGGGGGCGGGGCTACACGTGACGTCATGTGATGTCACCAGAATACCCGGTGGGGTGCCAATACTTTTGGCAAAAAGTGGCTACTGAGGGTTTGGACATTTCATGTCAGTACTGCAGTCATTATGGGATTCTACTTATTATTATACTGCATAGAACAGGAGAGAAGCCGTGCCTGAACTCTGCGCACGCTGCGTGTGTGACAGCTTAGAGGAATTTTAGGAATTCCCCATTCAAGTCTATGGGACGTTCCATCGTCGACTACGGGAAAACCGAAAGTTCCGGATGAACGCCGAGACAAAAACTTCGTCCGGAGTAAGGTCCTAAAGAACCTGTCCGAGTTTGGTGTAAATCGCTCGAAAACTTGCCGAGTTATAAACCTCGAAAAGTTTATAATGGAAGTCAATGGGAAAAAAGGCCACTTTGAGCTTCCGTACCGGGAATGCCGGAATTCCGATCGCTTAGAAAAGCAATAGCATAAAACTTCAGACCAGGGTCTACGACATATCCGAATTTGGTGCATTTTTTTTTTTTATAAAAAGTTGGCTAATAATAATAATAATAATAATAATAATAATAATAATAATAATAATAAATCAGATTAAATAGGAAAACAGATAATATAATAATAAGAAGAACAACATAATAATAAGAAGAACAAATGTTAATTTAAAAAACCCCATAGCCAACAGTGTTTCATACGTCTTTATAATTATATTTTATTGTGGATGTTTTCTCACAATTCTGATGTAATGTGAAGTAAAATAAAAAATCAAAAAATTTTAAATGTAAATTAATAATATAAACATATTATACAATCTTAAAAATCCTTTGTGTTTAAGACAAACAGTGTTCTTATGCACCAGAAGTGCAGAAAGCTGCGGTACGCTGTGGCACAATCCTCAGGACTTCAGGACTCAGGACTTCTGGTAGTTCCCAGAATATCTAAGTATACTAAAGGTGGTAGAGCGTTTTCTTATTTAGCTCCCAAACTCTGGAACAGTCTTCCTGATAGTGTTCGGGGCTCAGACACACTTTCCCAGTTTAAATGTAGATTAAAAACTCATCTCTTTAGTCAGACGTACACATAATACATCCCATCATATTGTGCACTATTACATCAGAGTTGCACATTTTTTATGAACAGCAGATATGTTAATCCCTCTCCACTGCTTCTCTCTTTCTACCCATCCCGAGGCATCCAGACATTGTACCAGCTTCGATCGTCTTCCGTGCAATGAAGATTTTGTACCTCCACTGAGATGAGGCCGACTCTGTGAGAATCCTGAGACATCTACAGATCTACCAGCTCCAGTTGGACTCTGTGATACTAAGAGGAGATCTGAACTCCATGTGATCCCTACACCAATACAACATTTCTTTGACTGTATATTTATAATCACACCCCCAGTGTCACCCATATGAGGATGGGTTCCCATTTGAGTCTGGTTCCTCTCAAGGTTTCTTCCTTCACCAATTCAAGGGAGTTTTTCCTTGCCACTGCTGCCTGAGTCACCTCAGACTTGCTCATTGGGGATAAATACATACACATTGCGAACTATAGATATCTAATAATAATCTTGAATTTTTATTTTTGTTAATTCTTTATAGTATTCTTTATGTTTACCTTCTGTTCTTGAATTGAATAATCTTGTGCTCTAGTACAAAGAAAGGAGACATTATTTACATTTACATTATTTACTGTCCAGTGTAACCAAAATGAGGATGAGGTTCCCTTCTGAGCCTGGTTCCTCTCAAGATTTCTTCCTCTTATCATTTCCACAGAGATTTTCCTTGCCGCCTCCAGCTTGCTTATTAGGAATAGAGATAGATATATATATATACTATTTTAAATTTTAAATTAATATTTTTAAATCAATTTTAAACTTTAATTGTATATATTAATTTATTTATTTTTATCTTTTTTTTTAATTCTTATTATTATATATATATTTATCTCTTTTTTCTCTCTTTCTTCTGTTTCCATACTTCTGTAAAGCTGCTTTGAGACAATGGGAATTGTTAAAAGTGCTGTACAAATAAATTGAATTTGAATTTAAGATTAGATTAGATTCAACTTTATTGTCCCCTCCTCGAACCGCCACCTTATTGTGGTGGAGGGGTTTGCGTGCCTGAATGATCCTAGGAGCTATGTTGTCTGGGGCTTTCTGCCCCTGGTAGGGTCTCCCAAGGCAAACAGGTCCTGGGTGACAGGCCAGACCAAGAGCGGTTCAAATACCCCTTATGAGTGATTTAATATCAAGGTCCGTGACGTCGCCCGGTATGGCGCAACCGGGGCCCCACTCTGGAGCCAGGCCCGGGGTTGGGGCTCGCATGCGAGCGCCTGGTGGCCGGGTCTTACCCCACGGGGCCCGGCCGGGCTCAGCCCGAAGGAGCGACGTGAGGCCGATCTCCTGTGGGCCCACCACCTGCAGGAGGGACCGTAAGGGGCTGGTGCAATGTGGATTGGGTGGCAGTCGAAGGCGGGGGCCTCGGCGACCCAATCCCCGGACACGAAATCTGGCTCTAGGGACATGGAATGTAACCTCGCTGGGGGGAAAGGAGCCTGAGCTGGTGCGGGAGGTTGAGAGATACCGACTAGAGATAGTTGGGCTTGCCTCCACGCACAGCTTGGGCTCTGGAACCCAACTCCTTGAGAGAGGCTGGACTCTCTACTACTCTGGAGTTGCCTGCGGTGAGAGGCGGCGGGCTGGTGTGGGCTTGCTCATAGCCCCCCAGCTCAGCAACCATGTGTTGGAGTTCACCCCGGTGAACGAGAGGGTCGTTTCCCTGTGCCTGCGGGTCGGGGATAGGTCTCTCACTGTTATTTGTGCTTACGGGCCAAATGGCAGTGTAGAGTACCCGACCTTTTTGGCGTCTCTGGAAGGTGTGCTGGAAAGTGCTCCAACTGGGGACTCCATCGTTCTACTGGGGGACTTCAACGCTCATGTGGGCAGCGACAGTGACACCTGGAGGGGCGTGATTGGGAGGAACGGCCCCCCCGACCTGAACCCGAGTGGTGTTCTGTTATTGGACTTCTGTGCTAGTCACAGTTTGTCCATAACGAACACCATGTTCAAGCATAAGGGTGTCCATCAGTACACATGGCACCAGGACACCCTAGGTCGGAGGTCGATGATCGACTTTGTGGTTGTTTCATCTGACCTCCGGCCGTATGTCTTGGACACTCGGGTGAAGAGAGGGGTGGAGCTGTCAACTGATCACCACCTGGTGGTGAGTTGGATCCGATGGTGGGGGAGGAAGTTGGACAGACTTGGCAGACCCAAACGTACTGTGAGGGTCTGCTGGGAACGTTTGACAGAGTCTCCAGTCAGAGAGAACTTCAACTCCCACCTCCGGCAGAGCTTCAACCAGATCCCGAGGGAGGTTGGAGACATTGATTCCGAGTGGACCATGTTCTCCACCTCCATTGTCGATGCAGCCGCTCGGAGCTGTGGTCGTAAGGTCTCTGGTGCCTGTCGTGGCGGCAATCCCCGAATCCGGTGGTGGACTCCGGAAGTAAGGGATGCCGTCAAGCTGAAGAAGGAGTCCTATCGAGCCTGGTTGGCTCAGGGGACTCCGGAGGCAGCTGATAGGTACCGGAGGGCCAAGCGAGCTTCAGCCCGGGTGGTTGTGGAGGCAAAAACTCGGGTCTGGGAGGAGTTCGGTGAGGCCATGGAGAAGGACTATCGGTTGGCCTCGAAGAAATTCTGGCAAACCGTCCGGCGCCTCAGGAGGGGGAAGCAGTGCCCTGCTCATGCTGTTTACAGTGGGAGTGGGAATCTGCTGACTTCGACTGGGGACATCCTCGGACGGTGGAAGGAGTACTTCGAGGTTGTCCTCAACCCCACCGACATGTCTTCCATTGAGGAAGCAGAGGCCGAGGGCTCAGTTGTGGACTCGTCGATCCCCCAGGCCGAGGTCACTGAGGTAGTTGAGAAGCTCCTCGGTGGCAAGGCACCGGGGGTGGATGAGATCTGCCCTGAGTACCTCAAGTCTCTGGATGTTGTGGGGCTGTCTTGGTTGACACGCCTCTGCAACGTCGCATGGAGGCTGGGGACAGTGCCTCTGGACTGGCAGACTGGGGTGGTGGTCCCTCTGTTTAAGAAGGGGGACCGGAGGGTGTGTTCCAACTACAGGGGGATCACACTCCTCAGCCTCCCCGGAAAAGTCTATGCCAGGGTACTGGAGAGGAGAATTCGGCCGATAGTCGAACCTCGGATTCAGGAGGAACAATGCGGGTTTCGTCCCGGTCGTGGAACACTGGACCATCTCTATACCCTCGCCAGGTTGCTGGAGGGTTCATGGGAGTTTGCCCAACCAGTCCACATGTGCTTTGTGGATCTGGAGAAGGCATTCGACTGTGTCCCTCGTGGTGACCTGTGGGGGGTGCTCTGGGAGTATGGGGTCCGGGGCCCTCTGCTAAGGGCTGTCCGGTCCCTATATGACCGGAGCAGGAGTTTGGTTCGCATTGCCGGCAGTAAGTCAGACTTGTTCCCGGTGCATGTTGGACTCCGGCAGGGCTGCCCTTTGTCACCGGTCCTGTTCATTATCTATATGGACAGGATTTCTAGGCGCAGTCGGGGGCCGGAGGGAGTCCGGTTTGGGGACCACAGGATTTCGTCTATGCTTTTTGCAGATGATGTTGTCCTGTTGGCTTCCTCAAATCAGGACCTTCGGCGTGCACTGGGACGGTTTGCAGCCGAGTGTGAAGCGGCGGGGATGAGAATCAGCACCTCCAAGTCCGAGGCCATGGTTCTCAACCGGAAAAGGGTGGCTTGCCCCCTTCAGGTTGGTGGAGAGCTCCTGCCTCAAGTGGAGGAGTTTAAGTATCTTGGGGTCTTGTTCACGAGTGAGGGAAGGATGGAGCGGGAGATTGACAGGCGGATAGGTGCATCTTCTGCAGTGATGCGGTCGATATACCGGTCTGTTGTGGTGAAGAAAGAGCTGAGTTGCAAGGCGAAGCTCTCTATTTACCGGTCGATCTATGTTCCTACCCTCACCTATGGTCATGAGCTTTGGGTCATGACCGAAAGGACAAGATCCCGGATACAGGCGGCCGAAATGAGTTTCTCCCTTAGAGACAGGGTGAGGAGCTCGGTCACCCGGGAGGAGCTCAGAGTAGAGCCGCTGCTCCTCCACATCGAGAGGAGTCAGCATGTCCAACCGGGAGGAGGCCCCGGGGAAGACCTAGGACACGCTGGAGGGACTATGTCTCTCGGCTGGCCTGGGAACGCCTCGGTATTCCCCCGGAAGAGCTGGAGGAAGTGTCTGGGGAGAGGGAAGTCTGGGCGTCCCTGCTTAGACTGCTGCCCCCGCGACCCGGCCCCGGATAAGCGGTAGAAAATGGATGGATGGATGGATGGATGGATGGATGGATGGATGGATCAACTTTATTGTCATTACACATGTACAAGTACAAGGCAGAAGTAATTTACAGATGTGTGTACTATGAACATAATATACAGATGAATGTACGTATATGTACTATGAATATAATATGCAGATGGCTATTAGTATAAACTGAATTTTACAGAATGGTATGTGCTATAAACAAATCAAATCAAATATATCAAACAAGATATATTGCTATTAATATAATATATTACTGTTACTATAAATAGAAATCAGGTGGATATATACAATGGTAAGGCAATGGTGAGCAGCAATGCAAAATGCAGGTCCGCCGAGATGTGGATCCCAAGGAACTTGAAACTGGAAACTCGCTCAACAGCCATCCCATTGATGTGGATGTTGTCATTTGTGCCTAACCCTAACCCTAACCCTAACCCTAACCCTACAGCTTTGTGTACGCTGATTTGGCTCAGTGCGCTGCAGACATCTGTGGAGGAGAGTATTATTGGAGGGTGGTCAGCCAAGGGTTTGAGCTTGGTGGCAGAATCTCTGTTGTCTCTCTCAAAACGAGCATAAAAGTCATTAAGCTCATTCAAGAAGAGGACATCAGTGGCAGCGGGGTTGGAGTGGGAGGATTTGTAATCACTGATGGCCTGGATGCCTTGCCACATGCGTCGAGGGTCAGAGTTGGAAAAATGCTCCACTATCTTCCGCTTGTAGCAGTGCTTGGCCTCTTTGATGCCCCTCTTCTGGTTAGCTCTGGATGTGCTGTAGGCCTGTGCGTCACCTGATCTGAAGGCAGTATTCCCTGCCTTCAACAGGAGGGGCACCTCCTTGTTCATCCATGGCTTCTGATTTGGGTATGTGATGATCTGTTCCTGAGTAGTAACACTGTCTATGGTGGTATTGATGTAATCCAGTACAGAGGAGGTGTAGCAATCAATGTCCGTGTGAGTGTCACTGGTGGCCTGAGAAGCAAATGTACTAAAATCTGTGTGTTGAAACCTTTCCTGGAGTGTGAAATCTGCTACTGCGGGCCATACCTTTATGGTTCTTACTGATGGCTTCACTCGATTGATGAGGGGTGCATATTTGGGTGTGAGGAACAAAGAAAGGTGATCTGACTGTCCCAGGTGGGGAAGGGGGGTCGCAACATTAGCCCTAAGCCATGTTTGTGTCTTAAGTATGTAACTTAGTGAGCCAGCATTAATGTATTCAATGTTAGAGATTTAAGCACTTATGTACGTCGCTCTGGATAAGGGCGTCTGTCACATGCTGTAAATGTAAATGTAAATGGTCTAAGGTTTTGTTCCCTCTGGTGTGACAGGAAACATGCTGGTGAAATTTGGGGAGCACTGCCTTTAAGTTTGAGTGAATAAAATCACTCGCAACAATAAACGCAGCTTAAAATAACAGTACTTAGTTTTCCAAATAGAGGACAAATATTCATGAAGGCATTTTTTAAGGGTCTGTTTTTGGTTACCTGACTTTCTAGTAAGGAATCTCTACAAATAATTCAGAGTGTTTAAGTCGGCTTGAATTTTTTAGTGCACACACTTTGTTATAAATGTTTATTTTTTGTTATATATTTACTAATTTTCTGATTATGTACAAAGCATTTTTAGTTTTGAACATAACGTCTTTCTTTTCAATGTACAATAGGGTTTGTAGAAAAACATGCTGTCAGACTAAAACAACAGATCTATTAGTTCCTCTATGTTTCTGATTAAGCAGATTCCAAACGGAGAAGTTAAGAAAAACTGTTTCTGCAGTTGCTGCACTTTATGGATCAAAATTACTAAAAAAGAAATGTTTCAGGTTATGTATATATCCCGGTTACCTAAGAAGGGAACAAGACCATTTGAAGTGGTAGCTCAGAGTTCACTGATCTCAAGGTCATGAGTTTAAATCCCAGGACCACTAATCTGCTACTGTTGGGTCCTGGAGCAAGGCCCTTAACCCTCAGTTGTATAAATGAGACAAATGAGATAAGTTGCTCTGAATAAGGGCATCTGCCAAATGCCATAAATGTAAAGTTTTTCATGTTGTAAAATGAAAAGGCTTCCCCAGCACTAAGTAATGTTTATCACATTGGACAATTGATGCAATCTCTCTGGCCTTTGAGGTACATGTATTGTATTAGATTCACCTTTGCAAGGTGTTTGTGGTTCTCTCCGCTCACATTCATAAGGGTCTATAAGCTGAAAACGGGCTTGACTTCAGGGTTTTCCTACTTCAGACCTTGTGGCCAAGCATTTCATCAGTATCGCGGCATACGTATTGTGTTTCCATAGCTTTATGAAGCAACATCGAGTTCCCTCGAAAGTAAAGGTGTCAGGTTACATATGTAACCTGGTTCCCTTTGGAGGAAATGAGCAGCCAACCCTAGGCTGGATGGATTAGGCTGGATTAGAATCTAATGTTTGAAAGAAGATAGAGAAGATAGAGATTGAAGAGGCTACACTCTGAAACAGCTAAATAACAGACAGGATGGGTGACTTTTTGTAGCACTGATCATAAAGAACATAAATGAGACTCCTAATTGTTTTTTGTTATTGCACAATTCTACTGAATTCTGGATTTAGGAGTAAATGCAGGAACATTTTACTTCAGAGAGCACTGTTCCAACAACTCACATAATATGTCAGGATTCATGTTTAATGAAATTATTCAAAATTTAAGGCAGATTGTTTTAAGACTGACATGTTCAGGTGTCCTGGATTATTACAGCAGAATAGTTTACTAAAGTTTAAGTTTAATATAGTTCCACTATATTACTCAGTATTGCTGTAAATCTTCCCACAGAATAGTTTATTCTAGACAACTATTAGAACTCATCATTAAAACAGTGGGTTGACAGAAATCTGTGAGTAAACCAATCCTTTAGCCAGACCATCTAAAGCAGGCTGTCAGGGAAGCCGGATGTCTCAACAGATAAAAGTACAGACCCAAATGCAGGATAATATAAAAGGGGTTTATTAAGGGGAAAATAACAAAGGGGAAAAAACACTAAGAGACTGGAAACAGAAAACAGGATATTTTGTGTTTTGTTGTTGTTTATATGAATGATGTTTTGTTTATATGAATGTATTTTATTTCGCTGTATTGGTGCGTTGGGTCATTTGATGTATTTTGTCACATTATAAATAGTTCATAGTTTCATTATTCATAGTTCATTTATAAAATGAAAACACAGGTGATATTCTATATAATTAGTTATTTTCTTATTTTCTTATTCAATTCTAATCAATAGAATTTTACATATAGCTGTATTATTATTATTTTTTTAAATTAATGAATTTATTTTTTGTTTCAAACTTCCCAACCATTATGCGCTCCACACTCCAGTCCAGTAGGTGGCGGTAAATGCACCTTAAGTTGGTTTGCCATCTGCCAATAAAAATCAAAAGAAGAAGAAGAGGGCGGGAGAAAAGGCGCGAAGGGCTGAACATGAGATGCTGATGGCTGCAGAAGGCAGGTGTCTGGGAAAATAGTTACAAGAAGTGATTAGAGACACATTTCAGCGACATTGGAAAACTTCTCCTTACTTCAGTGGACCGCAGAGGAGGTCGTGGGCAACCCGCGCTGCGAGGGAGTGAGTTGTGCTGTGTTTCCGAGGACGGAGCCGAGAGAGCTAAGCTAAGCTAATGTAAGTGTGGCGGGGCAGTGTAGGGCAAGAATTAACACCAATACCACTAAAACTTAGAACAGACTACGCTACCCTGTTTCTATAAACAGGGAAATTTATACCCAGAAATATAGCACACCAGTTTGTTACCACTGAACACAAGAGACGTGGATATAAATACAAAAATACTTTATTGCACCATAATTAATTAAAATGTAGAAAACTGTTGACCAAAACAATGAAAAAAAAGTACAGAAAACAAGAAACTTTGCAGCTGAGGCTTACCAGTAGGGAGCTAGCTGAACAGTGAGTATCCTAGGACACACCACTCAACACACTCACGCTCACACCACACCCACTCTAAGTGAGGGAGAAGCAGATATCAGATAGCAAAACACTCTGTGAGAGAAACACCACCACCACAGGGCCAAGACAGCTAGCTTCCCTCACTGGGGCCTTCAGCTCCTGAAATAAACAAAAAAGGGAAAAATAAGAACACAATTAGTTCAACTCATACAATCCAACAACTTGCATTAGAATAAGTTCAAACCCTAAAGGGGAACAATGGACAATTTACTGGCCACAAGGGTCCAACAGAGAGATGTGAAGACTCAACTAGGTTCAGGCTAAAAGCTCATGAACCTAGACATGCCATGAAGCAGCAAGAGGTGAAGGAGGAGAACAAAACCAAAAAGAAATAAAACCAATACAAATAAAGACAACAGGCTCAAATTAAAATCACATAGAATGCAACAAAAACAAAACTTAAAGCTGAAAAGATCTTTCAGCCAAACGACTCAAATCAACATTAAACAAATCTACTTCAGACCTTGTGGCCTAACCCGCTCTTCACCTAACCCACCAGCATAAGCGTGAAAAACAAACAAACAAGGCCAGAAAAGAATAATCAAATGCAAATGGTCACAGTCATAAAAGTAGCAGCAGAACAAACAGTGCAGTCTTAACGCCGTCTAAAGAGCGTTGGCCACGCAGTCCAGTGACGAAGGGCTCACGAGCAGATGCACTAAAAAGGACAAAAGTTAATAAAAATCAATCAAAGACACCACCCCAAAACGGCTCAAAGGACTAGATATACCTACCCGGAAGTAGATCGCTAAACCCACGGGCTCAGTTACTCACAGCTTTATCCATCAGCGGCAAACAGCAAATATGCAGGTGATCTAGAGCACACACAAACTGGAGGGAAGGACAGCCTGTACCCAACAGCAACGTTGTCCCAATCGCGACCATAACCTGGCTATAAACAGATATGCACACTGAAATAGTGCAGACACTAACAACAATGTTAGCCAAACAGCTAGCTACATACCTCCCACAAACTGCGCGCACACACCCACACACAATAATGGCTGTACGATGCGTAGCCAGATGACGTAAGCTACGCCTTAAATACACCCGGAGCGGCAGCCAATAGGCTGTCGCACCTGTCATTCAGGTGAAAACCATGTTTAATAGGGCGGTACCTAGACTGCCCCACTACATTAGCACTGCCGAGTCTGTAGTAATTACCTCAGGAGAGCTGAGAGAGCTAAGCTAAAGTTAGCACTGCCGAGTCTGTAGTAATTACCTCAGGTGAGCCGAGAGAGCTAAGCTAATGTTAGCACTGCCGAGTCTGTAGTAATTCCCTCGGGAGAGCTGAGAGAGCTAAGCTAAAGTTAGCACTGCCGAGTCTGTGGTAATTACCTCAGGTGAGCCGAGAGCTAAGCTAAAGTTAGCACTGCCGAGTCTGTGGTAATTACCTCAGGTGAGCCGAGAGCTAAGCTAAAGTTAGCACTGCCGAGTCTGTAGTAATTACCTCAGGTGAGCCGAGAGAGCTAAGCTAAAGTTAGCACTGCCGAGTCTGTAGTAATTCCCTCGGGAGAGCTGAGAGAGCTAAGCTAAAGTTAGCACTGCCGAGTCTGTGGTAATTACCTCAGGTGAGCCGAGAGCTAAGCTAAAGTTAGCACTGCCGAGTCTGTGGTAATTACCTCAGGTGAGCCGAGAGCTAAGCTAAAGTTAGCACTGCCGAGTCTGTAGTAATTACCTCAGGTGAGCCGAGAGAGCTAAGCTAAAGTTAGCACTGCCGAGTCTGTGGTAATTACCTCAGGTGAGCCGAACGGGAGGAGAGACGATGTTGCCGCCGGAGATTCAGCACTCACCTGCGTTAAGGACAACAGCTATGGGATTCTGTGTGAACATCTCCATTGCTCCTTAGACCGTGAGGACGAGAGGTTTCTTCAGACTGGTAGGATTATCGAATCTCATTTCCATCTTAATTTTGCAAGCTCACATATAAAACACTAAGACTTCACTTTGACTCGAGCTTACAACTTTAATCTAAACCATTCTTTTATATTTACTGGTAATCCTATGTTCATATTTTTCCATTTAATTAATACAAAAAGACTAAAATACATTTATTGTGTGTATCATTTCTCTTTGGTCAAACAGTACATTAGAAAGAATAATTACAAGTTAACTGGTAAGTTAAGGGGCATATTTTGAGTTATTTGATTATGATTTTTGGGAAGATAAATAATAGTTTTAAAGGAGAGTGTTAGTGATAGGGGGAAATAGACATTAATAAATAACACGGACTCACGCTGTTGTCTCAGTCAGTCTGTATTAGCTGTATGATGTCTGGCATCAACAGATTACTGAAATAACAGAACTGGGAATAAATGAATACATCAGTACATTAAATCACATTGTGTCTGAAGCCAATAATACAAATACATCACTTCTATAACATTCATAACGTAACACCTTCCGTCTGTAAAAAAACTGCAAAATGACTTCTTTCCTCATGATGATAATACAGTTCTTTTGTGTTCAACATCAATTTGTTCTTCAGTAACTTTTTACACTCTTCATGAAAGAGAAAACAATTCAGAGTCCCAACTCGATGAAACACCATTTCAACAGTTTATTATAAAGCTTTAAACTCATTATGAAATACACAAAAAAAAACACATGAACTTCATTACACATAATTCACTTTGACATTGTACAACTTTACTCTTGTGTTCCACTGAAACCACTGTGATGATCTCATTTATTTTTCTCCACCCTAATGTTTAGCATGCTAACACGCCGGTTAGCACAGGTAACATTACAGTCTTTGTTTGCATCAAACACCATGCTTTCACATATATTCACAGAAATATCCAGTCTCATGACGACCATATCACTATAACTCATGATGAAAATACACTGTTATGTATTTCATACCTGATAAAGGGGGAAAATAGACATTAATAAATGACAACACTGACTCGTGCTGTTGTCTCTGCGTCAGTTTGTATTAGCTGTGACACCCTGCAACATTCGAGCTCCACTTAGTGGACACTCCAAAAGTACACTTAAATCATAATGATTTTAACCTCTACAAGAGTCATACTTAACCCTAGACATTCACTATTTATATGAATATTTCACTTCTTTATGATTGTTTTCAGTTCCTGTTTTATAACAGGAAAGATGCTTTTCTTTTTTGTGTGTATTGTTTTTATTTAATGGAGTTCATCCTTATTCATTATTTGACAGGATTTACTGGCAAAATGTATTTAATCTATTCAGAGCTCCAGGATCCCTCGGATAGACATTAATCATAGACAACTTGGATATTATAATTATCTGCCTTCTTTTTCTTCATGTTTGTTACTCCATGTTTTGCTTAAAACAAGCTGTCATCCTTTCTCCAATCTCCTGGTCACTATAAACCTCTCAGTGATGGTGGACACATCTTTGTCTTGCAGGAGATTACTGATGGCCTCAGTCTCAGCACCGTTACCAGGTTTATGTAGAAAACCTGGGGGTCCAGGAAGCGAATAAAGCTGTTGGCAGCATCCGCAGGGTGGAAATGGTCTTTCCAGAAGTCCAAAACATCTTCTTGGTAAACACAGAGTGGTTTGGCTTTAACTGTTTCACTGCTTTAACTCTCTCATAATATTCAATAATATTCTTTTATTTTTCCTCAAGAAGCTACACAGCATCCTGTTCTTAGGTAACATCAATGCTACTGAATACATGCCACATCACATCTTTTCTGATAAGGAAATGTTAACGAGAACCAAGCAAGTTTTCCCAGAGCCATTTAAATGTTTCAGAACTCTCGCGGCTCAGCGAACACCTTTCTCCTACTTTCTGCAACTGGTTAGTAAACAGTTTATTCAAAACTTTAAATACATTTGTTTTATTTAATGAAGTTTTATTTTAACTTTTATTACCTTCAAGTTTTCTGTGCAGTTTGTAATGTCTGTGTTTTCCTCTCAGCTCCCAGTGTTACAGCGAAAGTCAGGAATCCACAGTGATAGAAATTCAGATACCCACTGATTTCCAGTGTAATGTGTCTGTGAGTATAATAACCACAGATTCTATGGCGTGTCTCTGTCCTGTGAGAGTGACAGAGAAAGAAATCTGCCTCGCTGTGTTCCTCGCTCCCCTTGAACTGTATTACAATTAGGTTTGGGAACCGAGAACCGGTTCTAATTCAGAACCGGTTCTGTTTTTTAACAGGAACCGGAACCGCGCGGAATATTTAAGTTTCGGTTCCAAACGCGGTTCCGATGCGATGACGGGCAAAGTGCTGGGAGCGGTCACTTTAAACAGCCATGTCTTACCTCATGAATATTAATTGTTTACACTGTTTACAGTCACGCAACCAAATTAACGCAGCTTA
Source organism: Tachysurus vachellii (assembly GCF_030014155.1). NCBI lineage: Eukaryota > Metazoa > Chordata > Actinopteri > Siluriformes > Bagridae > Tachysurus > Tachysurus vachellii. The sequence continues at coordinate 1,601,193 of NC_083462.1, read as the reverse complement.
CCACAGAAATCAGTCACTCGCGCTGCTGAGGTACACTTTGTGTTAAACACAGGGGCGGTTCTAGGATTTCATCTTTAGGGGGTTTTAGCCCTCAGTGAGAATTTGAAACAGGAAGAGTTTTATATTATATATTATATGACTACATAGTAAGCCAAAAGTTATGGTATTATTAAATGGCAAAAGTGGATACCAAAATTTTATGCATAATGTAATGATGCCAGTTTTTAATCAAATCAGTTCATGTATGTGTGTGCATTCTCTACAAAAAGTGTGTCTAATGAATGCAGTCATTAATAAACTAATATTCACAAAGACCAAATCAATAAATGTTATTTTTATTTAGTATTGAATGGATTGTTTGCATTAATATTTTGTTTGTGCTACAACTCTGGTAATAAGAATAGTGACATTTCACTGCTTTTGGTTGCCGTCTTTGCGGTTTAACCGCTGATTAACGTTATAGAAACGCCTCCAGCTCTGACTGCGCGTGCACGCTGCGCGTCCCTGTGCTTCTCCGTTCAAATAAAGCAGACAGCTGATGACGCACTTTTGAAAGATTACAACGCACGCGCGTAAAAGCAAAGAAAAAAATCGCTCTTGGATCAAACTGATAAATAATTTTCTTTCCAATCGAAAACATGTCCTGCATTTTACGTAATTTCTATTTTTTATTTTTGAAAGAAAAAATTATACTTATAGTTTTTGGGTGGCTGAGATCACAGACAGGGGGGCTGGAGCCACCGTACAAAAGGGCTAGAACTGCCCCTGGTTAAACATGTCTAAAAAAAAGTCTAAAGTTTGGATTCATTTCCAAAGCCATAACAATGAAGCAAATCTGCCCCCTCCGAGAGGGTTTTCTTCACAGTTGGAGATACAATAAGCCAGGAAAGGTCTCGTCTTCTCCCAGAGAAAGCAGACATGTTGATTTTTCTTCAGAAAAATTGCTAACTGTTTTGCTAAGTTGTAATTCTGGATGTTAAATTTGATGTTGGATTTATTTAAATTTAAATTGATATGAATTGAAATGCTCTGTTTAAAATATTTAAAGAGTGATTAATAAACACAAATGGAATTGTTCAAGTATTGTGCATTATTTTACATATTTCTTTTATTATGGAATCGGAATCAGAACCGGGAATCGTAAGGCAGAAATGGAACCGGTATTGGAACCGGAAAATTTCTTTTGATACCCAACGCTAATTACAATGCAGACTGACGAGGTGCACATGCGCAGTTGAAAATAAGTCTGTTAACTGCAAACAGCAAAATTAATACTTAATACCAAAAGAAATATTGCAGTAATTTAATAAGGATTTTTGTGAAAAAGAAAATAATGTATTACATTTATATTGCACTTATAACTCGTTATGACAGCAGACCAGTGAACTTGGACTCATGTGGATATAACTTTCCAATCGACTTTGTATTGACTTTGTATTGAGTTTGTATTGAGTTTACCAGACGCTTTATTTACACTCTTTGGTAATATATTTATTTCCATGGTTTCACACTTAATCACCCGCACACATAAAATGTCCACTAACGCACACAACCACACACACACAATGTCCACTAACACACACACACACCCCCCACACAAAATGTCCACTAACAAACACAAACACACCCCCACACACGCGTTGTGTTTTCATATTCAAATCATATTTGTTTCCTCTCTGTTATTTATGAATTTAGTTGCATTAGTCAGCTTTGACCTGGGGACATGCTGACTAATGTTTGACATACACCAGACAGTGGTGTATTTGATTACATTTGTTTTATTTGAATTTTTATTACCTTCAAGTTTTCTGTGCCGTTTGTAATGTGTGTGTGTTCCTCTCAGCTAACAGTGTGTTAAAGCCAAGGACATGAAACACGAATGATGGAAATTCTGCCTCGCCGTGTTCCTCGCTCTCCCCCGCCTGCCTGGCCGTGTTCCTCGCTCTCCCCCGCCTGCCTCACCGTGTTCCTCGCTCTCCCCCGCCTGCCTCACCGTGTTCCTCGCTCTCCCCCGCTTGCCTCACAGTGTTCCTCGCTCTCCCCCGCCTGCCTCACCGTGTTCCTCGCTCTCCCCCGCCTGCCTCACCGTGTTCCTCGCTCTCCCCCGCCTGCCTGGCCGCGTTCCTCGCTCTCCCCCGCCTGCCTGCCTGGCCGCGTTCCTCGCTGCCCCGCCTGCCTGCCTGGCCGCGTTCCTCGCTGCCCCGCCTGCCTGCCTGGCCGCGTTGGAGTATCATCAGGAATTGGCTTGAACTTCTTTCTGAATGGACACTAGGAGGATGTTGTTGCTTTTGTGTCTGTGCCATGTGCTTTTGTTTGTTTTATGTATCACATGTTAGCCCCGCCCTTTCCTTAATGTTCCCACTTGTGCACACCTGTTCCTTGTGTTTCAATTATGGTCACCACTATTTATGCCGTGTGTCTTACGTCTGCTTTTCACCGAGTCCTTGTATTTTGTTTTGCTGTCTCTTTGTTTGTTGTATCTGTGTACCTGTATTTTCTGTTTCCAGTCTCCTAGTGTTTTTTGCCCTTTGTTATTTTTACCTTAATAAACCCCCTTTTATATTATCCTGCATTTGGGTCTATACTTTTATCTGTTTATCTATAATATAATTATAATATCCTGGCCTTCTATAATTAGTCATATCTGAAGTTCTAAGATCCTGTAGGGTTGATTCTGAATCTGTATGATCCTGTCTGTATGAGCGATATTTTGCCAGTAAATAAATAAAAACAAAACCTATTTGTTCTCTGTTATGTGTCTGTTTAAAAAGCTCTTTAAAAAAATGCATCTTTCCTGTTATAAAAAACAAATTGATATAAAACAATCTCAGATATTTATGGACAGTTTGGAGATTAGATCATAACCGTTAATATTTTAACATTTAGCAGCAGTTTTACTAATTTGAATCTTGTGTGCTTTAACTCCCTTTATTTGAATATATTCTGGGAAGGTAAGATTCTGACTTGTGTACTAGCTGCTTAATTTACTTTGTTCTTTTTTTCTGATTTGAATTTTGTTATATTGTATAGCGTTGTTGATCTTAGAGCTTGTCTTTGCTTATTAGTTCTTTCAGCTGATTAATCAGGAGTAGTTTCCGTCTCCCTTAAGGTGTGAAGCTTCTCTGCTATGTTAGAACACGTAATTCTTTGTTTTGCTCTTCTAGCGCTGCAATATGTTGAGCATGCTCATGCTCTGAAGTAACACAAAATTTCAGGTCACAACAGATAATTTATTTGACATTTTGTTTCTGATAGAAGCACCTAGCACCTTTTTGCACTCTTCAATAAACCATACTTTGTCTGGATGAATGCCATATTTCTTTGTCAAATTCTGTTTGACTAAGTCTCACTATAGCATTCATTTGCTCTTCTAACATTGATTTGAACTCTCCACTAGTCCACAAGGGGGAGCTAATTCACCTTTTTCAGTAGTGGGGATCAGTCTTGTATTCTTTTAAAACACTTTGACTTTCTATGGGATTTCTCTTATTAGACAATCTTCTGTTAGTTTATCTAAAGTAGAGACTATTCCATGATTTATAGAGGATAAATCAAAACTCTTCCCTGATAAACAAGCTCACGGCGTAGGCAGGTGGGGGGAGCAAGGCACACGGCGAGTCAGGTGGGGGGAGCAAGGCACATGGCGAGGAAGGTGGGGGGAGCAAGGCACACGGCGAGGCAGGTGGGGGGAGCAAGGCACACGGCGATGTCCACAGCCGGGCTGAAGGGCCGAGCACAGGGGCGTAGATTACGCGGGGGACATGTCCCCCGCACTTTTTATAAAAAGTAAATTCGTCCCCCTCACTTTTTTAGTGGAGAGTTGTGTTCACCACATGTTGAGGTTTTAATGGAGCAATGTATATAAATGCAGAGTGATTTAAAATTCAAAGAGACAAGAAAGTTCAAGATAGTCTATACATGACGTTCACGGCAATCAGTCACTCACTTGTCACATCATCATCACGTGCCCCCAGTACTGTAGCTCGAGTCGCACCCGCGGTCCAGCATTCGGTTACGATGAGCTCAAAGGGGCAAAAAACGCTTCACTCCTTTTTTATAAAAATGTCAAGCAGTGTAAGTTGGCATATGGATCAGAATTGTGTTGTGTTGTTTAGTAACTCCGCCTGTTGCTCTTGTTGAATAATTATCAAGTTTTAATTTAAGTTAAGTTTAATTTAAAGGATTATAAGGAAAAATAGCTGCTTTGACAAACGTTATATAAACTCTTTTATAACGTCTTTTGTTTTAACAAGTGTGTTATCATGGGGCGATGTGGTGGCTCAGTGGTTAAGGTGTTGGGCTACTGATCGGAAGGTCATGGGTTCGAACCCCAGGTCCACCAAGCTGCCACTGCTGGGCCTCTGTGCAAGGCCCTTAACCCTCAGTTGCTCAGTTGTAAGTCACTCTGGATAAGGGTGTCTGCTAAATGCCGTAAATGTAAATGTTATCAAAACCCTTCAAATAAGAATAAAGATAATGTTGAACTGAGATTTTACAGCATGTTTAACTCTGCCAATTCTACATAATATCAAGTATGTGTCACTGTATGTACACGACAGAGACGAGGACGACGAATAGTGACATTAAAGATGTCATTTTAATAATAAGGAGCAGGTAAATCACACATACATACAACGTAGTAAAGACGATAACCGACAATGAGTGAAGACAGCGGTGATGAGTATAAATAGAGTCCGGGTGAACAGACAGGTGAAGACGGGAAACAAACATGGTGGATGACGGGGTGCAAAGGATGATGGGTAATGTAAAAAAATGTAAATAAGGTACAGAGATGTCCTTTTAAGGGTACTGTCGCAGTGGCAAGCTGTTCTATTTCTTTCTTTCTTTCTTTCTTTCTTTCTTTCTTTCTTTCTTTCTTTCTGTTTTATAATCATATATAATCATAACGCATATAAAGCATGATTAAAAATAAAACCTGTCATCTACACAAGGGTTAACTGAAAAAAAAACAGATAACACTAGACATTTCGTCCCCCCCACTTTTTAAATGATGGCTACACCCCTGGCCAAGAACAACCCCCGACACACCGCCGCCAGACCTACGTCCAGAAAATCAAAAAGGGGGAGGGCGGGAAAAAGTCCCCCCGCAGACAGGCGGCATCCTCCACAGGAAATTTTAGCAATGATGTCATTATACTCAGAAAGATGGGTTAGAAACATTGACACAGCAGAACGGGTGGGTGAATCACATTTGCTAAGCAAAGCAGATTTAAAACTGGCCTCTTCCTGAGTGATGTCAGGATTGGCACTGAAAGTTTTGATTGCCTACAATAATCGCTCTGAAAATGCTACTGGATGCTCTCCTTTCCTCATGTGCACATCAGATATCTTATCCCAGTTAATGGACATCACACCTAGGACTTCAAGCAGTGCCTGTTTCCTCTCTAACTTATTGGCAGATTTAGTTTTGACTTTCTGATTTAACGCTCCAGACAAAGTGTCAGGCAAACACACAGTTAACAGCACACATGCATCACCATCTGTAAATTTGTAAATGTCTGCATATTGCTCCAGAACTTTAAGAAAATCTAATGGATCTTGTTTGAAAGGATCAAATTTACCCATGCTTTTAATCACAGCTTCTAGCTCATTGGGATTAAATCCTCTGACCATAGTAGAGGTCATTGGTTCCTCTGCTCCTTCCTTAGTTGTCAAGTGAAATGGAGCCATGGGGAACTTAACTGTAGTCAGAGTATTGACTCCTGACTGAATGAGAATCTCTTTCTGAGTTCTCATCACTGTCTAACATTTCAGGACCCTGATTACTCCACATGCCACATACAGATGTCTTACTGCTGCTAATTTCAGTTGTGCCATTTTTTATCAGGAATTGACAAGCAACCTTTACTTCCTCTAAATCTTTGAACAATGTTTCCACACATGAACTAAGCATGCTGTTGTTAGTTCTAAGGTGTACAATTTCATTCTGCATCCTAATCTTTTCTTCTTTCCAGATTATCTCACTAGTCTGTTAATATCGTTTAGAGATTATCCCATCATCTAGTCTAGATTGCAGTTGCTCATTTTCAGCCTTTAATGCATTTAAAGTCTTTCTAGTGACTCTGTACGATGCAAGAACTGCTTGCAGTGCATTAGCAATCTGTCCTTTTTTGTTCTTGGGCATTTTAGGGTCATTTTCAAACTTTGAAATAACTAAATTCTTAATAAATGTTGCTATATAAACGTAAATCTTTATTTAAAATGAGTTCTACATAAAATGTATATATATATATATATATGGGTTTATTAAAAATAGCAACATTAAAATTCTATTTAAACAAAGGATTTATGTTTCTCCTCTGTTTCATGGTTATAACATGTCATGAAGTGTAGTTAGTAGGAAATTGCTGCCATGCCATATATAGAAAAAGAAACACTTTCAAAATTAATTTTGAAAATGTAACTACTATATGCTATAGAAGTGCTGAATGAAAAGAGTTTTGGGTATGAATACCAGATGTTATTATTCTTGCAGTTTGTGTGTTTAAGCTATAATGTGGTTTAGGTGCTGCCATATTTTTATAGTTTCAGAATCTCTGCCACTCTACCTGTGACAGTCGCTGCTGCTGAAAGGATGATAAGCTCAAACTGATTAAAAACTACCTGAGATCTACAATGGCTCAAGAACGTCTCAGTGGACTTTCAGTCATTAGCATAAATCATGTGGTCTCACAACAGCTGTCTTATGATGATATCATAGATGACTTTGCTGCTAGAAAGGCAAGGCGAGTAAGGCTGTAGAACATTTGCTATAGCGTTTGCATATAGTGCATTCAAGTTTGTGTATAGTTATTTATTTTTTGTGCAATGCTCTTATTTATAATTTTTGGAATGTTACATATGCTGTAAGAAAGGCAAGGAAAGCAAGGTCTCTGTAATATAGTTTTTTTATATAGTTTGTGTGTGTTTCCAAAATATTTTCAAAATAAAGAAAAACAGGACAAAGCTGTGCAGTTTGTTTCTGTGTAAGTTTATGAACAAAATGATCGGAACACAATTGTCTGTGATTCCAGGGGCACCAGGTGAAATCTTGCCTAGGGCAGCAAATTGGCCAGGGCCGGTCCTGCACCAGCTGCTCTATCCTCTGTCTCTCTCAATCACCACTAAAAAACAGACAGGGTGGTGGTGCAGGTCTACTGTCTTACCTTGTCTCATTAACCTTTAATCTTTTAAGATCCATGCAGTTTAAGTTACCTCTCCATAGGAGAATTCCAGGGAGATAAAGGGGCTTTTTACACCTGGTCACTTCCTGTGTTTTCTGTGATCAGATATCTATCCGACGGTAAAAAGACCAGGTCTAAATGCCCTCTGAAACGTTTTGGAGACTGATATAAATCCGACGGTACAAACCCCTTCAGGAGGTGGTCTGGGACATGTTTCAGATGAAACTGGACAAGTGTAAATGAATGTGGTTGTTCAAGCCACATACGTCATCGCTAAACTCCTCCCAAACGGAAGTACGTCACTCGCAGGTGACTCACGAGTCGTGCATCGTGCCAGAAACAAATAAATGTAAACCCTGTTTTTTGTAGCATAAACGTAGTAACGAGTTTTTTCGTCTTCTTTCTGAAAACCACACACACCAAAGTGTGTTCCATTTCAGTTACCCCGGAAATGAGGTCAAATATATTAGCATTTTGGGCGGGAGTAGAAAGATCGGGTCGATATCTGATTCGCCGAGACGCGTTTATGTGGTCTAATGTAAATGGAACAGTTTTAACAAATCAGATAGATATCGGATCAGAGACAACACATGAAGTGACCGGGTGTAAAAAGGCCCTAAAATCGCGTCAAATAATCTCTCTCTCACACACTCACACACACACACACACACACACACACACACACACACACACACACACACACCACATTTTATTTGATGTACTGATTAACAAATAAAGCATCGATGTTATTTAGGAACAAAACCGACATTTTTTCTGGGACATTTCTCTTTAAACAAACCTGAAACCGAAACTCATCCCTTGGCTGTTTGTGCGCATGCGCGGGTCTCTGTCTCGTCTTCCGGAGTCAGATGTGTTTTTGTTGTCAGTATCTTCATGTGACCAACAGACCGACTACACAGAATGAGGTGAGCAGGTCTTCTGTCTTCTGTATGTGACACTTTATTTACAATAATAACAATAATAAAGGACAATATGTATTTCCCTCTGCTCATGAAGTGACCAAGATCAAATTATGAAGGACTTCCTTCTTCCTGATCTCAGCAAAGGTAAAGGTTTATAAACTCGTTATAACTCTGTATAACTCTTTATAAATAAGGGTGAACGTTCTGATGTGTGATTTTGATCGTTTGCTTCTTTAGATGGGTCAGAGACTTATATCCAGAAGATCAGAAATGTTGCTTTAAAACACAGCCAGTCATCGATTCAACTGAAAAAATACAGTGTGAAGGTGGGATCTTTGGCAGTAACAGCATATAAAGATGAACCTAAGATGAAAGAGGAGTGGGAGAAGTTCTACCTCCCAGATCACATGTACATGGAGGTCATTGGTGTTGTTGAGAAGTTCTCTGGTCACCTGCCCAATGATGGTCTGGTGCTGATGGTATGTGAGGATGGAAAGGTGTTTGCTTATAACGATAACACACTGTATCACATCAATAACAACCTGAAAGAACTATTTGTACATGGTTTCAAGTTACCAGGAATTAAAAGTTACTACCATGGTCAAAGCTTTGAGGACATGGTAAGTTTGTGTTTACATTAAATTCAAAATAATTTACTGATTCAAAATCAGTATGCTCAAAATGTGTGCTTTAACTCTCTTCATTTGAATATATTGTCTTCTGGTAAAGTAGGTTCCTGACTTTTGTATACTATCTGCTTAACTCACTTTGTTCTAGAGTAGTGTGATTTGAATTGTTATATTCTATACCATTGTTGATTTTTATAGTGTTGGTCCTTGTTGTTCTCTCAGCTGATTAATCAGGAGTAGTTTCAGTCTACCTTAAGGTGTGAATTGGGGGCAGGGCTTACCTATTTAAATTGAAGGTGAACCAGCCTACTCTTCAGTGTGCTTTAACTCTCTTCATTTGAATATATTGTCTTCTGGTAAAGTAGGTTCCTGACTTTTGTATACTATCTGCTTAACTCACTTTGTTCTAGAGTAGTGTGATTTGAATTGTTATATTCTATACCATTGTTGATTTTTATAGTGTTGGTCCTTGTTGTTCTCTCAGCTGATTAATCAGGAGTAGTTTCAGTCTACCTTAAGGTGTGAATTGGGGGCAGGGCTTACCTATTTAAATTGAAGGTGAACGAGCCTACTCTTCAGTGTGCTTTAACTCTCTTCATTTGAATATATTGTCTTCTGGTAAAGTAGGTTCCTGACTTTTGTATACTATCTGCTTAACTCACTTTGTTCTAGAGTAGTGTGATTTGAATTGTTATATTCTATACCATTGTTGATTTTTATAGTGTTGGTCCTTGTTGTTCTCTCAGCTGATTAATCAGGAGTAGTTTCAGTCTACCTTAAGGTGTGAATTGGGGGCAGGGCTTACCTATTTAAATTGAAGGTGAACCAGCCTACTCTTCAGTGTGCTTTAACTCTCTTCATTTGAATATATTGTCTTCTGGTAAAGTAGGTTCCTGACTTTTGTATACTATCTGCTTAACTCACTTTGTTCTAGAGTAGTGTGATTTGAATTGTTATATTCTATACCATTGTTGATTTTTATAGTGTTGGTCCTTGTTGTTCTCTCAGCTGATTAATCAGGAGTAGTTTCAGTCTACCTTAAGGTGTGAATTGGGGGCAGGGCTTACCTATTTAAATTGAAGGTTTGTAAGTCTCTCTCTCTCTCTCTCTCTCTCTCATTGTAAACTTTGTGTCTAATACTGTTTTGCTATATTCTACCATACCTTAATTCTCACTCTTGACTGCAAATATGTGCCTTAAACCCATCTCTGTACTCAATTCCTACACTCGCAGACACTCTCGTCCACAGAGCAGAGGTCACAATCCCAGTAACCTCATCTACCCTCCTCTGTTGTGTAAGTCTCAAACAGTGGTGGTAGGTGGGCTCTGGAATTGCCAGTCTGCTGTGAAAAAAGCTGATTTTATCTCTGCTTTAACTTCCCATTACTCCTTTGATTTTCTTGCGCTAACAGAGACCTGGATATCCCCACAGAACACTGCTACACCAGCTGCTTTATCCTCTGCCTATGCTTTCTCTCACTCACCACGAGAAACAGGCAGGGGTGGTGGTACAGGTTTATTGCTGTCAAAGAAATGGTGCTTTACACCTCTCCTCTTGTCTCATTTAACCATCTCCTCTTTTGAATTCCATGCCATTTCAGTTACCTCTCCAATTAACCTTGTTATCATTGTTGTTTACCGCCCTCCTGGTCCCCTAGGTGACTTCCTGGAAGAAATGGACACACTGCTTAGTGCTTTCCCTTCTGATAGCTCCCCCCTGACAGTGCTTGGTGACTTCAACCTCCCCTCTGACAAGCTACATTCTTCTTCCCTCCTGTCTCTTCTCGACTCATTCACACTCACACTCAACAGCTACATCCCCACACACAAAGGAGGTAATGTGCTGGACCTGGTTTTCACCCGTCCTTCTCCAGCTACAGACGTGACTGCTACCCCACTACACGTCTCTGATCATCACCTGGTATCCTTTACCATCACTCTCCCTACCCTACCTAAAACTACCTCTCACCCCTTCGCTCTTACCCGCCGCAACCTTTACTCTGTCTCCCCTTCTTCTGTAGCTTCTGGCACTCTTTCTTCCCTTCCTGATCCTGAGTCTTTTTCCTCACTGCCTTTGGACTCGGCCACAGATACTTTCCTCTCATCTCTTTCCTCAACTATGGACTTCCTCTGCCCTATGTCCACTAAACCCAAGAAAACTTCTTGTTCTGCTCCTTGGCTTTCAGATGTGCTGCGCAACAATCGAAGAGAGCTAAGATCATCAGAGAGAAAGTGGAAGAAATCACAACTTGATGCAGATCTTGATTCTTACCGAACACTCATGGCCAAGTTCTCCTCAGATGTGACCTGCCAAGACTTCCTTCTGACTGTCTGTCTATCTCTCACAGAACAACCTCCAAGACCCCAACCAGTCTGGCTTTAAAGCAGCTCATTCCACAGAGACAGCCCTTTTAGATGTCTCTGAGAAACTACATGCTGCTAGATCAGCCAATCTCTCATCCGTCCTTATCCTCCTTGACCTTTCAGCAGCGTTTGATACGGTCAAACATAAGACTCTCTTAGCCACCCTCAGGAGTCTTGGGATTTGCGGATCAGCTTGGGAATGGTTCGCTTCCTACCTGGAAGGACGCTCATATCAGGTAACATGGAGGGGAGTGACATCTGCTCCACGCAGACTCTCCACTGGCGTCCCACAAGGCTCAGTACTTGGTCCTCTTCTTTTCTCCCTGTATACTCACTCTCTTGGGGAAGTTATTTCCTCACATGGGTTCTCTTACCACTGCTATGCTGATGATACACAACTTATCTTCTCTTTTCCACCCGCAGATGCCACAGCTTCTGACCGGATCTCTGCATGTCTGGCAGAAATTTCATCATGGATGACTGCTCATCAGTTAAAGCTTAATCCTAGCAAAACTGAGCTGCTCTTCATCCCAGGTGATTCATCCCCAGGTCATGATCTTGCTATATCCTTGCACAACAATCTGATCTCCCCTTCAGCCACAGCTCGCAACCTTGGGGTAACCATGGACAATCAACTGTCCTTTTCCTCCCATGTTGCAAATGTGACTCGCTCATGTCGGTTTCTTCTCTACAACATTAGAAGGATTCGACCATTTCTGTCCACACAGGCTGCTCAGGTACTTGTTCAGTCTCTTGTCATTTCTAGACTGGATTACTGCAATGCACTGCTGGCAGGTCTACCTATGAACGCAATCCGTCCTCTGCAAATGATCCAAAATGCAGCTGCCCGGCTTGTTTTCAACCTGCCAAAGTTCTCGCATACCACCCCGCTGCTGCGATCCCTCCACTGGCTTCCGGTAGCTGCACGCATCAGATTCAAAACACTGATGCTGGCCTACAAAGCCAAAAATGGACCAGCTCCCTCTTACCTCAAAGCCCTCATAACTCCTCGCACTGCACCCCGCACCCTCCGATCTACCAGCACTGCTCGACTGGTTCCACCATCTCTCAGGGTAAGAGGCAAGTATACTACAAGACTCTTCTCTGTACTGGCACCAAGGTGGTGGAACGAACTTCCCCTAGAGGTCCGGACAGCTGAGTCACTGGCTATTTTCAAGCGGCGGTTGAAGACCTACTTATTCAGGAAACACTTCAACTAGCACTTCTTCACTATCTTTTGCATTTTAAAAAAAAAAACAAAAAAAAACAAAAAAAAAAACACCTTTGACACTTTCATTGTAACTTTGAACAAATGTTTTAAACTCATGGTATCTTAAGTATGTAACTTAGTGAGCCAGCATTAATGTATTCAATGTTAGAGATTTAAGCACTTATGTACGTCGCTCTGGATAAGGGCGTCTGCCAAATGCTGTAAATGTAAATGTAAAAATCTTGTGCTAACTTTTTAGTTTTTAATATAAAGTATCTGGAGTTATGAAGAATCAAGTTAAGGATGTTTTTAGGAAAATGTAAGCTGTCATTCACCTAAAACCATTAGTGCAATTTAACATCAAGCCCAGATGATTTTCTCTTCTCACTTTTAATACTCTGTTGATCATCTTAGGTTTTTTTATTTATAAACTGAACATGAGGCTAAATGTTTATGTGCATGAGGCTAAAGACAGCAGATTTTTCAAGTTAAGTTACACTTTACTTTGTTGCCTGTAATCTGTTTTGTTAAGAGTTTGGAGAAAAATCTCGATTAACTTAAGGCTGTTGTATGTAATCTGATGGCTTCAACTGTAGATCATTTTTACTTCAGAATCCATCCAACAATCCTAAACTGAATACATGTCAAGAATATCGCTCTATTTAGGTAAAAAAAAATATATATTGTTTTCTCCAATTTTGGTCATCATGTATGAAATTTACATGTATGAAATTGGACGAAACCCTTAACGGCGTCCATAACTACTTTGAAGTCTCTATCAATAAATATATATTACAAATAATAAGAATATAGTGAATTGTAAATCATACTTTTTTGGTATTAAAGCAAGTAAACAGTAGAAGTAACTTCTCAGGAGCAGGTTATACATTCAAAAATGTGCATTAATATTGGGATTAGTGAAAACTTTATTATAATGAATGTTAATGAATGTTAAATTGTGTAGAACATCACTGATAAATGTTGCTCTGTCTGTAGACAGCAGAAGATTGGGACAAGATATGGAAATCCAAAGAAGTGAGAGAGAAGAACCTGATGGAGCAGCAGAAGTTTCTGGAGAGTATGAAGGATTCGTTTCTCACCAACCTGGACATCATCTTTGAGAAAAAGCAAGAAGAGGTGACTAATGCTAAAACTGAGTGGTGTTATCGAGCTCTCTCCATCATCATCATTATCATCATCACTATCATTATCATCATCACCACCATCATAATCACCATCATCACCATAATCACTATCATCACCATAATCACTATCATCACTATCATCACCATAATCACTATCATCATCATCATCATCACCATCATCACCATAATCACATAAATGATATAGAGCATAAATAAAAGGTTAAAATCAGAAGAATAAAGATATAAAGTTAATGTTAACTGCTGCAGTTTAACTGTATGTGATGATGAACTCTAACTGCTTCTTATATATACGTGTCTGTGTTTCTCTACAGCCGAGTTCTTCTGGTGGGAGAGCTAAACCAATTCCTGTTCTGTAAAACAGATCCAGAATATTTCAGAATATCGTCGCTGTCAGGCGGAATCCTCTTATCTCCAAAACCGTTATTTTTCAGGAAATTAAAAAAACGCTGTACCTTATCTGCAGTGCACAGGGTTTAGTCCGCGTTGCAGTGGATTGTCTTTCGCTAAATTCCTGTCCTCAGACGAGCACCAGAACTAGCGGGGGTCAAGATTTTTTTTTTCTTTGAGCCCAGTGTTTTGAAGACATTTACCTCAGAAGACGTGTTGATTCGTAGCGACTCTTCTTGAGGAGAAAGCTCTCCCACGGAGTGAGGAAGAGGTGGACAGTTGAAGTGTCCAATGGAGTTATGAGATTTGCGCTCAAGCTATTTTCAAGACTTTAGATTGGTTAATAACTTGTAAAAATAACAGACCCACGTGGGGACTGACCAATAGCATCCATATGTGAAAAAATATGAAATTGACCAAATTTGGACATACAAGGTTTCCGCCCGACAGCGACGATATATACACTGCAAAAAATGCATCTCTTGAAACAAGGAGGCTGCATCCAGCAGGATGAACTGATTCCAAGGCTAACTCAGTCACACACACACACACACACACGTACATTTTATTCTGTAAAAAAACAGTAATCTACTGGCAGCTGTGGTTGCCAGCATTGTACTGTTAAAACACAGTGGGTTACTGTTATCAAAATTAACAGCAAGATGCTGTTTTGTTAGCAACAGTATCCTACTGCTAAATAACAGTTGTATGCTGTTGCTAACAAAACAGCATCTTGCTATTAATTTTGATAACAGTAACCCACTGTAACAGTACAATGCTGGCCACCACAGCTGCCAGTAGATTAGTGTTTTTACAGAATTTTTTTTACAGTGTATAACTATTCTTTAACAGTAGGATACGGTTACATTAGCTACACCATACAAATGTTATTTAGCGGTATATATTTGTAATTTACAATCACAACCCAATTATTTTAAATTACAAATGCTATTAGACTTGCTATTAGACCTCAGACTTGCTCATTGGGGACAAATACACATACATACATACATACACACATACATACATACATACACACTGTGAACTGTATATATCTTGAATTTTTATTATATTAATTCTTTATACTATTCGACACTTTCAGATTGACTGTCATGGTCTTCTTTTGTACTCTTTTCCCTCGCAAATTATTCTGCCTTCCAAGCTGATCATCCACCTTTTCATCCACTGTCCTTGAGTATCACTTGGACCTTAAAGGAGTGTACAGATTATGTTATAAACTATTGTCCTTGGAGAGCTAGCATGAGAAAAGGCAATGAGAAAATTATGCAAGCCCTGACAAAATCATATAATATTCATATCTTCCAAGACAACAAACCTTGCAGTTTCAATATTTTAGCCAACAAGCCACTAATGTTATGATATGCGAACTAAACATCACAAACTCTTTCAGGCATAAAATAAAATATTTTCCTGTTTTACACAAGTACACTTTAATCAAACATTTTATACAGTGGCCAGAATGAGGCACATAAAGATGGATTTTCTCCGGATGGTAAAAAGTTGTGCCAGCCAGCCTAGAGTGTGATCCTTGTTTACTGAACATGAAGTCATGTCATTTCATATACTTACAGTACCAAGCAGAATCAATTGAGGAGTCACAGGTAAGTTACCAGTCTTCTCAAGGTTAGAAGGAGTGGCAGAAATCTATTGGTAAAGATAAGAATTAGAAATTAAAATCTCCAAAAAAAAATTGTCCCAATAATATTCCACAGTGTACATATTAAAACAAGAATAGCTTATCCAATGTATACTTCTTACCGTTTATTTACTTTTTTGTTAATATTGACTCAAAATACATATTTTCAACATTTAATATCTAACTGTCTATACAGTGCACAGAATGGGAGTCAGAATGGAACACCTAGATGCACAGTGAAAAAAGGAGATTCTTTTGGTTGTTCACTCTGTTTTGAGTTTTGAGTTGAGTTTTTGGATTGACTGAATATCTTCAATGATTGTCTGAATTACTGAGGCTGGAAGCAATGGTTTTGCTTGCAGAGCAGAGCAAGATTCCTTACAAACAGTGTTTCGTCAACATTTTCAGGACTTACATCTGGTTCCTCACAGTTCTCACCTTCATCAGTCTGTGTATCAGACTGAAAATTATCCTCCTGAATCTGCGAGCAGCTGGCTTCAGGTGTCGTGACTGATTGTCTTGTGTCTAAGTTTTCTGGACAAATGAAAGGTAAATGTTGATATAACAGCAAACGTTTTACCACACTGCATAAAAGGACATGTGACTCTTCGACCCTCTTTAATGTGTTTTTTAACATGAGAAATAAAGTCAGGTAAACTAGTACTTTTGGCACCACACAAATCAACATGACATTCTAATGAATTTGTTGTGCACATTGTGGTTTCTGACATATCTTTTATGGTGCCTGTACACATGAGATTTCAAGACCGCGTGTTTTTGAAACGTTCGATTACAGTATGCAGCAACGGAATACACAATTTGAGACATGACTGTGTATTCTCTCATGTGTTTCACGTAAGTCGCAGGGGTAGCACATGTTTCCCCACAGAAATGACAGTGAAACATAATGCAAAGGACAGCAGGAACAATATCTAACAAATTACTGATGCATTCGAGTCGCGCTCAGAAGATAAAATGGCTGACGAAAGTGCAAGATGATTTGACGTTAGATTTTTTTAAATGAACACATTCACAGTAATCTGCCCATAATTATAGCCTATAACCATTCACTATAAACTAGCATAAAATAAACCTGTCTTTCCAACTACAGGTACACGTACAGAGCTTGACAATGTAAAGTTAAACTGAGGTAAAATGGCACAAGCATATCTCTTGTATTTGAACGTTAACGTTACCCGATCACAATTTTGGAAAGTTTCAAGCCCCTAACGGCTAACGACTTGACCGAATCTTTACCGCATGCTTTTTAGAAAGCAATACCAATAAAACAGTGAGTAACATATGGTGTAATCAACCGTTAAATTGTAAAATAATACAAAAATCTAATTTGAGAGCCGAGTTTGCAGATTTTTAGTCAAATAAGCAGAATAAAAGTGAACTCTTACCTGTTAACAACACGATGGCAGATTTCAGACGGTATGTGGTGTCGCTCACAGGGAGAGTTGCGCAGGTCCGCGCTGCTTCGCTCCAGAAATGAGGACGGTCTCTGTTTTGATTGAACCGTTACCCACATATTTTCATGACTTTATTTTTAGAAATAAATTGCAACACATTATATTCAACGGATATATTTTGGGATAACTATTGCCTTCTCTGATTAAAACATTTAAAATTCCCATGTAATATTTATTCTTTAAAGTTATGACAAACATAGATAAAGGTGCAAACTACCTCGTGGTGATAATCCACGTCGCACAAATAAAAAGAAATATGATATAATACCGTTAAAATAACAGTGAAATACTGTTGTTGCTCGACCACTAACCTGAAGTGAACAAGCCTTCCCACAATGCACTGCAAAAAACGGCAATCTACTGATATTTCATAACAGCAATTTGCTGTTAAATTTCTATGTAAATTTACAGATTTTTTTTTTACAGTATACAATGTATAAAATATACAATTTACAATAATGTAACCTTAAACAAAATATTACATTCCATAACAAATATGGTTCAGAATTTCTTGAAACAAATCATTTTCTCTCTTAAACTGAACAATATGAGGTGAAAATGCACAAGTCCGTTAATTGATTCAATTGAACAGAGTACATGGAACAAACGACTCAGTTAGCCAAAGTTTGTGAATCAAATCAATCAGTTCAAAGAGTTGTTGAACTCTTTTCAGTTCAAGTTAAAAAATAATCTCTCCTTTTTGGTAGCAAAAAAATATAGAATGAGTTCGACGAACAAGAGTCTTTTTGTGTCCTCTTACCAGTTGATGATTTCTTAAAAAAGTGTAACGGTTGTATTATTCAGGCATCATACAAATTAGAGGAACACAAGATTGCAAAAGAACTGGTTTCTTTATTCCACCGGTGACATCTCTCACATACAAGTTACTCTCTGTTGTGTTGTTTCTCAAATATTAACGAGTCGACACACGGTATTGTCTCTAGATGAGGATTTTATATGTTATTGCATGACATAGAATGCAGGTGCTACCTGTAGCCATAGTGTGTAAACCTAAAAACTTCCTAACTCCCTGAAATAGAAAGACTGACACCTGCCGTAGCCAATAGGAACACAGTGCCTAATATAACAGCATATGATTGGCTCTTAGCAAAAGCCTGAGAATATTACATCCCCCTTTTTCTAGATGACAAAACATTGCTGTTCAAATAACAACAAAAACAAACTACCATGTACCCAGAATAACATTAGTGTAACAATTACCAGTGCTACAATATTGAAAGCATTGATATATACAACTATAATGAACAGTGTACATTCTTCAATTGAAAAGGGCAGCGATCCGCCTACACCCTTGTACATTCACAAATCCAGAATATCTCTGGGCTTTATCTGTCGTCCATATCTGGTTTTGTACATGGTGGGTTTGGAAAAAACATCTGCGTGCCCAGGTGTATCTGAAATGTCATTTCCAGATGTTGTACAAGGCATATCATCAGCATCACCTAAAGCCTGATTAGAGTCACTACTGTGCAGTTCTGGTGCACACAGGAGGTGACGTCTGTTTCGTCGGTATTCCTGTCCGTCAGCCGTACGCACGTGATATGATCTCTCAGCCTTTGCTGCTTTGATGATGGTAGCTGGCTTCCAGTACCCTCGTTCCTGTACTCTGACTGCCTGTCCTTCCGTGAGCTGAGGTAAGGGTCTAGCTGATCTGTCGTAATAGCTTTTCTGGTGCTGTTGTTTGTGCAGCCTTTTTGCTCTGACATCCTTACAGCTGATGACCTTTGGTAGGAGTTGCTGATTGGTATTGGGAAGGGTTGATCGGAGACGGCGACTCATTAACAGCTGAGCCGGGGACTTAAAACCATCAACTGGGCAATTGCGATATTCCAGGAGACTGAGGTACGGGTCACGTTTATCAGCCTTTGCCTTTTCCAGCAACATTTTGGCAGTGTGCACAGATTTCTCTGCCAATCCGTTACTTTGCGGATAGTATGGGCTTGTGGTGGTATGTGTGAATTCCCATGCTTTAACAAATGACTCAAACTCGCCCGAACTGTACTGAGGGCCGTTATCTGAAATGACAGTCTCTGGGATCCCATGTCGTGCGAAGGCAGCTTTCAGCTTGTGTATAACAGCAGTAGAAGTTGTGCTGTGAAGTCTGTCCAGCTCGAAATACCTGCTGTAGTAGTCAACTGTCACCAGATAGTCCTCATTGTTCCAGGTAAACAAATCAGTAGCCACTATTTGCCATGGCCTATCTGGGATTCTGTGACTGATCATGGGCTCTTTGGTGTTAGAAGGGCGATATGTGAGGCAGATTGAACATTTGCTAATGATGCTCTCTATTTCTTTTCCCATCCCAGGCCAGAACATGATGTCACGGGCTCTCTGCTTGCATTTCTCAATGCCCAGGT
Source organism: Tachysurus vachellii (assembly GCF_030014155.1). NCBI lineage: Eukaryota > Metazoa > Chordata > Actinopteri > Siluriformes > Bagridae > Tachysurus > Tachysurus vachellii. The sequence goes on along the minus strand of NC_083462.1, from coordinate 1,581,820 downwards.
GACTGGCATGTACACGTGATAACATGTCTGGACGAAGACTTGTGGGCATTATAATCTTTTCACCTTTGAAGATTATTCCATGCAGGTATGAGAGCTCATCGCGGTGATTCCAAAATTCTGACACGATCATGGGGCATTTTTTCTTTTCCTCAGGCCAGCCGTTTTGTATGACTTCCTTTAGTTTCTGAAACTGAGGGTCTTTTTCTGTTTCAGTTCTAATTTCCTCCAGCTTTGAGTCACTGACAGGAAGGCTGCTGTACACAGTGTGCACCTGAATGTCCATGCCTTCAGTAAGGCTCATATCCTGGTCAAAAAGTGACTTTCTTGAGAGCGTGTCAGCTACAGGGATGTCCTTGCCTGGTCGATATACAATGGTGAAGTTGTACTTCTGTAACTGAAGGATCATTCTCTGTAGCCTTGGAGGAACTGAAGCCAGGGGTTTCCTCATTATGGACTCCAGGGGCTTGTGGTCACTCTCAATGACAATTTGGCGGCCATAGATGTATTGATGGAAACGTTTACAGCCAAATAACACAGCGAAAAGCTCCTTTTCAATTTGAGCGTAATTGATCTCACTCTCAGAGAGGGACTTAGATGCATATGCAACCGGCCTTTCATCTTGCAGCAAAACTGCCCCAAGCCCGTACTTTGAAGCGTCGACCTGTAGCCTGAGCTCTTTGACAGGATCAAAATATGCTAAGACTGGGCCTGGTTCACATGTGAGCAACTCTTTTACTTTCCTGAAAGCTTTGTCATGGTGGGCATCCCAGACAAACTCACTCGACTCCTTCAGGAGTTGACGTAATGGTGCGTTGACATCAGCAAGGCCAGGTGCAAATTTAGAGAGATAATTGACCATACCCAGCACTGTCTCGAGCTCTCCTTTGTCTTTGGGTGGCTCCATGCTTCTTACAGCAGCGACTTTTGCAGGGTCAGGTTTAACCCCTTCTGCAGTGAGTAGATGTCCAAAATAGCTCACCTCTGTCGCACAGATGACACTCTTTTCTGGGTTGAGCTTAACCCCTCTCTGTCTGGAACGCTGAAGCATTGCAAGTAGGTTCTCATCATGTTCTGCTTTAGATTTTCCAAAAATGAGAATATCATCAACAATGACCATGACCCCATTTAGGCCTTCATATGTCTCATCGATTTTCCGCTGAAACTCATCTTGGGCTGAGATCAAACCGAAGGGAAGGCGTCGAAAACGGTAACGTCCAAAGACTGTGTTAAACGTAGTCAGTTTTGACCATTCCTCGGTGAGCTTAATAGCCCAATAGCCTGATCGTGCATCAAGAATGCTAAAGTATTGAGCACCAGCTAGCTTGCATGTTAAGTCTTCAAGAGTGGGCAATGGGTAATGAGGTCGCTTAATAGCTTTGTTAAGGTCCCTCGGGTCTAGACACCCGTAATTTTCCTGTGCGTGGTTTTTCCGCTACAACCATTGAGTTAACCCATTCAGTTGGCTCTGTGACTTTACTGATAACATCCTGCTTTTCCATGCTATCAAGCTCATCTTTAAGGCGGCTGCGTAGTGCGAGAGGAATACGTCTAGGTGGGTGGACTACAGGGGTTGCGTGTGGGTCCAAATGTATGGTACACTCACCGGGAAACAGTCCAATTCCTTTGAAGACATCTGCGAATTCCTTTAAAACTGGCACTTCCAACTGTTTTTCTGATACAGAGAGTACAAGATTAATTAGACCAAAGTCTATGCAGCCCTTTAGGCCTATGACAGGAGGTGCAATTGTGTCAACCACGTAAAATGTCAGGATCATTTCAATGTCTCTGTGTTTGCATATCAGGTCACATTTGCCTTTTACCGACAAGCGCTCTCCACCGTATCCAAACAGAAGGCGAGATGTCTGCTGTAACGTGCACTGGGTACTCAACTTGGCATATTCGTGTATGGGAATGACATTGGCAGAGGATCCAGTGTCCAGTTTGAACCTGATTTTGAGTTGTTTAGGGCCTGTTTTAATGTTTACAAAAGCCTTTTCCATCTCTGAGCTTTGTCCGCCCTGTGTGACTGAATCAATAAACAGCTCATCATCACTCTCCTCAGTCTGGTCTGAGAGTCCTTTGCTTATTGCATGTACAGTTTTTTCACTGCCGGAACGACATACTTTTGCAAAGTGGTTTAATTTGCCACATAATTTGCACACTTTTCCTTTTGCAGGACACTGAGATCGATTAGTGTGAAGATTATTTCCACAATAACCGCATCCTTTTGTCTGCACTGAGGTTGCACTTCTGTGTTGCAGATTCTCACTGTATTTCTTTGTGTGCTTAGCATTATGTTGCTTTGAAACTGCCCCTGTTCGCGTGTGACGAAAAACTGAGTGCACTGCATGTTCACGTGGAGTACTCATACTATTTGAGATGGTTTTCAACTGTGCTTGAGCTAACTCGTGAGATCTAGCGATGTCTATTGCTTTTTCAAGTGTTAATTCAGAGCCTGCATTCAAAGGTTTCTCTCTCACTTTGGGTGAATGTATCCCGAAAACAATGCGATCGCGGACCATCTCGTTGCTATTTGCATAATTACAATCCTTGACAAGCAAACGCAGGTCAGTCACAAAGTGCTCGAAGGGTTCGCGGTCTCCCCGTATTTTTTCGTGAAATTTATAACGGGCAAATATGACGTTTGCTTTGTTTTCAACATATGCTGTAAAGCAGTCGTAATACGATTTTAAGACCTTTGCTTCGTCTGCAGACAGAGACCATGTATTAAAAATATCACGGCCTTTTCTCTGACCCATAGGAGAAGATAACTACATTTTTCATCCTCACCCTTCCTTTTTAGGGGTCCGCTGAACATCAGCTCCGCATGCTGCTGAAACTTGCGCCATGCTTCCGGCAGGTTTGTTGCTTCCCAGTTCATCGTGGGCATCGGGACTCCAGAAGTATCCATTTCCGTGCAATCCGTTCACTCTGACACCATGTTGTGTTGTTTCTCAAATATTAACGAGTCGACACACTGTATTGTCTCTAGATGAGGATTTTATATGTTATTGCATGACATAGAATGCAGGTGCTACCTGTAGCCATAGTGTGTAAACCTAAAAACTTCCTAACTCCCTGAAATAGAAAGACTGACACCTGCCGTAGCCAATAGGAACACAGTGCCTAATATAACAGCATATGATTGGCTCTTAGCAAAAGCCTGAGAATATTACACTCTCTTCTTCACTCAATGCACCCAGCTTTATACTACCCATCCTACCCCACCTAGTGGACCCAAACAACATCCCACTCATTACAACGGTGAATCAGATTCATGCACATTTAATCACGTCCGATACCAGACAATTCCTCTCCAGAAGAGTTAAATATGGTACATATATCCCAACAAGCTCATTTCAATATTCCAATTCCCCGTTGGATTGCATCAGATTCTCTTTCAAATAATCACTTATCGTTTTCTCACTCCGATGACAATTTCATATCACTATAATTCTTCCAGAAATTTGATTTTTTTTGCATTCAATCTTTCTCTCCACACGTGGAAACGTTCTTGTATACCACTTTGTATAGCAGCTTCGTTTAAATTTCCCCCCTCTGACTCTGATTTCTCCGCCTCTAACGCTCACAGTTGTAGCTGCGCCATCTTGTCTCTCCTCCTCCTCCTCCTCTCTCCCGCTGCCCGTGCAGCAGCGCCGTGGGCGGGGCTTAGGAAAGTGCTATTTAATGATTGGCTTATGAAAGATTGGCTCTTAGGGGATTCTTAGGAGATTGGCTCTCACTGGATTGAGAGCCGTGATTGGACAAAACAACTTTCTTTCTGATTAGTAACCTGGTTACTCGGGTTATGCAGGTCCCTCTGCATCCTTCAGGCTGTGAAGTCACTGCGGAAGGGTGTCCACTAGACATTTCCACAGATGCACTCTTAAGAGTATCAGTCCCCTCCAATGGTGATGGCGGCTCAACTGATTAAGGCTCTGGGTTGTTGATCGGAGGATCGGGGTTCAAGGCTCCGCACAGCCAAGCTGCCACCGCTGGGCCCTTGAGCAAGGCCCTCAACTCTCCCTGCTCAACCCTAGCTGCCCCTGCACTCTGACCCCAACCTCCTCAGTTGGTATGTAATGTGCTGTAATGTATATGTGGGGATAATAAAGGCTTCTATGCCCCGTTCTATCTATGATACACTGAAGGCTGTACGGAGCCCTTGCAGTAATGAGTGTACGGCCAATGAAAGTGTATTAACCAACTTAGGGTAATGCGATGTGAATGATGTTGTGGCTAAGGTTCAGTTGTATCAAGCTCAGTTACTGAACAGCTTGAGGAGTCAGCTACAAACTATTCAACACACATGCAGGAAGTGAACTTCAACAAGAAGCTTTGGGACTCGGAGTCCTTTAAAGATGCATTTGCTGCAGTTTCAACATCATATAGACAGGACAGTGTCATAAAAGACGGAAGCAGAAGAGGTTTCGGTCGGATTAGCAGTTTGTTGTCAGAAAAGAGAAAAACAAAGAGACCTCGCAATAAAAAACAAATGTTTCCATAAACCCTGATAAAGAGTTTAGAACAATTATTGTCTCATCCAAAAATCTTTGCCATGATAAATGTTGGATCTCAAAAATGCAGCAGTGGATATTTTTATGATATCATAGATGGCAAACTAATACTTTCACAACCTTTATTTTCATCTAGACCCTCTGCTTTACAGATAATCCTTTATTCGGATGAAATCCAAATTTGCAATCCACTTGGGTCTCATGCTTCAAAGAATAAGTTGCTCATGTTTTACTACACTTTGGGTAACATTAATACAAAGTACAGGTCAAAATGAGCTTACCCAGAATATTCCTTGGATAAACTTAAGTGCTGTCTGTTAAGTGTTTATATTCACACAAGCAATTTGTCTTATGATTTTTCAAATACATGAACGGACACAAACAAAAGATCACTAAAACAACAAAAAACAAGTGTTTGACCTTTCTTAAGATTCTTGAAGTTAGAGTTTTTAGGGGTGGTATTATTCTTAAAATTAGCACAACAATCAAATTGAACATGCACCAAAACTTGCACTTCATAGCTTTCACTTGTTTCTGGTAAAATCTACCTCAAAAGGAGCTAACATTTACTTGTCAAGAAAGAAGAAGACCAAATTTCTTAAATTAAGAATTATGAGCTAGTGTGCAATGTATTTTACAAGACTTTTTCTCTTTTATTACAAAAAAACATGATATTTTTAGATATTTTCTAAAAATAAGATTTTTTTTTTGCTTTCTTAGATTTTGTTTTTTTGCAGTGTGTATATATATATATATATATATATATATATATATATATATATATATTTTTTATTTTAACAATAACACAACACAGTGGTACAGTAACAAGTATCAGGTTCCAATGTAAAAAAAAAAAAGTACAATTTTGGTGATGGTGATTACGTAGGTATGAATTTAAACAAATTAGCATATCGTGACATCACTGACTGGGTCTTCAACCAGTGCCTTTGGGCACATCATTGCAAACATTTTGATGCAGGCTATATAGACCACAAACAAATTGAAATCTTTGTCAAAAACATGTTTATTGCATGAATTTCAGGTGCATTTATTTGAAGAAAAATAATGAGGTAGAATCAAGAAATAAAGAAGCCACTACATTTCCATCAAGTCAGTCGACATGGTAGAAGGGATGGGAAAAGATCTGGACACAGTTTTTCCAGCCAAGTTAAAGTGGTGTCGAGCTGTTTTAATGAATTGTTTAGATGTATTATGATGCCCGAACCCATATGACTTTGAACGGTGACGGTGAACATTTTGTTTACTGCAGCCGTAGCCATCATTACCAAGTGCGAACCGTTAACTCTGACAGTGAATGAGAGAATGAAACGAAGCGAACGCACAGGCCATAGTGTGACGTCCGCTAACCAATAGTGTAAACATAGGTGACATCACAGGTTTTTATTTAAAAGAAAGAATGTAGCCTTTGTTTGTATGTAGGCCTAAGCAATTTATATATTTACAATACTTACTAAAATCTAATTAATATTATTTTATTGCTTTTGTATTAGTTGTTTGAAGAGTAAAAAAAATAAAAAATTGGTCAGTCTTAACGCAAATTTACAACCGGCAAGTTGGTCGGAAAAAAAAAACTGAGTCTGTCCTAAATGGACAGGGTTGGTCGGGTTACAGCAAACAAGAATATTTTTAAGGATGGCCGAAATAAGTAAAATGAAAAAAGAAAAAAAAAAAAAAACATACATATACACACACACACACACACACACACACACACACACACACACATATATACACATACATATACATATACACACACAATATGATACAGCAGGGCATATCAGTAAATAACAGGGTCATTTTATAGACCAAAAATTAAAAGAATATATCAGCTACTGAACATCTTCCAGAAAGTTCCACAAAGAAGACCAAGTTAGGCAAAAAACATCTGATCTTTGATGCAAATCATAAGTTAGTTTTTCCAGAGGTAGAAGTGTGGCGACTTGACTTATCCACATATTGACTGAGGGTATCTGAGGAGTTGACCACAGTAATAATATACATTTTTTCGCTAAGTATATACAAAAGTGCAGTACACTTTCTTTGTCACAGTCAAGGCACAGACCGGTTTTACAGTTCAGAAGGTAAACATTAGGGGACAGTGCAAAAGTCTTTTCGATAATCTTCTGAATAATCTTATGGATCTCTTTCCAGTAACCTTTGATTTTATCCCAATCCCAAAACACATTCATCACTGTGCCAATGTCCGTCCTACATTTGAAACATAATTGAGAAGAGTTGGGGAACATTTTATGAAGTCAAACTGGAGTTAGATAAGTCCTGTGGATAAATTTAGAATTTTGTTCAAGAGCCGGTATTGAGACACCTTTGGGGAAAGCACCTGTACAGACAGATGACCACTCCTCATCACTAAAATTTGATCCTAAGTCCTTTTCCCATATCACCCTCACACTAAAAAATGTCACTGTTAAATTACAGTAATATACTGGCAGCTAGATTTTCCAGCATAAAGTTGTAATTTTACAGATTACCTATTGTAATTTTCAACAACAGTTTACTGTACAAATATTATGGGACTGTGCTGTAAAAAAGAGAGCTGCACAGTATAATACGGTCAGATGTTTGGTTGCATTATACTGTTATTTTAGTGTTCCTGCTGTAATTTTAATAAACTGTTTACTGTTTTTTTAATATAAACTACACTGTAGAATGTGATCTTTATATCGTAACAAAATTGTTTGCAAGAAAATTTCTCAAACAAAGGATGACAATAATAAACAGTTTTTATTAAATATAATAAAATTCAGTGCATTCTTAAATGTCAGTGTTACGACCCCGAGTTAAGTCTAGGGAGTTCTCAGAGTCAGCAACTAATGATGACCGATGTGAATGGACGGACAAGACTAACTGGTAAAGTGTGATAATTACTATGAATTGCCGACCACAGTAATGACATATGCGGACACAATGCTTGTGGTGAGTTTTTCTTTACTGTACAAAGTGGTAATTATATTTACAATAATATATACACAATTATATACAATTTGTTTGTACTTCTACAACAGAAGAAGTAGACGCTTAAATTAAGCGTCTACAAAGTACAATGAGATAAGTTAAGATTAATTGCAATGAAGACAGATAAAACTCACTGTATTCACAGTATAAATATTCTATGTTGTTGCCATTATGGCAGTATCTGCATAATTTTATTTCAATGCTGCCCTTAAATGGGTTCAAAACTGTTCTACCTTTATTTCTCAAAAACACATCTCTCTCAAAGTGACACAAGTCTCTCAAATCAACTAACCATGCTAATAGATTAGACTGTTCAGGGGTGCATTTCCCAAAACCATAGTTATTAACTAAGTTAGCAACTTTGTTGGTTGCAATGCAATTTCCCATTGCCAACCAACTAAGTTGCTAACAGGTTAGCAACTATGGTTTTGGGAAATGCACCCCAGAGTGGTCGTGCTGTGGCATGAAGCTTTACACATGGCTGGTATGACAATATAATTGTTTAAGTTTAACAGGAACAACTGCCAGTAACAGAACCATGCAGACTGTATTTTCTCATTTTATTTGTTGAAGCTTTAGAAACACAAGTGAGGATATTTCTAACAAATACAGCTGATGGGACATTGTAAATTTAGATGAAACTTCACTCTTAGAACGAATGTGTTAAAAACAACACATTAGTGTTGATTCTGGGACAACACGCTAAATGCGTTGTCCCAGAATCCACCCATCTCTGTGTTATTATTGAAACAACACATTTTGTGTTACTGATCACCGATCGAGAAACTTCCAGAGGTAACCTCTTTGCTTGCCTTTTTTCTGAACCAATGTGGTTGCATCGTCACTATTTCCGTTGCCACCAGGATTTTCCGCAGTGACACTCGTGTTTCTACTCTTTTGTTTGAAAATTGCCGCTCCAAATCCACCAAGTAAACTGACTGTGTTTAGGTCTTGTCATTCTCACGGGAGTGACGCGGAACACCACAAATAGGGAGAGGAGAGAAACGATCGGGTCTGATTGGTGAATGAATAGGGTTTGGTTTTACCCCGTGTGAGTGTGTGTTAGCAAGTTTGACTGATATAGCGTCTTGGATTGTAATGTAAATACGTGAACGCAGCATCTGAATACATGGAAATACTGTATATGCAAGTGAATCGTGAAACAAGTGAAAAGTGAAACTTAAGTGAATGTTAACTTTTTGTGACCACGCGCACAGCAACGTGACATGGGCGCGTGACTTTGATAGAGAAAATAAGATTAGATTAGATTAGATTAGATTAGATTCAATTTTATTGTCAGTACACATGTACAAGTACAAGGCAACGAAATACAGTTTAGGTCTAACCAGAGTGCAATAGTAGCAAGTGCAGGATATACAGTTTGTACAAGATTTAAATAAGCTAAATAAGGGGTAATATGGAGTGATTTATAGATGTGTGTGTACTATGAACAAATATACAGATTTACAGAAGGATATGTGCTGTAATAAAATATATGGCTATTACTATAAACAGTAATTTACAGATATGTATGTTCTGTGAATATAATATACAAATGAATATATATATATATATATACTATGAATATAATATACAGATGTCTATTACTATAAACTAAAATTTACAGAGGGTATGTGCTATAAACAAAATATATTGTTATTGCAACAAACCGAAATATACAGGAGGATATGTACTATGATCATAATATAATATGTTGCTGTTATTACGAACAGGAATTAGGTGTGTATATACAATGGTAAGGCAATGCAAAAAAGGAGAGCAAGTGTGCAAATGAGCATGATTTTTAACAGTCCATTAGTGCAATAACGAATTGTGGGGTGTGATTGAGCAAATGTACAAGTGATCAGAAGTTTTAGTTTAGACAATCCATTAGCCCAATAGCATAGTGTGAGGTGTGTGTGTGTTTCGGGGGGTGGGGGGTGGGGGGGGCTCGCAGTAGAATGAAGGACAGTAGGATCAGCGAGAGGCAGAGTTCAGTAAAGAGACAGCTCTAGGAAAAAAGCTGTTTTTTAGTCGGCTGGTCCTGTTCCGGAGGCACCTGAAACGCCTGCCGGCGGGCAGGGGTGAAAACAGTCCATGGGCAGGATGAGAGGAGTTCTTTAAGAATGCTGCGAGCTCGATACAGACAACGTTTCTTGTGGATGTCCTCCATGGCAGGAAGTGGAGTCCCTGTGATGCGCTGGGCGGTTTTCACCACCCTCTGCAATGCTCTGCGCTCTGCAACATATCGCCGAAATGTTTGCACCCCTGTTTAGTGCACATTTCAATAAACAGTTAAACAAAAGGTGAAACAAAAATATCAATAAATAATCACACGTCAGACAGACATTTAATTAGATTGCAAATTAACGTTAAATACAAATAAAGATAATAACTAATGTAGCTAGTACCCGAAGGCACAGGGAAACGACCTTCTCGTTCACCGGGCTGAACTCCAACACATGGTTGCTGAGCTGGGGGGCTATGAGCAAGCCCATATGGTGTTCAGCCCGGTGAATGAGAAGGTCGTTTCCCTGTGCCTTCGGTTCGGGGATAGGTCTCTCACTGTTATTTGTGCTTATGGGCCAAATGGCAGTGTAGAGTACCCGGTTCCTCCTGCAGGTGGTGGGCCCACAGGAGATCGGCCCCACTTCGCTCCTTCAAGCTGAGCCTGGCCTGGCTCCGTGGGGTAAGACCCGGCCACCAGGCGCTCGCATGCGAGCTCCAACCCCGGGCCTGGCTCCAGGGTGGGGCCCCGGTTGCGCCATACCGGGCGACGTCACAGACCTTGATATGCACTCTCTCATAAGGGGTATTTGAACCGCTCTTTGTCTGGCTCGTCACCCAGGACCTGTTTGCCTTGGGAGACCCTACCAGGGGCAAAAAGCCCCAGACAACATAGCTCCTAGGATCATTCAGGCACGCAAACCCCTCCACCACAATAAGGTGGCGGTTCGAGGAGGGGCTCGATGTATACAATGTTCCTCTAGACCTATTCTAATTCCATGTATATTGATATTAGTTCTCACAGCAACAGCCAATGGTTCAATAACCAAAGAGAATAACAATGGCGAGAGTGGGCAGCTCTGATGACAACCTCTGCTTATTGAAATCTGTCATACAACTTTCTGTTAGTGTTAACTTGAGCCATTGGGTTGGAGTATAAAAGTTTAACGAAACCGATAAAATTAGATCCTAGTTCGATTTTTTCAAATACTGCAAAAAGAAAAGGCCATTCCACCCTATCAAACACCTTTTCTGAGCCTTTTCTGAGCTAAAGATTTGGCTATAATTTAATTATCCACATTGAGTAAACTAATTTCGCGATAAGAACAATTCACTGGGTCTTTGTCTTTTTTTCAGAAGCAAGCTGATCACCGCCAATGACCAGGATTCAGGCATAGAATTTGAAAGTACTATTTATTGCCTGCATTAAAATTGGACAAAGCTCGGGCCAGAATTGCTTATAGAACTCTAACGGAAACCTGTCTGTGCCGGGAGCTTTACCAGATGGCATAGATTGTATAGATTGCCAAATTTCTTCCTTAATAAAAGGGGCATTTAAAAAAGCTCTAGTATCTTCCTAAATGCTTGGAAGAGAGATCTTATTTAGGAAATTCCGCAAGTCCTCACTGGAGCTGCTGGACCCAGCTGTATAAAGAGTTTTATAAAAATCAGAGAAAGCAGTGTTGATGTCCAAGGGGTCAAAGGTCATTCTGCCTTCAGATGTCTTAATTGCTTTTATGGTTCTTTCGTTCTGCTCTTTTTTAAATGATATGCCAAAAGGCGACTTGGCTTGTTTCCAAATCCGTAATAACGCGGTTTACTGAAAAATAATTATTTTTTAACATGTTCTGTATGATCTCAATTAAGTTTGGCTCTGGCTTTATTTAACAAAATTAAATTACCTTGATTCATGAGTCTTTTATGTTGTTTTTCCAGAAAATATACTTCAGCTTCCAATTCTTTCCTTTTTAGGGTTCTAAGTTTGTTCATCAGAGAAACATAAGCAATAAGGTGGCCTCGCAACGTAGCTTTGGCAGCATCCCATTTTACCGCAGGGGAAACTGGTGAATTCTGATTGTCCTGCCAATATTGATATTGGATATTCTGTTTAAAAAAAGAGTGAAAGTTAGTATTGCTTAAGAAAGAAGTGTTACATTTCCAATAGGTTGAATTCTGAATTGATATACTAATATCTATCTCTAAATAAACAGGACCATGATCAGTTAACACAATAGGGCCAACATAACAAGAACTCACACGATGTATACATTCAGACAGCCTTTAGTTGGAAGATGATGGCTGAAGCAGAGGAAGACGTTTGCGCTTTATCAAAGGCAGATCACCCGTGGCCTCAAATTAATTCTATATTTTCACTCCAAGATGTAAAAAATAATAGCTTTATAATGCAATGCATTCTGTGTGCACCAAAACAAACAGTCATCACAGCTTACAAGAATTCCAGCTCCAACCTAAAAAAACACGTAGCGGTACAGTAAGTGTCAAAATGATGCTTATTTGATGGTAATTTGGTAACTATGGGCAGTTTGACCTTAACGTAATACTACATTTCACACACTGTCTGAATGTTTTCTGTCAGGACTCCAGGACTCAGCCTGGACTCTGGCCATGTGCCTTCTGTTTATGTTCTCTGTCACATGTCTGCCCTGCCTTCGTCTGCTCCTCCCTGTCTGCACACCTGTCCCTCATGTGTCTTGATTGTTAGTAGTATTTAGTTAAGCCGTGTTGCCTGGTGCAGCGCGGAATCTACTGTTGTTTTGTCCTGTTGTTAGTTTGTGTTATGTTTCGTGTCTTTTGGTTATTAAACCCCGTTTGTGTTTGTCTATCCTGCATCTGGGTCCCTTTTATCCTGCGTCCGTGTTCATTACAGTCCCTCATATACGCTTTCGTGCAATCCTGTGAACCCTACAAACAACACGTTCATGAACAAACGTTCATTATAAGCGTCTGCATTTTCATATCCATGTTCCACAAAATAAATTGAATTGCATACTGTAAGAAGTTTTGCATTTATACGCAAATCCTGACATCTCACTTAAGTTTTTTTTTTCACTAAAGTGTAGAACATATACAAAATAAAAACGGGATTATATTTTGTTTTATCCCGACCTAAAGAATACATGTAAAATGTAACAAATGTAAGAATAAAGTAAATTAATCTTAAAAGGAAGTGCAGGTTAGCCCAGCACATCATTCATTTACATCATTAAACCATTAATCACATTATATATATATATATATATATATATATATATATATATATATATATATATATATATATATATATACTTCAACCTGTGTTTTATATTAGCAGAATAAAGAGACTTTTAAGGAGAGGTGTGTGAAAGCTCTCCAAGTAGTTTGAAAATCAGGGTTTTTGCTTCATATCAATCATATGAGAAGTAACTAGTAACTAACTACTTGAGTAGTTTTTTCATCGGATACTTTTTTACTCTTACTCAAGTAACTATTAAGATTGTTACTTTTACTCTTACTTGAGTAAATATTTCCATAAGTACTTGTACTTTTACTTGAGTACAGATTTTAGATAGTCAACCCACCTCTGCATTCAGAAGGTATGAAAAAGGTTTTTTCAAGTGTTGCGCAAAATATGTGAGGATTTACAACTAATTGAAACCTGCTGACTTATCCAAATTTCCATCAAGTATGCAATTGAAGTCACCTCCCAAAAAAACAATGTTTTTGCAATACTGATTAAATTTTAAGACCTATAAAATTAGGAGCATATACTGTATATCATATATTTGGAGCATATACATTTCCTACAGTAATATGTCTCCCAAGAATTACACCTGAAACCAACACAAATCGTCCTTCAGAGTCATATTCTACATGCTCAAGAATGAATGGGATGTTTTTATGAATAAGGATTGCAGTGCACCTACTGTTTGATGTGTATGAGAAAAAATAAATCTGACCAACCCAATCTCTTTTCAACTTCATATGTTCTTTATCAGATAAATGAGTTTCCTGTAGCAGCGAGATCGATACAGTATGTGTTCTTTTTTAAGGAATGTTAAAATTTTCTTCCTTTTAAATTACATGGCCCATGCCCTTTAGGTTTCATGTTACTAATTTAAGAGCATTTAAAGGCATATAGAAAGTGTAGAGTCATAAAAGTAACGTGCAAAGTTATACAACAGATTATGCCAGTATGAGATACCAAATGCAAACTGAAGAGTACCACAAGTAGAACATGAAACAAACCCAAAAAGCCCTCCCCCCCAAGACCCCATCCCCAAACGATGAGGCACAGATGATATCGAGAAGTCACAAAATAACACAAGGCACCTTGAAACAGCCAATAACATAGATAAACCACCAAGTTAAATGGCCGTGTCACTACCCGCTCCACTAACGAGTATTATACAAAACATAAAACCATGACATATAAAACCATTGGAATAATAGTTATTAGAATGAACAAATTTTTAAATTTGAAAAAATTAAAAAAAAACAACTACCCTTTAATATTCACCACGTATACAGTACATAACATTTAAAACCTTACAAACTTACGTGGCGGACAATAACATTTTGGGTTACCTTATAAAGTTATATCGTACATGTCCAATGGAATCGTCAGTTTATTCCTACGAAAATCAAAGTTAGACGTCCAGAGAGTCAAGGAAAACCGTAGCTGACTTGGGATCGTTGAACAGTTTAATCTTTCCGTTGTGCAGACACCTGAGTCTGGCTGGATAGGCAAATCCCCGGTATAAACCGTGGACGGCAAGAGCTTTACCCACGGTCACGAACTTGCATCGTTTCTGCAGCAGGCCAGTTGACAGATCCGAGTAGAATCGAAGCTCCAAGCCATCGTCTTCTTCAGGGCCACTTTCAGAATTTCTTCTTTAGCAGTGAACCGTAGGAACCGAACTAAAATACTTCTCGGAGCTGAATTTGAATTGTTAGATGCAAAGGTGGGAGATCTGTGGGCCCTCTCGATATCCAGTGCAGGGAAATAAACAGGCAGATCTAACCATTTAGGGATCATGTCTCACAGAAACGCTGAGAGTGAGTGAACCTGTGTCAGCCTCAGCCGACGGCGGGTGGTGAGTAGACCTCTTCCTAGTTATAAACCCGTTCAACGAAATAAAATGAGAAATCAGAGGAGAAAAATGTAAATTATTTGAAAATTTGCACGGAGCTAAGAACTCAGGCAGCCATCTCACTCTGGGTCACGTGACGCCCCCTCTGCATTTTCTTTAAATAATGTGTAATAATTTTCTTAAAATAATCTGTGAAAGTTTGTGTGAGACTTTTTCTTCTTCTTCTTCTAAATAAAAATGTGTTCATACATAAAAACACAATCTCTTTTTGTTATTTAAATGAGTTGTTAAAGGGTGTGTGTGTGTGTGTGTGTGTGTGTGTGTGTGGTTATGGATGGTGATGATGATGAGACCCATATTTGGAGTTCTAATAATAATAATAATAATTATTATTATTATTATTATTATTATTATTATTATTATTATTATTATTATTGTTGTTGTTGTTGTTGTTATTAATAATAACAACAACAACAATAATAATAATAATAATAATAATAATAATAATAATAATAATAATAATTTCAGATTTAGAGATGTGTTGATAGTTTAATAAATGTTCATGTATGTCACTGAGGGCTTTAAGTGTATTATAAAATTTGTAAATATATAAAGTAAATTGAGTAAGAAAAATGATCTCACCAATAAACACACACACACACACACACACACACACACACACACACACACACACACACACACACACACACAGATATCCATATATTTTTTTAGAAATTTTAATAATTTATGACACCAGTAAAAAAAAATTCTAACAATTCACAAATAAATCCAGTAACAACACATCAGTCATACAGAATTTTCACCAGAAACCTGAACAAGTTTCTATGAGTTGCAAAAGTGAGAGAACTCTCGCATGTACTCTTGCGTGAGGAGAAGGACATGCTGGCTGAGTATCACAGAGGACAGAGAATGCTGACAGTGAGGATCCTTTCCTGAGCTCATACTGTCTCCAGACATTGAGGAAAGCACTGGTCAATTTTTAGAGGTTAAAAACACTGCAAACATGAACTTTTATGTTGTTCCTGGTAAGACTATGTACAAGACTTGTGTGAAGGTTTTTAAAAAAGAAACTGCTCAGTGGTAAAGTAGATACACATTGGCTCACTGTCCTCTGCCTCAGCAAAAACAAAATCTCCTCCCTAATCTTCCTCATCATAAACAGAAGTGAAGCCCTACCCAGCAGAATGCCAGTCTCAGCCATGCTAATGATGAACCTACACAATCTGTTAATATTTATAAACACAGCAGTGTGATTAGTTACAACCCAGACAGTTACAACACAGTAACACAGACCAGACTAACAAAGACAACTACAGACTCGTGGCTTTTGTTTTAATTAATACTATTGTTCGACGATGAGGTCAAACGGGCAGAACAGGAAAGTCTGGAATGGCACACACGCACACTCACACACACCCTCACACAAACACACACACACATTTACATTTACATTTACATTTACAGCATTTGGCAGACGCCCTTATCCAGAGCGACGTACATAAGTGCTTAAATCTCTAGCATTGAATGTGACAAATAAAAATCTTGAATCTTGAATCATTAATGCTGGCACACTAGTTTACATACTTAAGATACCCTGAGTTAAAAACATTTGTTCAGTTACAATGAAAAAGTGTCAAAGGTTTTTTTTTGTTGTTTTTTTTTAAATGCAAAAGATAAGGAAAGAAGTGCATGTGTGTGTGCACAACCTCACACAAACACAAACACACACACAAACACACACACAAACACAAACACACACACAAACACACACACACACACCCTCACACAAACACACACACATGCATGCATGCACACGTATACACAAACACCCTTTGTATGTATGTGGTAGTGTTTCCTGTCTAATGTGCTATGAGAAACAGGCCACTACTTTACTTTACTTTATTAATTAAATTAATCAATTTCCTTTAGTTCTCCACAAACCCAATGGGAAGCAAAGAAGAAAGGTGAGTTACTTTCATTTTCATTGTTTTATTTTTAGCTGAAGAGATGAATTGAGATTAAAACTGAAGTGTCTGTGAGCTCATGTTCATTTAGTGTTTCTCAGTGATTTCTGCTGTGTTTATTGATCTTGCACTGTGTTCATGTGTGAGTAGAAAACTGTCCTCATATTAATCTGTGATTTACAACAGGGCAAAGGAATTCCTCAGTAATTCAGCTTTCGCAAGAAATGCAGTCCTCCTCTTTAACAAAGCCAATGATATAGTCAGTGCCCAGGAACAGGGAGACTTACGGAGTGATGCCAAGCTGATACTGGAACAGGTGAGTGGAACTGCATTAACATACTGGTTTAATTGGGCTTTTAACCTCAGTGTCTACTTTGTGCTGATGATCTTAGAGCTGTAATATTGATTATGCCTCTTTACTGTGAGGTAAAATGATCACTAACAATTTACACACATTCGTTCTGCCTATTTCAGCTCCACTTCCTGTTGTAGCAGAGTTAGTGTTACTACCTTAATGTTTATTACCATCACAGCAATTTGAAGAATTTAATTTATTATTAAGTGACACGTCACACTATTTAATCTGTTTTTACCTACTTTTAATGTTTATTAAATAATTTCCTGTTGTGTCTTGTGTTCATAATCAGCAGTTTCTCTTTATTCTCTCTTCAAGTTCATGAGAAAAATCCAGTGTTGTATAAAGTACTAGAAAAAGACTTTGGTAGAAGTGAAAGTTACCTTTTAGAATATTACTCAAGTAAAAGTTTTAAAGTATCTGATATTTAATGTACTTAGGTATTTGAAGTTAAAGTAAAAAGTAAAATGTCAGTGATTTTCGGTAGACATAAGATCAGGGGCGGTTCTTGGGTTTCATCTTTAGGGGTTTTAGCCCTCAGTGAGAATTTAAAACAAGAAGAGTTTTATATTATATATTATATGACTACATAGTAAGACAAAAGTTATGGGATTATTAAATGGCAAAAGTGGACACCAAAATTTTATGCATGATGTAATGATGTCAGTCTTGAATCAGATCAGTTCATGTATGTGTGCATTCTCTACAAACAGTGTGTCTAATGAATGCAGTCATTAATAAACTAATATTCACAAGACAAAGACCAAATAAATAAATGTTATTTGCATTTAATATTGAATGGATTGTTTGCATTAATATTTTGTTTGTGCTACAACTCTGGTAATAAGAATAGTGACATTTCACTGCTTTTGGTTGCCTCTTTGCGGCTTTCCGCCGATTAACGTTATAGATAAACACCTCCAGCTCTGACCGCGCGTGCACGCTGCGCCTCCAGCTCTGACTGCGCGTGCACGCTGCGCGTCCCTGTGCTTCTCCGTAGAGTGTGCGGAGCGTAATGTAATCTAGGAGCAGTGATTCACCAAACCTCCCTTATTGTAGTCACACACATTTCTTCTGATTTTATTTTGTAGTAACGAGTAACGAAGATGTTTAGTGGAAATATAACGGAGTAAAAGTCTACATTTTATCTAGGAAATGTAGTGGAGTAAAAGTGAAAGTTGACATAAGTTTAAATAGCGAAGTAAAGAACAGATACGTGACATTTATACTTAAGTACAGTAACGAAGTATTTGTACTCCGTTACATTACAACACTGGAAAAATCTCATCTTGTCGTGTTAGTGAGAAAGTGTAAAGAAATGTAAACTCACATCACTAACACTGAAGACTCCTTCACTACATCCTAAACACACACACACACATCATAACCATCAACAACCAGAACCCACAATTAAACAGCAGCATGATATAAAGTTGTAATAACACGCCTGATAAAACCATAAGCTCCAGACTGCATTTTACTGACTGCATATTTTACTAAAAACAAACAAAAAAATGTAAACAACACTTTCATGCTTCAGTCCCATATTAATTTTCTGTGGTGACTCACTGCCATGGTGTCACTTTACTTCACTGTCATACAGAAGAGTGTCTGTTAGCTCACATTTACACAGTGGAGAATGTAACACTCATCCAAACTGCTTCTTATCACTGCTTTAACTCTCATATAATATTCAATAATATTCTTTTATTTTTTCTCAAGATGCTACACAGCATCCTGTTCTTAGGTCACATCCATGCTGCAGTCTACCGCCCAAAATATATCTTTCCACATGTTCAGAAGTTAGACAAAATCAAGGAAGATTTCCCAAGACCATTTGATCTTTTCCAAACACACGCGGCTCAGCGAACACCTTTCTCCTTCTTTCTGCAACTGGTTAGTAAACAGTTTATTCATAACTTTAAATACATTTGTTTTATTTAATGAAGTTTTATTTTAACTTTTATTACCTTCAAGTTTTCTGTGCAGTTTGTAATGTGTGTGTTTTCCTCTCAGCTCACAGTGTGTTACAGCCAAGGACATGAAACACGAATGATGGAAATTCTGTCTGAAATATTAGGTGATTGTAAAAAAAAAGGTGACAGATACCCACTGATTTCCAGTGTCATATGTATCTGTGAGTATAATAAACACAGATACTATGGCGTGTCTCTGTCCTGTGAGAGTGGCAGAGAGAGAGAAATCATGACTTCTGTGTCTTGTCTCAAAGTGTGGCATCGCAAAATCTCCTTTGCTGTGATGTCCATGTTTCCGCAAGACACTGGAACACCACACACAATACAACTCCCAGCTACAGTGAGGTGTGTAGCGTTTGATGTGAAGGACATGAGCCAGGTGAAACCACCCTGCGAACGCTGCAATCAGCTCTATTCGCTTCCTGGACACACAGACGGTCTAAATGAACCTGGTAACTGTGCTGAGACTGAAGCCATCAGTAATCTCCTGCAAGACCAAGAAGGTGTGTCTGAGCAGACCACCATCACTGGAGGGGTTTCTAGTGACCAGGAGATTAAAGAAAGGATGACAGCTTTTTTTAATCAACACATGAATGATAATTATAATATCCTGAGGGTCTATGATTAGTGTCTATCTGAAGGATCCTGAAGCTCTGAGATTCTGTAGAGTTGAATCTGAATCTGTTTGATCCTCTCTGACTGTTATTTTAAATTGATTCATACATTTTGACGGAAAATTAATGAGTGAACTCCAATAAATAAAATCTAAACATGATTAATATTTGCTCTCCTGTCTGTGTCTGATTAAAAAAGCATTTTTTCCTGTTATAAAAGAGGAATTGTTAAAAACAAACTAAAAATCTCAGATATTTAAGGAAAGTTTGGAGATTAGATCATGACCATGAATATTTTTAAATATTATTCTAAAATAATAGACTGGATATTATTCTATTCTTTCCTATAAAGTGTGTTATTATTAAACTTCTGCTTTAAAATGTTTAATAAAAGGTGATATGATTTATTTTGTTAAATTTAGCAGCAGTTTTACTGTTTAATATGATTCGTATTACGTATGAAGTATTTCACAATGAGTCTAAATAATAATTACAGGTTCCTGACAATGTTCTGCAGTACAGAAACAGCCAATAGCATCTTTAAGTGAAGGGCAAGTATAGAGTTTGATACAGAAGTTTAAGGAATAAATATGTTTACATTCAGAAAACAGATGTGTTAAAGTTTCTGATTCACTGAAGATGCACAAGATCGAAACATTCATAAAGCAGTGAATCCATACACTAAGGCCACACTTTTAATGCTTGACCCCAGTGAATCAGTATCAGGACGTGTTGATAGAGTCTTCTGATAGAGTCTTCGGCCAAATGCCATAAGTGGAAAAGTAGAATGTTATTGATCTGCATTATTAATCTGACGTCACTTCCTGTGTTTGAATCGTTTGTCGCGAGTTTTTGTGCCTGTCTCAGCGTTTCGAAATGTTCCTTTTTTTTATTGTCTCATTTTTGGTTAATATTTTACGTTGTCACTTTCTTTTATTACATTTTTTATGTTTCTATCACAGTTAATTTTATTCTTCTTCGGGAGACGCTTGTTTGTTTCCTGTTTTCAAACATATAGAGGAGGAAACGCTCTTCGGGTCTTTTTACTATTCCAAACTGATTCAAGTCAAAGGTACGTAATCATTGATTATGGCAAACATTCAGCTTGTTCAGTGTGTGAGCTTCAGCATGTTTATTAATTCTTTCTCCATCATTTTGGGGAAGTCGTGGCCTAATGTTTAGAGAGTCTGACTCCTAACCCTAAGGTTGTGGGTTTGAGTCTCGGGCCGGGGGTAGCTTACAGCAGGATATGGTCGCTAATTTGCTGGATAGCCAGGTGGTGCTCCAAAAGCAATGTGGGCTTCATAGATAATTGGAGCACTTTTGAGGACAAGGCTTGCCTGTTAGGACGGGACGGTGTCCATCCCACTCGGGAAGTTGCTGTTCTCATTTCTTGCAGCATAGCATATAGTTTAATAACAGGACTAGTTAATCTGTGACAATCCGGAGCCAGGGCCAGACAGCAGACAGGCAGGCTAATCCGACCGTCTGTGAGTCGTTATCCAGGGTTCACAATATAGAGACTGTGTCTGTTTCCTGAGCTAAACAAAAAAATAATAATACTCAGAAAATAAATACTCAGAAAATTTGTTTTAGTAACCTATTAGCATAAAATAGGAGGTCGCGCAGTTATTCATGATGATAAGCTCGGCATCAAAGCAAGAATCTAGGCACATGTTTAACTCATTCAAAGTTCTTCATACTAACATAAGATATGTAGCCACAAAAAATAAGTCTACTGAGTCAGTTCCTCTAATTGTTATTTACAGACCTCCTGGACCATATTCTGAATTCCTCTGTGAATTTGAATATTTCATTTCAAACCTAGTTGTTTCTTTAGACAAAGCAGTAATTGTTGGAAACTTTAATATTTATTTTGATAAGTTAGAAGATCCTCTGAGAACAGCATTTGTTTCCATCTTAGATACAGTAGAAGTTAACCAGAATGTAATAGGACCCACTCATAATGGAGGTCACACTCTTGATCGCGTTCTAACCCTCGGATTAAATATAGAAAATATAGTCGTAGTCCCTCCACCAGAAGCTTTCTCTGACCATTATCTCATTTCATTTAAATTGTGCTTTACGATAATTGTGCGTGGAAACGATATTTGCAATTTGCCACATTACTGTGTTAAACATACTGTACATTTGCAGAGAGATTTACCAACAGTCTCCCAGAATTATCATCCATTTTATCCTTCAACAGACTTATTTTCACTGATTTCTTCTTCACAATTATCAACCTGCATAATGGATCCCTTATCCACATGTTTCATTAAACAGATATTACCAGTAAACATCTGTCAGGACTCAGCCCGGACTCTGGCCATGTGCCTTTTGTTTGTTTTTCTGTCACATTCCTGCCTGCTTCTGCACACCTGTCCCTCATGTGTCTTGATTATTAGTAGTATTTAGTTAAGCCACATTGCCTGGTGCAACGCGGAATCTACTGTTGTTTTGTCCTGTTGTCAGTCTGTGTTATGTTTCATGTCTTTTTGTCATTAAACCCCGTTTATTTTGCTATCCTGCATTTGGGTCTGTTATCCCACAACATCCAACCCATTCTAAAAATAATAAATTCTTCCCTTACCACTGGTTATGTGCCAAAATCTTTTAAGCTAGCGGTTATCAAACCTTTGATTAAAAAACCTGACTTCGACCCAAGCCAGCTGTCCAACTATAGGCCAAAAAAAATGCCCCTTTATCTCCAACATCCTAGAAAAGGTTGTAGCTCAGCAGTTATGTTCAGACCTACATAGGAATAATATTCATGAAATATACCAGTCAGGATTTAGGCCTCATCGTAGCACAGAGACAGCACTGGTTAAAGTGGTAAATGACCCGTGCAAGTTGCTCAAGTTTGCAGACTGTGGAGTGGTAGGACGCTTTACATCCCAGGAAGCCCTCATGTCTGTGTCATCTTAGTTAGAAGACTAGTTAGATACATGGGAGCTAAACCATTAAGCTAATCTAGCTCCCATGTATCTAACTAGTCTTCTAACATGCTACAATCTGACATGCTCTCTGAGATCACAGAAATCAGGACTTCTGGTAGGTCCCAGAATATCAAAGACGTGGTGGTAGAGCATTTTCATAATAGGTGGTATAGCTATAGGTGGTAGAGCATTTTCATAATTAGCTCCAAAACTTTGAAATAGACTTTCTGATAGTGTTCGGGGCTCAGACACAATTTCCCAGTTTAGATGCAGATTAAAATCTTATCTCTTTAGTCAGGCATACACATAAAACTTCCCATAATATTATTAACTCCTCACTATCTTTAGGTTACTTCTCTAAGTCTTTCAAGTTGGCAGTCATTAGGCCACTCATCAAAAACCTAACTTAGATCCAAATGAACTATCAAATTACAGACCTATTTCACATCTTCCTTTTATGTCTAAAATACTTGAAAAGGTTGTGTCTGTTCAACTGAGCTCCTTCTTACAGGAGAACAATATCCTCGAAGAGTTCCAGACAGGTTTCAGGCCCCATCATAGCAAAGAAACTGCACTTGTGAAAGTCACAAATGACTTGTTCTTAGCTTCGGACCAAGACTGTATGTTGCTATTAGTTCTACTTGACCTTAGTGCTGCATTCGACACTATAGATCACAACATCCTTTTAGATCGCTTACAAAATTACACAGGTATTCACGGACAGGCTTTAAGTTGGTTTAAATCCTACCTGTCTGATAGATACCATTTTGTAGAATTAAATGGTGAATCCTCCAGTTTACTACCAGTTAATTATGGGGTCCCTCAAGGATCAGTTCTAGGACCTCTGCTTTTCTTGATATACATGCTTCCATTAGGGAACATCATTAGAAGACATGGGATTAGTTTCCACTGCTATGCTGACGACACACAGTTATATATCTCATCAATACCAGATGAAATAGCCAAAGTGTCCAAATTAACTCAATGCCTTAGAGAGATAAAAGACTGGATGTGCTGTAATTTTCTGTTGTTAATACTTTTGATAATTGATGAGACAGAAATACTACTTATAGGTCCAAAAACCAGTACACAGAAACTCTCACAATTTAATGTCCATTTAGAGGGATTTACTGTTGCAGGACACAGAAAAAAAAAAAAAAAACTCGGGATGGTAACATGGCCCGCACACAGAAAGTGAGGCGGCGCCCCCCACAGAGAAACCAGAAGCGGAGCGGCGTCCCTCACCGGAAAAATGCAGACCGATGTGAACAAAACAGTGAAGTCTAGGGGGAAAAAAAATCCAATAACAGAAAAAAACCTCCCAATTGGCCGGTCCAAGCTGCAGCTATCCTGCTGGGTCCTGGTCTGGCGGAATCCTTCTGTCAGTGACGCGGTAGTAAAAAGAGACCCAAATGCAGGACAGCTAAATGAAAACAAGGATTTAATAACAAAAAACACCGAACATAGAACAGACTAGCGACAGGACTACAACAAAAGACAACAGAGGATTCCACGCTGCTCAATTTATTTAATTTATTTAAGCTACATTTAAACAAAAAATTTGTTTAAAAAAATGTTTTTATAATTTTTTTGTTTAAATGTAGCTTAAATAAATAGATTGCAACCACTTACCTTAAAAAATTTAGTAAATTGAATGAATCATTTTTTTCAGTGTGTGTTGTAAGATCTGTAAAGTGTTATCAGTCAATAAATATCTGTTTTAGTTTTCTATATTGTGTTTAAGTCATTATTTATATATTTTATAAAATACAATGTAATCTAAATACAATATGTGATGCTGAGGTATTTTTTTTTATTAGAAATAAGCTCCAGTTCATGTTCTCTAAACAATAAACTGTTTAACACATGATTTTTAGTCTGATTATTTGCATTGAGCATATCGCAATATAGAGGTTGTTCTTATGTAGTTATGTACTAATTTAGCATTTTTTTATCTGATTATTTGCCATTGAGGCATAGCACAATAGAGAGATTAGCAACCTGCGCGGCGCAGATCGATTGACACATGAGATCAATGTAACGTGAGAGTGATAAGCTTTTGAATGGCTCTCATGGAACTTTGATGTCATAGATTGATTTGTCTGCGCAGTGCTGTGTAGCGTCTGGTACAGGTCATTTAGATTCTCAGCTTACAATTTTATTGAGGGCTACATTCTACAGTGTCACACACACACCTGGCTCCATTATGTCTGGAGCCTACACAAAGACCAGATAACCCCATGCCGCTTCTCTGATCGAACTCATAGGGGCCCTCAACCAGAACACACACATACAACACAATGGGACATTCCTTCTACTAATAAAACGAGTGAATAAGATGCCCCACATCCCACGGCATTAAGCCATACTCGTATGTATCTCTTCCCCAATTCTAATGATACTCTAAGATTCTTATTCTTGTAACCCTGTTGTAATGTGTTTCTTCTGTTAAGGCTTGCCTGACTTAAAATTATTTGCTCCTTACTTTCCTGACAAGGGTGTATTTTATTTAGGTATCAGAACACAACACTGTATTAACATCAGTTATACTTTAATTACTGACCCTGGCATGTTAATGTATACCTGTTCTAATGCTGTATGTCCTTTTAAGGTCTGATGTCAGGATGTATACAAAATTATCTGTTTTTCACTTCCCTAATGCAAATGCA
The DNA here is from genome assembly GCF_030014155.1 of Tachysurus vachellii. Taxonomy (NCBI): domain Eukaryota; kingdom Metazoa; phylum Chordata; class Actinopteri; order Siluriformes; family Bagridae; genus Tachysurus; species Tachysurus vachellii. The sequence goes on along the minus strand of NC_083462.1, from coordinate 1,556,674 downwards.
TTTTGTTTTGTGTTTCATTTTTGTTTCTTTCTCCTTTATCAGAACACAATATCATAGTAACATCAGTTACACTTTGATTACTGATCTGTGTATGTAATGTACCGCTGCCTTTATACCATTATTCCCCTTCATGTTTAGTATCCAAATGACCACAAAATTATCGGTTACTCATTTTTCAAACAATGGTGTATTTTATTTGAGCATGAAAGGCATTATACCGTCTTAATACACCTTGGATAAAACTTTGAAGTCATCTAAAAGTTTTATAGCTAAACTACGCCCACAGACACCTGAAACAAAATACTCTTGTGCAGCAAGCCATTGCAAGTAACCGTTTCCTTTACCAACCAATTTAGATGCGTATTTTAAGTATGAACCTTGTATTGTCTTAAGGTGAATTTAAGTTTCTGGTGACGTTTTCCCAGTTAGGGTGTGATTAATTTTGAAGTCTAAGCTTGCCATTCCTTTCCTTCCTTTCTAATTTCTTCTTTTCCAGTCTCTTCCTCCCTTTCCCCAATTTCAATTCCTTTTGTGTGTTTTATTTTCATCTTTGTTTTCTCTACTTCTTTTGTTTGTTTGTGTAGTTAGTTTTATGTTGTGTTTGTCTCATTCATTAAATGCCATATTTTTGTTCCACAAGTGATTATCTCTGAGTATCGCTCACAAACTTAAGGTACCTGCAACATCTGGTCTGAACTACATGCTCTATTAAGTTAATTTAATTTAAATTACGGTATAAAGTAAAAGGGAAGTGTGTCTTTCTCGGCCAGGAAGATACCGCCTTCATAGAATTAATAAAGGTTACACGGCCTGTTCGCCGGACGAACGTTAATTCCATTACCGTCAATTTCAACTTAGGTTAAAATATTTATGAGTCACTATAACACGTTATAATTACTTATAAATATTTACCTTGCTTCGCGAGCCAAAATCGCTACATATAATGGTGGAGAATGCGGGCATGTTGTTCAAACTTTGCTTTGTGAGCTAACTCAGCGTCAATTTACTTGTGTTGATTTACTGTGTGCTTGTGGTGAGATAGGTCGCAACGTAGACTCCGCTTCAGTGATAGCTATTTGATTTTATTTTATTTCATTTTTTTTCTTTTTATTTATGAGTCACAATTAATTCGGGAAAAAAAAGAAAAAAGAGAAGAATTTAAACTGCAGTCATAATATTAAAAATCCCTCGTAAAGACGAAGAAATCTCTTTACTGCACATTTTAATATTATCAAAATCAGCTGTGGGGACGAAGAAATCTCCCCATAGTTTGATTAAAGATTGATTTGAGCATGTTCCTCTTATCATCTTTTAAGGCCTTGTAATTGTATCGCTGTTGAAGTCATTGCGTGTTCCAATTTTGTTCAACTAGACGATAGCACTCCGTTAGGTTTAACCATCAGAGTAGCTAACTGATGCGTGCCTAATGCAGACCCAATCATAAAGATACTACTGACCAGTTGTTGATTGGCATGTAAAAGGAGTCCCAAACCTTGATCAAGTAACGAATAAGAACAGCGAAGAAACCCTGTTCTTTGTTTATTTATTTATTTGGGGGGCAGTGAAGAAAACCTGACCCACCCACTGTGTGCCTTTGAGTGGCACAAACTGTTGAATTTGTGGAAAGGAGAAACCTTCCCTCAGTTGTTAAACTGTGATTTGAGTAGTGTAACTCTTATCAGCTAACTCTTAAGACCTAATCTTACATATCAATAGCGAAGGAAACCTGTTGACTATATACTACTTCTATTGTATCTTTATTATTAAGTTTCGTCCTCTCAGTCTTACAATTTTATAGAGGTAGTGAATGAAGCCTGCTTCCTTAATTTGAACCAGTCGAAATAAGGTCGCATGACACGTAGGGTCGAGAAAAATCTTACCCCAAACGTTATCAATCACACCCACTAGTGAAGTGATTTAGGGCACCACACTTTCAGATAAACACCAGGGGACAGTTTGTTAAGTAACTAGTACCTTTACAAGCGCCCCCACTTCTAACCCCTAACTTCAGTGTGTGTGAACTGACTCTCTCTGTCTCTCTCTCTCTCTCTCTCTCTCTCTGCCACCTGGTTTTTGTGGTTTGTTCCTTCAATTTTATTTCATCTTATTTTAGTATCTTCGTTTATTATTGTTTGGTTATTCTTATTTTTAATTTTGTTTTTATTTGTTTATTATTCATGACTACTATTATTATCAATTTTGTTGTTTTTGTTTGGTCATGTTTTGTTTTATTACTATTAGTAGTAACCTTTTTTGTTATCCGCTTTTGTTGATTTTTATTATTATTATTATCATTATTTGCATCTCTCTCTTTTCTCCCTTCTCATTTATTTTCTTCCCACTTCCCCTCACTTATTTTAAATTAAACTTTAAACAGAGGGTGAAGCAAATTTTAAAATTCAGTTCAGCTATTTAGGTTCAACTTTGTAACTCTCCCTCTTCCAGGCCTCGTCCTGCTCTATCACCTTTGTGTTGTGAGTTGATCTGTCTAGTTGAGGCGTAAGGCCTCACTGGGAAATCATCACAGAAAACTTAGCAATTTAAAGTAGCCAAATCTTTAGATGATCCATTAGGCAAATTGAGTGGACAGCACGTTCTCGCCCATTAGCGTAGGCCTCCAATATTGTAAGAACTTGCATTGGCCCTTGTCTCAGTCTCTCTTCGCCAGTGAGCCAGCATGTCCAGACCCTCCAGCCCTGAGACACACCGGGATCAGTTAGAGACCTGGTTGAACGCCATGACGGGTATCCTTCTACCCGACACTGCTGTTGATCTGCAACACCTGAGCCGGGAACAGCTTGATGACCACCTGAGTGCAGTGATGTCCCATAATCCTACACAGGACTATAGCCACAAGGAGCTGGCCAAGATCCTCGGATTACTGACCTTCCACCTCATCGCCTGGGCAAAAATGGATGAAGAAAAAAATTCTCGCCACAGGAATCTGCAACAGGAATCGATGTCATTCCAGATCCAAGCTGAGGAGGTTCATAGGAATCTGGCACAGGCTCATGACCAACTAGACCCAGTCCAGGCAGAGACTCAGAGCCAACGAGAAACAGCAGATGAAAAGGACACTCAGGAGAAACTCCAACAAGCCAAGGCCCTTTTGATAAAGAGCAGAGACTGAACTTAAGGATAGAGTTGCCAAAGCTAAGGCATACGAAAGGCTGTAGATGCCTTCAGATGTAGATGCTGTAGATTCAGGTGACCCTGAAAAGGAAATACCCAACGTGGAATTTCCCTTAACCAGTGGACTCATACCCCCAAAACAAGAATCAACATTTCAAAAGGGGGGTGAGAAATCCCGACTCAAGACCTCCCCAGGGTGGGAGACTTTTTAAGAAACCCCGCTTTCAAGTCACAGTGGGGCCCCTAAGAAATTGAACAAACATCCCTACTTTCACGCCAGACCCTGCAGGAGGCTATGACATACATGCCTACCTGCAAGACATGGACTTTCATTTACAGACTGTAGCTAACGTTACTTCATGAGACCAACTCTACCTCCTCAGGATCACCTCCAGCCACGAGGTGCAGAGCTTCCTGGATCGGCAACCAGACAAGATCAAAAAGGATTACCAGAAGCTTCGAGACTTAGCCGAAAAGCCTATACCAAGCAAAGGGGGGAGGCAAATGATCGACGTCATCCCAGTCGACATGGCCCTCCAAGCATTGTCCCGGCTGCCAATCCCAACTAACTTCCTCGTCGCCTGAGCCTGGATTGCCACTGACACAGCACTCTGCATCTCCACAGTCATCGGGTATGCACTAAGCCTCGGCCCCGGCCTCGCCCTACTTCTGTTGAAAAGAATCAATGGAGTACAAAGATCCATGACCAGGTGCACAGCTGCTCTTCCTCGCGCGTTCAACCGTAACCACTGGAGAAAGGAGACCCAACCAGAATCAACGATAAGTCTCACAAACTCAACCCCATGCCTGAGGAACCCAGGGCTGAGGGAAACTAAGAGTCAACATTACCCGACCACCACCTTTCACCTGCCTTTCGACCATCATAATCTACATAAGTGATAATCTAATACAGATGCCCCTACACTCGTAATATATTCATTTATTTAAAAAAAAAAGGCGTCACCCTCATGTCCATGTGTGCATGTGTAAAATAAAATATGAATTATTAAAAAAATAACTATGCATTTTTTTATAAAAAATAAAATATGCATTATTTATGTCTCCCCACAGTCTTTGTTTTAGCTGCTTCATAACATTTAGCCTTGATAGACCACTGACACAACCCCCAATACTAATCGATCTCCTCTCAGGGATTCAAAAGAAAACCGTTTTTTCCTGTTTTCACCATGTTGTGGGGTGACTGCAGTTACTTTGTTTAAATGCTATTTACCTGGTAACTTAAAGGGTATTTCAGATGAATGTTTACAACTTATAAAAGATGGGTTGATATTGCATAACTTAATTTGACATATGTTGATATACAGTAACCAAGTTAAATTTACAGCAATAAATGGAAAGTTTTACGTAATCAACAAATGGTTAATACAAAGCACAAGCTTTTTCCTGGCATGTAATCTAATCTAATAGGCTACCAAAATACAACAATAACACAATTAAAAAGCTTTTATTTGTTGAAAATGGTCATACAAGTAGACAGACTATTAAAGCATTAAAAATACTGTACAGCTACATTCCAGTATGTCCACCATGACTCTTCACTACAACTGGAAGAACTTTAAACAATCTGTTGATGTACTTGTTGCATGCCGTTTCTGTAAGTTCCTCAAACCAGAATTTGTCTATGGCAGCAATTAACTCAGATTTTGAGGTTGGTTTTGCTTCTTTCCGAATATAATCTTTCAAAGCATGCCACACCATCTCAATGGGATTCATATCCAGGGATTCTGGTGGAGTCTTTACCCAGTTAATACCCTCTGCGGGAATGACTCTGCTTGCAGCAGTGTGCTTCGGATCATTGTCCTGGAAAAAACGGTGGTGGACTCCGAAGGGTTCCCGAATATATGGGGAGCAGTTTCTTTAATAATAGCATCTTCGAAGAAAGTACGATCCATAATCCCATCAAAGATTGCGATAGGTCCTGGTCCAAGTCTGGATATTGCTCCCCAAACATGAACTTCCAGAGGATGCTTTGGCTTTGGTTTAACACTAGATTTACTGACTTTTTTATTTTCTGGTCAAGTTCCTGAGGTGTGATTCCCCCCTGTTGAGATTTTCACAGTTCTTCTCCTCCTGCTTTTGTTGTGCAAACACCCCCATCACCTGTGAGGCCTGGCACATTTGCATTTGTTCACTCAGAGTGAACTCAGAGGCCAAACCTCTGTGTGTGACATGGAAACCTTCAGAAATGCCTGCCGTATCTATACAATATAGTCTGTTTTATTTATAAAAAATTGCGTGAAAACAGAATGAAGTTGCTAATACAATGACATGAATAAAATGAAAACTTGCTAACACTTCAGTCTCCAATGTATGTTTGTACACAAATGTGATAAGAATCAGAATCAGAATCAGAAAGGTCTTTATTGCCAAGTATGTTTTCACATACGAGAAATTTGTTGTAGTACAGTAGCTCCACAGTGTAAATAGAATGGCAATGATTAGAAATGAACACATATAAAATAGACAGTTGTATGTACAGGCTTGTCATTGCCATAGTACATATGATATTTATATACAGTAACCCTTGTGCAGACCTGGGGTCTATTTGACTCATCTGGAAAGTTTAATGTGTCATAACTTGGGTTTCCTTCCAAATATTTGCCTGAAATTTATCATTATTGTTCCAAATTATGAACTTTGCAAGTAAAATGAATTTTGTCTATTTTCGTTGAACTATGTGTTCGTAAAATAAACACTTTCCTCCTCAAGTCCTCCCGAGTCAATTTGAATGCCTACATTTTGAAGGTGAATGCCTACATTTTGTACAAGGCATGTACAGGGTGGACAGGCAAAAGAAGATTCTCAGATTTCTGAGTCTTCTAGCTAAGGAACTTTGTTGCCGATTTATGCAGCACAAGGATATATTGGCATAGAGGCAGGCTGCTGCAGCTGCTGTGCCAGGGACTGTACAGACAACGCAGTGCCAGGTGCAAGAGAGCTGCAACAGGAATCGCAGCAGGTTTACCTGTGCAACATGTCGGAAATTCACCTGTGCAGGGACGATGGACACTGGGTCTGCAAACGCTGTAAATTTTGAAACACTTTAAAATAAAACAGACTTGTGTATCCATATATTGTGAATGTGTGTCTTTTGTATAAATACGGCAGGCATTTCTGAAGGTTTCCATGTCACACACAAAGACTCTGTGGGTCCAGCTTGCGCAGTGAAGCACAAGCGATGTGCTACTGCACTGGGCATTCCAATGCCCTCCTCTACCCGCCGTCTGGTTCAGACAGGGCTTCCCAGTACCACAGTGCATCTTCCGTGGAGGCATGTTGGGTTCTTGTTCCGTCTCAAAATTCACTTTTGGTGTTATAATTCAGTGATGGCCAATGAAAATGAAATTACATCATTTTATTCTGTATGTGTACGAACATGTCAAAAACCATGGACCATAACTTCACTCAGCTTATGACATTTGTGTACAAACATACATTGGAAACTGAAGTGTTAGCAAGTTTTCATTTTATTCATGTCATTGTATTAGCAACTTTTCATTCTGTTTTCACACGTTTTATAAATAAAACAGACTATTTTGTATAGACCCGACAGGCATTTCTGAAGGTTTCTATCTCACACACAGAGGTTTGGCCTGCCTTGGATCTGAGCTACTCTGAGTGAACAAATGCAAATGTGCCAGGCCTCACAGGTGATGGGGGTGTTTGCACAACAAAAGCAGGAGAACAATGGAGCTGTAGGGGTGCTAGTAGGTGTGAGGTCCAGGGATCATAATGTACCACTGTAAAAATGATATAAAATAAATATCTCTAAAATAAATTATTTTAGAGATATTTCTATAAATATCTCTAAAATAAATGATTAACGTAACTTAATAAAATCTCTTAATGTCACTTATGTTATGTTACGCCTAACTTGAACTGTGATTTCCTTCATATTTTACATTGCTATTATTTGAGTAAATGTAGGCAACATACAATATAATAATAACTAGATTTGTAACGTTCGTCGCGACAAACTTGATGTTGGCTTTGACGGTGCAAATATTCGCAAAGGCCGGTGCTTTTTGTAGCGGGGCTACACGTGACGCCATGTGATGTCACCAGAATACCCGGTGGGGTGCCAATACTTTTGGCGAAAAGTGGCTACTGAGGGTTTGGACATTTCATGTCAATACTGCAGTCATTATGGGATTCTACTTATTATTATACTGCATAGAACACAGGAGAGAAGCCGTGCCTGAGCTCTGCGCACGCTGCGTGTGTGAAAGCTTAGAGGAATTTTAGGAATTCCCCATTCAAGTCTATGGGACATTCCATCGTCGACTACGGGAAAACCGAAAGTTCCGTCGGAACGCCGAGTCCGGAACTTTGTCCGGAGTAACGTCCTAAAGAACCTGTCCGAGTTTGGTGTAAATCGCTCGAAAACTTGCCGAGTTATAAACCTCCAAAGTTTATAATGGAAGTCTATGGGAAAAAAGGCCACTTTGAGCTTCCGTACCGGGAATGCCGGAATTCCGATCGCTTAGAAAAGTAATAGCATAAAACTTCAGACCAGGGTCTACGACATATCCGAATTTGGTGCATTTTTTTTTATTATAAAAAGTTGGCTAATAATAATAATAATAATAATAATAATAATAATAATAATAATAATAATAATAATAAAATACGATTAAATAGGAAAACAGATAATATAATAATAAGAACAACATAATAATAAGAAGAACAAATGTTAATTTAAAAAACCCCATAGCCAACAGTGTTTCATACGTCTTTATAATTATATTTTATTGTGGATGTTTTCTCACAATTCTGATGTAATGTGAAGTAAAATAAAAAAATCTAAAATTTTTAAATGTAAATTAATAATATAAACATATTATACAATCTTAAAAATCCTTTGTGTTTAAGAGAAACAGTGTTCTTATGCACCACCTGGTGGATATTCTGTGAAGTGAAAACATTAAGGTGATTGCTAAGATAGCCCCACCCCCCACCCCCCGAACAGAAGTGCAGAAAGCTGCGGTACGCTGTGGCACGAATTGCCGAATGCCGCGGGAGAAGACGCGCGTTCTTAAAGGCCACATCTGTAGGCTACAGTTAGTCCAAAATGCAGCTTCCAGAGTTCTCACTAAGACAAGAAAGTATGATCATATAACCCCAATTTTATCATCTCTACACTGGCTACCTGTTAAGTTTAGAATTGATTACAAACTGCTGCTACTTACATACAAGGCTCTTAATGGTTTAGCTCCCATGTATCTAACTAGTCTTCTAACACGTTACAATCCTCAGGACTTCAGGACTCAAGACTTCTGGTAGTTCCCAGAATATCTAAGTCTACTAAAGATGGTAGAGCGTTTTCTTATTTAGCTCCCAAACTCTGGAATAGTCTTCCTGATAGTGTTCGGGGCTCAGACACACTTTCCCAGTTTAAATGTAGATTAAAAACTCATCTCTTTAGTCAGACGTACACATAATACATCCCATCATATTGTGCACTATTACATCAGAGTTGCACATTTTTTATGAACAGCAGATATGTTAATCCCTCTCCACTGCTTCTCTCTTTCTACCCATTGCGAGGCATCCAGACATTGTACCAGCTTCGATCGTCTTCTGTGCAATGAAGATTTTGTACCTCCACTGAGATGAGACCGACTCTGTGAGAATCCTGAGACATCTACAGATCTACCAGCTCCAGTTAGACTCTGTGATACTAAGAGGAGACCTGAACTCCATGTGATCCCTACACCAATACAACATTTCTTTGACTGTATATTTATAATCACACCCCCAGTGTCACCCATATGAGGATGGGTTCCCCTTTGAGTCTGGTTCCTCTCAAGGTTTCTTCCTTCACCAATTCAAGGGAGTTTTTCCTTGCCACTGCTGCCTGAGTCACCTCAGACTTGCTCATTGGGGATAAATACAAACACATTGCGAACTATAGATATCTAATAATAATCTTGAATTTTTATTTTTGTTAATTCTTTATATTATTCTTTATGTTTACCTTCTGTTCTTGAATTGAATAATCTTGTGCTCTAGTACAAAGAAAGGAGACATTATTTACATTTACATTATTTACTGTCCAGTGTAACCAAAATGAGGATGAGGTTCCTTTCTGAGCTTGGTTCCTCTCAAGATTTCTTCCTCTTATCATTTCCACAGAGATTTTCCTTGCCGCCTCCAGCTTGCTCATTAGGAATATATATATATATATATATATATATATATATATATATATATATATATATATATATATATATACTATTTTAAATTTTAAATTAATATTTTTAAATCAATTTTAAACTTTAATTGTATATATTAATTTATTTATTTTTATCTTTATTTTTTTATTCTTATTATTATATACATATTTATCTCTTTTTTCTCTCTTTCTTCTGTTTCCATACTTCTGTAAAGCTGCTTTGAGACAATGGGAATTGTTAAAAGTGCTGTACAAATAAACTGAATTTGAATTTAATATTAGATTAGATTCAACTTTATTGTCATTACACATGTACAAGTACAAGGTAGAAGTAATTTACAGATGTGTGTGTACTATGAACATAATATACAGATGAATGTACGTATATGTACTATGAATATAATATGCAGATGGCTATTAGTATAAACTGAAATTTACAGAATGGTATGTGCTATAAACAAATCAAATCAAATATATCAAACAAGATATATTGCTATTAATATCATATATTACTGTTACTATAAACAGAAATCAGGTAGATATATACAATGGTAAGGCAATGGTGAGCAGCAATGCAAAATGCAGGTCCGCCGAGCTGTGGATCCCCAGGAACTTGAAACTGGAAACACGCTCAACAGCCATCCCATTGATGTGGATGTTGTCATGTGTGCCTCCTGTCTCTTTCCTGAAGTCCACAATAAGCTCCTTTGTTTTGGAGGTGTTAAGGAGCAAGTTATTGTCCTTGCACCATGTGGCTAGGCACTGGATCTCCTCCCTGTAGGCAGTCTCATCATTGTTGGTGATGAGACCGATCACTGTAGTGTCATCTGCAAACTTGATGATGGAGTTAGATCCATTCACAGGCCTGCAGTCAGAGAGGTGAAGAGGGAGTAGAGGAAGGGGCTCAGCACAGCCTTGTGGTACACCAGTGTTGAGTGTGATGGTGTTGGAGCAGATGGAGCCTGATCAAACCTGCTGGGGTCTGTTGGTCAGAAAGTCCATACTCCAGTTGCAAGTTGTGGTGTTAATGCTGAGCTGAAGTCAACAAACAGCATATGTGCATAAGTGTTCTTATTGTCCAAGTGTGTGAGCACAGAGTGCAGCGCCATGGAAACTGCATCTTCTGTGCTCCTATTGCTGCGGTAGGCAAACTGGTGAGAGTCCAATGTGGGTGGCAGAGAGTCCTTCAGGTGGGCTAGGACCAGCCGCTCAAAGCACTTCATGACAATGGGTGTCAGTGCTACAGGGCGGTAGTCATTCGGGCACGATGGGCTGCAGTGTTTTTGCACTGGCACTGGCACAATAGAGGTGCATTTAAAGCAAGTGGGCAAGAGACAGGTTGAAGATGTCAGTAAAGACCCCAGCGAGATGCTCAGCACATGCCCTGAGTGCGCGTCCAGGGATGTTGTCTGGTCCAGCAGCTTTGTGTACGCTGATTCGGCTCAGTGCGTTGCAGACATCTGTGGAGGAGAGTATTATTGGAGGGTGGTCAGCCAAGGGTTTGAGCTTGGTGGCAGAATCTCTGTTGTCTCTCTCAAAACGAGCATAAAAGTCATTAAGCTCATTCAAGAAGAGGACATCAGTGGCAGCGGGGGTGGAGTGAGAGGATTTGTAATCACTGATAGCCTGGATGCCTTGCCACATGCGTCGAGGGTCAGAGTTGGAAAAATGCTCCACTATCTTCCGCTTGTAGCAGTGCTTGGCCTCTTTGATGTCCCTCTTCTGGTTAGCTCTGGATGTGCTGTAGGCCTGTGCGTCACCTGATCTGAAGGCAGTATTGCCTGCCTTCAACAGGAGGGGCACCTCCTTGTTCATCCATGGCTTCTGATTTGGGTATGTGATGATCTGTTCCTGAGTAGTAACACTGTCTATGGTGGTATTGGGTAATCCAGTACAGAGGAGGTGTAGCAATCAATGTCCGTGTGAGTGTCACTGGTGGCCTGACAAGCAAATGTACTAAAATCTGTGTGTTGAAACCTTTCCTGGAGTGTGAAATCTGCTTCTGCAGGCCATACCTTGATGGTTCTTACTGATGGCTTCACTCGATTGATGAGGGGTGCATATTTGGGTGTGAGGAACAAATAAAGGTGATCTGACTGTCCCAGGTGGGGAAGGGGGGTCGCAACATTAGCCCTAAGCCATGTTTGTGTCTTAAGTATGTAACTTAGTGAGCCAGCATTAATGTATTCAATGTTAGAGATTTAAGCACTTATGTACGTTGCTCTGGATAAGGGCATCTGTCACATGCTGTAAATGTAAATGTAAATGGTCTAAGGTTTTGTTCCCTCTGGTGTGACAGGAAACATGCTGGTGAAATTTGGGGAGCACTGCCTTTAAGTTTGAGTGATTAAAATCACTCGCAACAATAAACGCAGCTTAAAATAACTTAGTTTTCCAAATAGAGGACAAATATTCATGAAGGCATTTTTAAGGGTCTGTTTTTGGATACCTGACTTTCTAGTAAGGAATCTCTACAAATAATTCAGAGTGTGTAAGTCGGCTTGAATTTTTTAGTGCACACACTTTGTTATAAATGTTTATTTTTTGTTATATAGTTACTAATTTTCTGATTATGTACAAAGCATTTTTAGTTTTGAACATAACGTCTTTCTTTTCAATGTACAATAGGGTTTGTAGAAAAACATGCTGTCAGACTAAAACAACAGATCTATTAGTTCCTCTATGTTTCTGATTAAGCAGATTCCAAATGGAGAAGTTAAGAAAAACTGTTTCTGCAGTTGCTGCACTTTATGGATCAAAATTACTAAAAAAGAAATGTTTCAGGTTATGTATATATCCCGGTTACCTAAGAAGGGAACAAGACCATTTGAAGTGGTAGCTCAGAGTTCACTGATCTCAAGGTCATGAGTTTAAATCCCAGGACCACTAATCTGCTACTGTTGGGTCCTGGAGCAAGGCCCTTAACCCTCAGATGTATAAATGAGACAAATGAGATAAGTTGCTCTGAATAAGGGCATCTGCCAAATGCCATAAATGTAAAGTTTTTCATGTTGTAAAATGAAAAGGCTTCCCCAGCACTAAGTAATGTTTATCACATTGGACAATTGATGCAATCTCTCTGGCCTTTGAGGTACATGTATTGGATTTGCCCCTTGGCATTAGAAATCACTCCACAAGGAGTGTAGATTCACCTTTGCAAGGTGTTTGTGGTTCTCTCCGCTCACATTCATAAGGGTCTATAAGCTGAAAACGGGCTTGACTTCAGTGTTTTCCTACTTCAGACCTTGTGGCCAAGCATTTCATCGGTATCGCGGCATACTTGTTGAGTTTCCATAGCTTTATGAAGCAACATCGAGTTCCCTCGAAAGTAAAGGTGTCAGGTTACATATGTAACCTGGTTCCCTTTGGAGGAAACGAGCAGCCATACCTAGGCTGTATGGATTAGGCTGGATTAGAATCTAATGTTTGAAAGAAGATAGAGAAGATAGAGATTGATGAGGCTACACTCTGAAACAGCTAAATAACAGACAGGATGGGTGACTTTTTGTAGCACTGATCATAAAGAACATAAATGAGACTCCTAATTGTTTTTTGTTATTGCACAATTCTACTGAATTCTGGATTTAGGAGTAAATGCAGGAACATTTTACTTCAGAGAGCACTGTTCCAACAACTCACATAATATGTCAGGATTCATGTTTATTGAAATTATTCAAAATTTAAGGCAGATTGTTTTAAGACTGAAATATTCAGGTGTCCTGGATTATTACAGCAGAATAGTTTACTAAAGTTTAATATAGTCCCACTATATTACTCAGTATTGCTGTAAATCTTCCCACAGAATAGTTTATTCTAGACAACTATTAAAACTCATCATTAGAACGGTGGGTTGACAGAAATCTGTGAGTAAACCAATCCTTTAGCCAGACCATCTAAAGCAGGCTGTCAGGGAAGCCGGATGTCTCAACAGATAAAAGTACAGACCCAAATGAAGGATAATATAAAAGGGGTTTATTAAGGGGAAAATAACAAAGGGGAAAAAACACTAAGAGACTGGAAACAGAAAACAGGATATTTTGTATTTTGTTGTTGTTTATATGAATGATGTTTTGTTTATATGAATGTATTTTATTTCGGTGTATTGGTGTGTTGGGTCATTTGATGTATTTTGTCACATTATAAATAGTTCATAGTTTCATTATTCATAGTTCATTTATAAAATGAAAACACAGGTGATATTCCATGAATTAGTTATTTTTTTATTTTCTATTCAATTCTAATCAATAGAATTTAACATATAGCTGTATTATTATTTTTTTAAATTAATGAATTTATTTTTTGTTTCAAACTTCCCAACCATTATGCACTCCACACTCCAGTCCAGTAGGTGGCGGTAAATGCACCTTAAGTGGTTTGCTATCCACCAATAAAAATCAAAAGAAGAAGAAGAGGGCGGGATAGTTACAACAAGTGATTAGAGACGCGTTTCAGCGACATTGGAAAACTTCTCCTTACTTCAGTGGACCGCAGAGGAGGTCGTGGGCAACCCGCGCTGCGAGGGAGTGAGTTGTGCTGTGTTTCCGAGGACGGAGCCGAGAGAGCTAAGTTAAAGTTAGCACTGTCGAGTCTGTAGTAATTACCTCAGGAGAGCTGAGAGCTAAGTTAAAGTTAGCACTGCTGAGTCTGTGGTAATTACCTCAGGAGAGCTGAGAGCTAAGCTAAAGTTAGCACTGCTGAGTCTGTGGTAATTACCTCATGTTGCCGCCGGAGATTCAGCACTCACCTGCGTTAAGACAACAGCTATGGGATTCTGTGTGAACATCTCCATTGCTCCTTAGACCGTGAGGACGAGAGGTTTCTTCAGACTGGTAGGATTATCGAATCTCATTTCCATCTTAATTTTGCAATCTCACGTATAAAACACTAAGACTTCACTTTGACTCGAGGTTACAACTTTAATCTAAACCATTCTTTTATATTTACTGGTAATCCTATGTTCATATTTTTCCATTTAATTAATACAAAAAGACTAAAATACATTTATTGTGTGTATCATTTCTCTTTGGTCAAACAGTACATTAGAAAGAATAATTACAAGTTAACTGGTAAGTTAAGGGGCATATTTTGAGTTATTTGATTATGATTTCTGGGAAGATAAATAATAGTTTTAAAGGTGAGAGTGTTGGTGATAAAGGGGGAAATAGACATTAATAAATAACACGGACTCACGCTGTTGTCTCTGAGTCAGTCTGTATTAGCTGTATGATGTCTCTGTCATCAACAGATATTACTGAAATAACAGAACTGGGAATAAATGAATACATCAGTACATTAAATCACATTAATGTGTCTGAAGCCAATAATACAAATACATCACTTCTTCTATAACATTTGTAACGTAACACCTTCCGTCTGTGACCTCTTACAACTGCAAAATGACGTCTTTCCTCATGATGATAATACAGTTCTTTTGTGTTCAACATCAATTTGTTCTTCAGTAACTTTTTACACTCTTCATGAAAGAGAAAACAATTCAGAGTCCCAACTCGATGAAACACCATTTCAACAGTTTATTATAAAGCATTGAACTCATTATGAAATACACACAAAAAAACACATGAACTTCATTACACATAATTCACTTTGACATTGTACAACTTTACTCTTGTGTTCCACTGAAACCACTGTGATGATCTCATTTATTTTTCTCCACCCTAATGTTTAGCATGCTAACATGCCGGTTAGCACAGGTAACATTACAGTCTTTGTTTGCATCAAACACCATGCTTTCGCATTAATAAATGACAACACGGACTCGTGCTGTTGTCTCTGCGTCAGTTTGTATTAGCTGTGACACACAGCACAAATTGCATCAGCCAAACCCTGCAATCTTCGAGCTCCCCCTAGAGTACACTCCAAAAGTACACTTAAACCATATTGATTTTAACCTCTACAAGAGTCATACTTTACCCTAGACATTCACTTTTTATGAATATTTGACTTCTTTATGATGATTGTTTTATCAGTTCCTGTTTTATAACAGGAAAGATGCTTTTCTTTTTGTGTGTGTATTGTTTTTATTTAATGGAGTTCATCCTTATTCATTATCTGACAGGATTTACTGGCAAAATGTATGAATCTATTCAGAATAACAATCAGGGAGGATCAAACAGATTCAGATTCAACTCTACAGAATCATAGAGCTCCAGGATCCCTCGGATAGACATTAATCATACACCACCTGGATATTGTATTCAATTCAATTCAAGTTTATTTGTATAGCGCATTTTACAATGGACATTGTCTCAAAGCAGCTTTACAGAACGTAAACATAGAACAGAAGATAAGCATAAGGAGTAATATAGAGAATTAATATAATAAAAATTCAAAATATATATAGTTCAGTGTGTACGTGTGTATGTATGTGTTTATCCCCAATGAGCAAGTCTGAGGTGACTCAGGCAGCAGTGGCAAGGAAAAACTCCCTTAGATTGGTAAAGGAAGGAACCAGACTCAAAGGGGAACCCATTCTCATATGATTGACATGATTTTCAATGGACAAGTTGCTGTCTAATATAACACCCAGGTCTTTCACTGTCGAGCTACTAGCAACAGTACATCCCTCTAATTGGAAGTTAAATTGTGAGAGTTTCTGTGTATTGGTTTTTGGACCTATAATTAGTATTTCTGTCTTATCAGAGTTTAATAACAGAAACTTACAGCTCATCCAGTCTTTTATCTCTCTAAGGCACTGAGTTAATTTGGACAATTTAGCTATTTCATCTGGTTTTGATGAGATATATAACTGTGTGTCATCAGCATAGCAATAGAAACTAATCCCATGTCTTCTAATGATGTTCCCTAATGGAAGCATGTATATCGAGAAGAGCAGAGGTCCTAGAACTGATCCTTGAGGGACCCCATAATTAACTGGTAGTAAACTGGAGGGTTCACCATCTAATTCTACAAAATGGTATCGATCAGACAGGTAGTATCTAAACCAACTTAAAGCCTGTCCGTGAATACCTGTGTAATTTTGTAGACGATCTAGGAGAATGTTGTGATCTATAGTGTCGAATGCAGCACTAAGGTCAAGTAGGACTAACAGGGACATACAGTCTTAGTCCGAAGCTAAGAACAGGTCATTTGTGACTTTCACAAGTGCAGTTTCTGTGCTATGGTGGGGCCTGAAACCTGACTGAAACTCTTCGAGGATATTGTTCTCCTGTAAGAAGGAGCTCAGTTGAACAGACACAACCTTTTCAAGTATTTTAGACATAAACAGAAGATGTGAAATAGGTCTGTAATTTGATAGTTCATTTGGATCTAAATTAAGTTTTTTGATGAGTGGCCTAATAACTGCAAACTTGAAAGACTTAGGGACGTAACCTAAAGATAGCGAGGAGTTAATAATATTAAGAAGAGGCTCACCAGCTTTATTTAACACTTCTTTCAGTAATTTAGTTGGAATGGGGTCTAGTGAACAAGTTGTTGATTTAGCTGTAGTAATAAGTTTATCTACCTCTTCCTGTCCTGTACTTGTAAAGCACTGTAGTTGTGTCTAGAGCCTTAGGTGAGACTGGGTCACTAGAAGCTCTCATATGTTGAGTGTCACCTATTTTACTCCTGATACTTTCGATTTTATCAGTGAAGAATCTCATAAAATCCTCACTACTGAACTATGATGGAATAGTGTGTTCAGATTTCTGGTGTTTTGTTAATCTAGCCACTGTGCTAAATAAAAACCTGGGATTGTTCTGGTTATTTTCTATGAGTTTGCTCAGGTGCTCAGCCCTGGCAGCTTTTAGAGCCTGTCTATAGTTGGACATACTTTCCTTATACGCAAGTCTAAAAACCTCTAATTTAGTTTTTCTCCACTTTCGCTCTAGGTTACAGGTCTCTTTCTTGAGGGTGTGAGTATGACTATTATACCACTGTGCAAGCGTTTTATCTCTAACCTTCTGTAATCTGATTGGGGCAACAGTGTCTAATGTGCGAGTGAATGTAGCGCCTATGCTGTTAGTCATTACATCTAGATCCTCTGTGTTTAAGGGTACAGTAAGAAGTCCAGACAGATCAGGCAGGTTATTTGTGAATCTGTCTTTAGTGGTCGAAATAATAGTTCTACGGAGTCGATAACGTGGTGAGACACAGTTAGTCTGTTCTATAGGTAGTGTGTACAGTATGAGGTAATGGTCTGTGATGTCATCACTTTGAGGAATGATATCTATATCAGTGACATCTATTCTGTGTGATATTATTAAATCTAGTGTATGATTACGACAGTGAGTTGCTCTAGTGATGTTTTGTTTAAGCCCAAGTGAGTTTAGTAAGTCCATGAATGTGAGTCCTAACGCATCGTTTGTGTCGTCAACATGAATGTTAAAATCTCCTACAATTAATGCTTTATCAAAGCTAACCAATAGGTCTGACAGAAAATCTGTGAATTCTCTAAGAAAATCGGTGTAGGGCCCTGGGGGTCTATACACGTTCGCTAGCGCAAGAGACGTCTGGGATTTTTTCGTGTGCATGTGCGATAGTGTAACATTGAGGACGAGCACTTCAAAAGAATTAAATCTATACTGTGTTCTCTGTGTAACAGTAAGGTAATCACTTAAAATAGTGGTGACACCACCTCCACGACCAGTCTGACGAGGCTCATGCTTATAGGTATATCCTGATGGTGTAGATTCATTTAGACCAATGTAGTCATTTGGTTTGATCCAAGTTTCGGTAAGACAGAGTGCAGTAAGGCTATTTTCTGAGATTATTTCATTTACAATAAGTGCTTTTGGTGCAAGTGATCTAATGTTCAGAAGCCCAAACTTTAGGAACTGATTTTGTTTGTTTCTTTGGCATTTTTCTGGTCTAATTACAGTAAGATTATTTGGAGAACGTCTCACATAATTACTTTTGAATCTCACTGCTCGGGGAACAGACACAGTCTCTATGGGGAGAGGTATGTGTGCACTTGTGTCAATGTGGTGAGGGTACGGAGGGCTGTTGAAATTTAAATTTAAAGCGTAGCTTACCAGTCAGAAGGTGTGCAGTGCCCTGGAGATGTGGTCCGAGACGATCTCTGCTCGAACTCTGCTGGGGTGCAGGCTGTCGGCACGGAACAGCCTAGGACGCTCCCAGAAAACATTCCAATTATCGAAAAAGAGTAGATTCTGAGCCTGACACCATGACTGAAGCCATTCATTAAAAGCAAAAAGTCTACTGAACCTTTCAATTCTTCGCTGGTACGTTGGAAGTGGTCTGGACACGATGATCCTCGCCGTGTGCGCTGCGGTGTGAACCGTCTCCACCAGGGTCTTGAAGTCTTTCTTCAGGATCTCAGGCTGTCTTACCTTGCGAGCCTTACCTTTAGCCACGGTAGCACGGACGTGACGGACGATGGTGTCTCCGATGATCACAGTGTCGCGGGCCGTCACGCGAAGGGGGGCAAAGCGGTTCCGGGTGGGAATCTCGAAGACCGGCGGCGGTGGTGGTGGTGGGGAGCCAGGATTTGCGGTGCCTTGGCGCCGGAGTGAACGGCCCCTGGCCAGGCCACTTCCTGGGTGAGTTGGGCCTGGGCAGAGAAACAATTATAATTATCTGCCTTCTTTTTCTTCATGTTTGTTACTCATGTTTTGTTTAAAACAAGCTGTCATCCTTTCTTCAACCTCCTGGTCACTATAAACCTCTCCAGTGATGGTGGACACATCTTTTTCTTGCAGGAGATTACTGATGGCCTCAGTCTCAGCACAGTTACCAGGTTTATGTAGAAAACCTGGTGGTCCAGGAAGCGAATAAAACTGTTGGCAGCATCCGCAGGGTGGTTTCACCTGGCTCATGTCCTTCACAGCAAACGCTTCACACCTCACTGTAGCTGGGAGTTGTATTGTGTGTGGTGTTCCAGTGTCTTGTTGAAATGTGGACATCACAGCAGAATAGACTTTGCAATGCCACACTTTCAGACAAGACACAGAAGTCATGATCTCTCTCTCTGTCACCTCCACAGGACAGAGATGTGCCATAGTATCTGTGGTTATTATACTCAGATACATATGACCCTGGTAATCAGTGGGGGTATCACCTTTTTTTCAAAACCACCTAATAATACAGACTGAATTTCCTTCACTGTAGTTTCATGTACTTGGCTGAAATACACTGTGAACTGAGAGGAAAACACAGACATTACAAACTGCACAGAAAACTTGAAGGTAATAAAAGCTAAAATCAAACTTCATTAAATAAAACAAATGTATTTAAATTTATGAATAAACTGTTTACTAACCAGTTGCAGAAAGTAGGAGAAAGGTGTTCGCTGAGCCGCGTGAGTTTGGAAAAGATCAAATGGTTTTGGGAAATCTTTCTTGGTTTTGTCTAAAGTCTCCTTATTAAAGATGTATTCTGGGATGTAGACTGAAGCATTGATGTTACCTAAGAACAGGATGCTGTGTAGCATCTTGAGGAAAAATAAAAGAATATTATTCAATATTATATGAGAGTTGAAGCAGTTTGGATGTGTTACATTCTCCACTGTGTAAATGTGAGCTAACAGACACTTCTGTCTGACAGTGAAGTAAAGTGACACCATGGCAGTGAGTCACCACAGAAAATTAATATGGTACTGAAGGATGAAAGTGTTGTTTAGATTTATTTGTTTTTAATAAAATGTGAAGACAAAACTAAATCAGATTATATCTGTTAATCTGAATGTCTGAGGCCTTTCTGCAGACTGTGGGTTCCTTCCTAGGACCAGTCTATTGTCTTTGAAGGCTTAAGGCTCACTTTGAGCCCGTCTGGTCAGACTATGAGAAATTTCTGAGTCTCGAGTTTGCTCTGTTACTAGTGTTGACATGGTTTAAAAAGAGTAGTAGATTTGCAGGTCCAGTTACCTTCTCCTGCTTTAGATTTGGTTTTGCCCCTGGTCATATTGTGCTGGAGGACAAACTACATTCTGAAGTTGCCTTTCTTGAATGTTCATCTGATCGTCCTCCAAGTCTCCTCCCTTCCACCTCTTGATGCACCAGAACAGGTGAAGCTTCATCTCTTGTGCGCAGTCAGGGCCCTCAAAATCTGTCAACCTCTCAGTCCTGTGGTGTAGGTCTGATCAGATGTAATTCTGCTTTGGGGCACAACAGAGGCTTCAGAAGTCCAAAACATCTTGGTAAACACAGAGTGGTTTGGCTTTACCAGTAGGTGGCAGCTGGTAAACGTCACCCACGACGAGGACAGAGATGCCCCCAAAAGGTTTCTTGCAGCCTTTGATTTGCTGAAATTGGCAGTTAATGTAGGCAAAAAGATCCTTTGAAATCATGGAAACTTCTTTGATGATAAGAATCTCCACGTCGCGTAGAGTTTTACCGGAAATATTTAATGCTGCGGTTCCGGTAAAAGCACTCGAGCACTGTAGGAACAGAGAGATCCCCTTCCTCTCGGAGTCGAGGCAGTTGTTGCAAAATTTTGGTTGCTCCTGTATATATGCACTTGATGACGTGTGATTTGCCACAACCAGCACCACCTGATATGACGTTAAAAAAAAAACTGTTCTGGAATTTGACCCCACACACGTTTCTGACACCAAAGGCAGACGGTGTAGATTATGGCTGCCCGTGTCTCATTTAAACTTCTGAACAACTTTTGAACAAATTCAATACTGAGCTGCAGTGCCTCTAGTTGTGGCACGACTCCATCTCCATGTTCAAGAATCTGATATTCTGGAACATCATCTTGTACATTCTCCTCATCTGGATTGATGACTTCTCGTTCAGCAATGCACTCCAAACGGTCCGCTTCAATTTCAGGTGCAAAAGCTGTCCAAGCATTCTCGGGTGGTCCTTGCTGTTGCAGCTGATCGAATGCCTTATCCACTTCTTTGCTGTGTTTTTCAAACTTCTCCTTGTGTGCCTGCACTATGGCATGAACAGGCATCATGTGCCCAGTTTGTGTGGGAAGTTCCACAGATGCACATTTGTAAAACTGCTTATATGTTGGAAATCTATGAGGTTTTATAGGCATAGGCAACGCGGCATGGCTAAATACACACGACAATTAACACATAAGGAACAGGTGTGCAGAGGTGGGGAGGAAGAGACAAGGGCGGGGCAGATACGTGACACAGAACATAAACAAAAGCACATGGCCAAAGTCCGGGCTGGATCCTGACAGTGTGACGTGTCACTTGTTAATAATTTGTATTCTTCTTTAAATTGCTGTGATGGTAATAAACTTTAACGTAGTAATGCTAACTCTGTTTCAACAGGAAGCGTAGCTTAAATAGGCAGAACGAATGTGTGTAAATTGTTAGTGATCATTTTACCTCTCAGTAAAGAGGCATAATCAATATTACAGCTTTAAGATCATCAGCACAAAGTAGACACTGAGGTTAAAAGCCTAATTAAACCAGTATGTTAATACAGTTCCACTCACCTGTTCCAGTATCTGCTTGGCCTTACTCTGTAAGTCTCAATGTTCTTGGGCACTGACTAGCTGTGTGGCTTTGATAAATGGCATCAAAGCATTTCTTGCAAAAGCTGACTGACAGTTTTTTCTCTGCCCTGTTGTAATTCACAGATTAATGTGAGGACAGTTTTCTACTCACACATGAACACAGTGCAAGATCAATAAACACAGCAGAAATCACTGAGAAACACAAAATGAACATGAGCTCACAGACACTTCAGTTTTAATCTCAATTCATCTCTTCAGCTAAAAATAAAACAATGAGAATAAAAGTAGCTCACCTTTCTTCTTGGATTTTCTTTGTGTTTGTGGAGAACTAAAAGAAATTGTCACAAAACACGTTACACAAATGTCTAGTAACAGACGGTAAAAAATAGAAAATGACAGCAGTGATGAGAGAAAAATGGAATTTCTCGCACTTTCCATCTTTCTCCATCTTTCACACCAAATCACATCGGGACATTTGCATCTTTCTCCATCCTCACATTCTAAATCCACTTGCACATAACATATAACACAACAGCTCATAGTCTCAGAACTGTTTACAAAGTGAAGTCGATTTCTACACTTAAGCTTAATTATCTCATTAATTGAAGAGCTCACACAAACGCCTACCTCTCTCCAGCATATACAATGCAGACTGACGAGGTGCACATGCGCAGTTGAAAATGCCGTCTGCGTAACACCAAGAATCTCAAAATTAAAGTCTCTTAACTGCAAACAGCAAAATTAATACTTAATACCCAAAGAAATATTACAGTAATTTAATAAGGATTTTTGTGAAAAAGAAAATAATGTATTACATTTATATTGCACTTATAACTTGTTAAAACAGCAGGCCAGTGACAGCAGACCAGTGAACTTGGACTCGTGTCTCACACTGTAAAGTAGTTCCATCACCTGCAGGGATAGACTAGGACACACGGACCAGTAAGGAGCCCAGGGAGGAACCGAAGGCAGTAGGCCTCGGGGGTCAACCCGGTGGTGAAGACTTCCTCATAGAATTCCCCTTTTAGTAGCTTATCCCCACCTAACTGGTCCTTAGGTGTCATACCACTACAAATTGGGGAAAGTAAACAAAAACAATCACATAGATCCTGAATATAAACTGTAGAATGGAAATACTGGTCTCCTTCTCTCTCGCTTGCTTTCTTATGTTTGTGTAACAGATACAAGGACTGGAAATCACTTCCACCACTAAGGCAACAAGCACCGAATGTACTGAATGTAAAAATACTGAATAATAGCTTACTCTTTAAACCTGAGGTGTGAGATGTAGGGCAGACACTGAAGGAAACTCCTCACTTCACTCTCTTCATCTGAACAGTCTCTCAGCTCCACTGGTTTCTTCTGTGTTTGGAGTTTCAGCACTTCTAGGAGGACGGAGACTTTTCTTTCTGAGAGATTTATGGACCAAACAGGAAGTGACTGGTAAACTGGCAGCAATGCTGGAAGGACAGTCCTGTGTGTTTTACTCTCATACTGCTTCACATGTGAGAACAGATCCAGCAGGAATTCACTCTGTTCTTCATGGAATCCATGAATCTCTTGTCTAAAAGTGAATGTGTTGTAGCTGCACACTGATACCAGGAGTGTATAAACTCTCTCCTTTATCTGATTGACAGTTGACTGCTGCAATGATCAGATTCACCATAAACTGGACTGATACAGATAATGAATTAGACCGATTTGTAAGAAAATATGTTATGAGGAAGAATCTTCCATTTTCTGCTGATTGTGTTCTTATGCTGCTGACAAAAAAACCTGGTGATTTCCTTTTAAGCTTTCACTGTTACTCTGTGTCTTAATATCTGAACATACTATTGAACATTATATAATTTCTTAATCATACAAATGATTACATGAATTCATATAAAAGGTAAAGAAAATTTATAACAATTCTGTAATCTTTCAGCAATATGATGGGTCTTGATCCAACTGTCTAGGTACAGTGACTGTTCCTCCTGTTGTTGAATTGGCTTCCTTCTGGATCTCTTCTTTACAGTTTTAATCAGATACATTCAGATTTTTTATTTCATACAACAATTTACCCATTTCCTTTAGTTTATTTTCCATAGCTTCCTTCTTCTTTGGTTTCTGTCTTTGCTGTCTTTTATTTTGTTTTTCTCTTTTTGCTGCATTAATTTCACTTTGTTTCTTTATTGTATTGGAGGAGATTGTCACATAAGAATAACCAGGTGCACGTTGTATGGCAGTTACATGTGAGATATGGCAGTTACTTTACTCCTAAAATTTCTATCTACAAAATTTAATATTAGAGCTTAGAGACACTAACTATAGACAGCCAGGATATTATAATTATCGTCCTTTTTCATGTGTTGATTAAAACAAGCTGTCATCCTTTCTTTAATGTCCTGGTCACTAGAAACCCCTCCAGTGATGGTGGTCTGCTCACACACCTTCTTGGTCTTGCAGGAGATTACTGATGGCCTCAGTCTCAGCACAGTTACCAGCTTTATTTAGAATGTTTGTGTGTCCAGGAAGCGAATAGAGCTGATTGCAGCGTCCGCAGGGTGGTTTCACATTATACATGTCCTCCACAGCAAACGCTTCACACCTCTGTACTGGATTACATCAATACCACCATAGACAGTGTTACTACTCACTGTCACACAAGTACTGCTACTCACAAGTACTGCTACAAGCAGAAGATAGAGGAGCATTTTTCCAACTCTGACCCTCGACGCATATGGCAAGGCATCCAGGTCATCAGTGATTACAAATCCCCCCACTCCACCCCCGCTGCTACTGATGTCCTCTTCTTGAATAAGCTTAATGACGCTCAAGCTCAACCCCTCGGCTGACCACCCTCCAATCATACTCTCCTCCACAGATGTCTGCAACACACTGAGCCGGATCAGCGCACACAAAGCCGCTGGACCAGACAACATCCCTGGACTTGTACTCAGGGCATGTGCTGAGCAGCTCGCTGGGGTCTTTATGGACATCTTCAACCCTTCTCTTGCCCAAGCAGCTGTTCCCACTTGCTTTAAATGCACCTCCATTGTGCCAGTGCCAAAACACTCCAGCCCAACGTGTCCAAACGACTACCGCCCTGTAGCACTGACACCCATTGTCATGAAGTGCTTTGAGCAGCTGGTCCTGGCACACGTGAAGGACTCTCTGCCATCCACATTGGACTCTCACCAGTTTGCCTACTGCAACAATAGGCGCACAGAAGATGCAGTGTCATGTGTGCCAACGTCCACATCAATGGGATGGCTGTTGAGCGCGTTTCCAGTTTTAAGTTCCTGGGGATCCACATCTCGGCGGACCTGTCGTGGACTACCAACAACTCCAGCCTGGTCAAGAAGGCTCACCAGCACCTCTTTTTCCTGAGGACACTAAAGAAAAATCAGCTTTCCTCGGATATCCTGGTGAACTTCTACCGATGTGCAATAGAAAGCATCCTGACCAGCTGTGTTATAGTCTGGGAGCTGCTCTGTTGCAGAGCGCAGGGCATTGCAGTGGGTGGTGAAAACCGCCCAGCGCATCACAGGGACTCCACTTCCAGCCATGGAGGACATCCAGAAGAAACGCTGTGTGCGTCAAGCTCGCAGCATTCTTAAGGACTCCTCTCATCCTGCCCATAGACTGTTCTCACTTCTGCCCTCCGGCAGGCGTTTCAGATGCCTCTGGACCAGGACCAACCGACTAAAGAACAGCTTTTTTCCTAGAGTGATTTGCTCGCAGCACCTGAGAAGCCCCCTGATGAGAAGCAAAGAGTTCGCTCAGAGTTGCTCTAATCTCTCCGCCCAAGTAGCAGTGCTTCACCTTCTGAGAATATAGTTCCCTGTATGTATGCTGTTAAAAGATGCCTGTGTCTCATGACCTTTTTTGTCGCTGTGACTACAAATCACAACATATAAATAGGAAAATGTTTGCATTATTTAGTCACTTATTGGGAGCAGTATGATAGCTGGAGCCATTTACTTCCAGTCTTTGTGCTAAGCTAGGCGAGCGGTGGGTGCATCAGACAGAGTTACGGCATGCACGGAGATGAAAAAGGTATGTATGGACTTGTCTAACTCTGGGGGATACGGTGAATAAGCTAAAATCCCAAAATGTCGGCGTGTTCCTTTAAAAAATCAAAGTGTTAAAGATGGTAGTCATTGCTATAGATGGTAGATTCAATATTTTGGGTCACCATTTCTACAGTAAAACATTTTTAAAATTAATAACTTTCTATTGTAAATACTTTAATAACTCACAAAGGAAAAACACTTAAAATTGTGAATCAAATTTTACGAAAACAGTCTTCATCAAATTGAAGCTGCTAAAGTATCTTTAGGGTACTTCTTTCTGAATGCATCTTGTCAAGATGTCTATCTCTGATGAGATAATGTTGTGTTCATGGCATAATCATTTAACCTCAGGACACAGTCAAGGCAATTCACACTATGGCTTTTTACAGTTATCTGCAAACAATCTGTTAATAATCTGTTTCTGAATCATGCAAAGTTAAAAATTCACCTGAAGGTCATACTGTAAATCCTCATGAGCTTGGCTAGCTCCTCCGCTAACTTGCCAGTCTTGGTGGCCTTGTCTCTGAACAAGGTGATGAGTTTAGGCGTGTGTCTGTCCAGCTCCTTGTAGAATTGATTGCGCAGGTTAACGTTGTTGATTAGGTGGAACTCTGCAAACACCTGTACATGGACAGAATTACACAGAAATGTACAAAGATGAATTAGAAACAGAATTGTGAATGTATTTTAAGTTTTCATTTATTCAGATAGCAAAATCAAGGGCAATTCTATTAGGGATGAGTCAGAACCAAGGTCAAAATAAAGTTAATTGTCATTCTTTAATTTAAAACAGGAAGTATTGTTATCTAAAGAAAATTAAAAAAATAAACCTCTGTATACTTTGTTTACTGTGAATGGCAAAAATATGTCAAAGCGTGATGTGCTGTCAACTTTTTACATCTGCCATTTGCTTTTTTTGTGAATATTAAAATATTAAATTTAAATATTGGAAAGTCAATCCTGTTCAAAGTGGGCATGCTAAAGAGTAATGCTGATTAATTGCTCTCAACAGGGAGAACAGTAAAATAATGAAAGATTTTTTTAATTATTTATTTTTACCTGTGACTCCATAAGTAGGGCTGGCCATCTGTCCACGATGTCTCTCACCCGTGGAGCTACAAGAGATCGAACATTTCTTGGCGACGAAGGGCATAGGTTGTGTTCATGAGCTTGCCTATGACTAATTGGTTTCTCTGTCTTTTCGACTTCATGTATGATTTCTTCTCTCATTGTTTCCAGAGTGGCTGGGGTTTGATCCTTCGGTAGGTTGATGATGTAGTTGACCTCAGCTTTTCGAGCTTTCTTTATGTTTTGATGGGGGTGATCATTGTCGCGGTTGTTTCGGCTCCGCCTCCCTGTGTTGTTGGCTACTTCTGCAACCCCAGCTTTGGTCAGATTGTTATGGTAAGATGCAACCTTGTACCCTATGTGAGCTAAAGTCCCCATCCAGTCTCGGCTTGAACCTCTCTTACATTATTTCTTTCAGCTCCTCCACTGACTTTGGTCGCTCAAGTAGAGTAAGTTTCAGGGCGGTGTCTCGTGCAACATACACATGCAGCACATGTTTCTGGGCAGCAGCCATCTTTTGGTTTGTAAAAGACAAAAACCTGTTAATTTTCATGAAAAGTGAAGGTGATGCACACTACATATACATACCCACTGATCCACACAAACACTGGGACACCACTTGAACGATGGGATGTATGGAAGGCCAGCTGTTGTTGTCAGGACTCTGCCTGGACTTTGGCCATGTGCCTTTTGTTTACTTTTCATGTTCACGTGTCTGCCCCGCCCTTGTCTTTTCCGCCCCGCCTCTGCACACCTGTCCCTCATGTATTGATTATTTGTATTATTTAATTGAGCCGCGTTGCTTCGTGCAGCGCGGAATCCTATTGTCTCTTGTCTATTGTCTTTTGTACTTGTCTTCATGTTTGATTTTGTCTGTTTCGTGTTTAAGTTATTAAATTCCCTGTTTTTGTTAAGCTGTCCTGCGTTTGGGTCCGTTTTTATCCCGCGTTCGCTGACAGAAGGATTCCGCCAGACCAGGACCCAGCAGGACAGCTTCAGCCTGGACCGGCTGCTTGGGAGCATTTTTTTTTTTTGTTTTTTTTTAAATTGGATTTTTTTTTCCCCTGGACTTTGCGGGTTTTGGTGACATCGGTCCGCATTTTTCCGCGGGGGGCGCCGCTCCACTTCCTGGTTGTGGGCCGTGTCACCAGCCCGAGTTTTGTTCTGTTTTTTCGGTGTCCTGTGACATCGCCCCGCATCTGTCCGGTGGGGGGCGTCGCTTCACATCCGGTTTCCGTGGGGGACGCCGCCCCACTTCCTGTCCACGGGGGGTGTTGCAGGCCCGTGTTTTGCCCACTGGAGTTTTTTTTCTGTTCTGTGGAGGTTTTGTTTTTTCCCTGCCCTCCCTCCCCTTTTCCTGGTTCTGAGAGGTGGGTCTGGCCGTGGTGCGTCGGGGGTTGTGCTCGGC
Organism: Tachysurus vachellii; assembly: GCF_030014155.1. Taxonomy (NCBI): domain Eukaryota; kingdom Metazoa; phylum Chordata; class Actinopteri; order Siluriformes; family Bagridae; genus Tachysurus; species Tachysurus vachellii. Next base: position 1,528,413 of record NC_083462.1, on the reverse strand, counting down.
CCTCCTGTTCGGCTGTGGACGTCGCTCGGCCCTCCTGTTCGGCTGTGGACGTCGCTCGGCCCTCCTGTTCGGCTGTGGACGTCGCTCGGCCACTCTGGCTGCGCCGCCATGTGCCTTGCTCCCCCCACCTGCCTCGCCGTGTGCCTTGCTCCCCCCACCTGCCTCGCCGTGTGCCTTGCTCCCCCCACCTGCCTCGCCGTGTGCCTTGCTCCCCCCTCCTGGACCCGTCGGGACTGTCTGGACGGTTTGGCGCGTCGGGAGCCGCGCCTTGAGGGGGGGTTCTGTCAGGACTCTGCCTGGACTTTGGCCATGTGCCTTTTGTTTACTTTTCATGTTCACGTGTCTGCCCCGCCCTTGTCTTTTCCGCCCCGCCTCTGCACACCTGTCCCTCATGTATTGATTATTTGTATTATTTAATTGAGCCGCGTTGCTTCGTGCAGCGCGGAATCCTATTGTCTATTGTCTTTTGTACTTGTCTTCATGTTTGGTTTTGTCTGTTTCGTGTTTTTTAAGTTATTAAATTCCCTGTTTTTGTTAAGCTGTCCTGCGTTTGGGTCCGTTTTTATCCCGCGTTCACTGACAGTTGTAGTGGGGCAGTTTATTCATGGACCCACTGGTCCGCACAGCTCCAAGAGAATGTGTTCATGTGTGTGAATGTGTTCATCTTAGGGCTGCACGATAAATCGCACGCGATTGTCACGCGCATCTCATCAGTAAAGCCGGTTCCTGGATTAGTAGTAAATCGCCATCAGCTGCTTTCAGAAGGAGCGGCATTTACTACACAGAGCCGTAGTTTTAAAATTGCACATTCCAAATAGATTAAAACATTAAACTGTGTTCCACGTCCACACGTGCTGGCAAAAACTTTCCCGCATCAGGGCAAATTCAAGATGGCTGACTCCACTTTCCTGAGGGAGAGATAAGACCCACCCACCAGAACGTCAGTAACGTCAAGACACTATTGTATGGTTCCTAAAATTTTTGAGCGTTGTGGGAACTTAGAGCCCGGCTCCAAGTCGGCACATATCAGGGTGAATTATACTGATATACTTTTATACTATATAATTGTCACTTAAACTTAATTTACTGATAGCACTAACATTAATACGAATTAAAACAATGGGAAAGCTCCTCAGACCTGGATGAGAATGAGCAAACTTCTTTATTGTGGTCAATCAGCCAACAATTCTCTAAGAGAAATTGCCAATTTGAAAGTAACAAAAGAAATCCCAAAAACCCAAAAAGAGCATCTTCATGAAGAGCATCGGCATGCAAAAACAAAAACCCTCAGGACGGTCCTGCAAAGTAACGGGTTTTTTACACATACACCCTTGGCCCCAAAAATTCTCCTCTATATATACGCTTCCAAGCGCCTCCTTATCGGTTCCCCTCCTCACAGACCCATTTTCATATCACCTTATCATTATGTCACCTTATTTACCAGAATCATCTCATATGTTTTTGTAACGTCCTGTTCCTTACAATCCCCTTGTTTTTCCTTCACCTTTTGCCCATATGCCCATTTATGGATTTTCCTCCCCTTAGTTCCCCGGGGCCCAGGTCCGGGAGCCCAGGCCTGTGACCCTGGGTCTTCTTCGTTCGACATAACAATTATGTCTAAACAACAATTTTTGTTATTAAAAAGTGTGCTCAAAAAAGAGCTTCACTCCCTGGTCAAAGTTACATTTGCCTCTCAGTTTTCCATGCCAGACGTCCTGAAGATTAATCCTTCATTCAACTACAATTGGTAAGTTTCTCCTTTGCTATTTTCTTCTATACATGATTTTTAATAATTATAAGTCACTCTATGAGTCTGATTTATGTCAAAAGTTATGTTAAAAGAAAGCTCTTATCTATTTGTCATCTTATATTGTCACTATTGCTAAACTCTTGCTAAACTCTTGCTGCTATACTGTTGTCATTATTGTTAATCTATTGCTGCTATAATGTTACTTGTGTACAAAAAACCAATGGAGTTCTTTGATGACTCCTCTAATCTGCTAACTGCTTGAATTTTGATATGATCTCATGTTATGATCTCAGCCTGTCCTTGCTCAGGCTGGAATTGTTTACCCTTATCTCAAGCTCCCGTTCCTCTATCTCCTCTAACTCCCCTTATCTCCCCTCAGAACCTTCGCCTCGAGGTCAGCCAGCTCATCCTAGTCGCCCCATCAGGTCCGTACCTCACCATCCTCGTCCTTCTCCCTACCCAAGGCCAGTGCCCGCTGATGTCATGGAGAGCTATCGCCGCTTCCAGCTACTTCATATCACCCATGAGCTCATTACGTGTCTGGAACAGTTCTATTCTATGGCCCTGAGTCCCCTGTTTACACTCTTTCTTCTCCTGTCTGCTGAGTTACTATAATAAAGAGTGCCTCTTTTATTCACCCTCTGACTTCTGGTTAATAATATATAATATAATAATAATATAATATTATAATATAAATATGTTCTCTTAAGGCTCCAGGATTTTTCACAACAGCGTTCCACAGAAATTAGCTATAAAATATTGAGCCCTATTCAATTAAAGTGGCATAAATCTTAACAGAGCTCAACACTTTATAGTTTGGTCAACTGCATAACGACATTTGAGTGTTATGACCTTATTAGTTATGAGCTAGTACAACTGTTTGGGATTACAGTGTACATAAAATGATGCTCATTTGCACACTTGCTCTATTGTACAATAAAAAAAAAAGACATTTTAAAATGATTTATTTCTGAAACATTTATTTTTTTATTGGAAAAGTTATGTTAAACTAAAAATTCTTTATACTTCATCAATAAGTCAGCAACTATATTACAAAAAATAAACATTTATAAAAAATTCATGCTGACACTCAAAACAGTCCCTTTAAAAAATCCAGACAGACTAAACGTATACCTTCAGGATATTATATTCATCTTTATTCATGTTTTTATTAAAAGAAGCCATCATCCTTGCCTTAATCTCCTGCTCACTGTAAACACCTTCGTTGATGGTGGTCTGCTCAGACACACCTTGTTCTTGCAGGAGATTACTGATGGCTTCAGTCTCCACACAGTTGCCAGGTTGGTGTAGAAAACCTAGGGGTCCAGGAAGGGAATACAGTTGTTGGCAGCGTCCGCAGGGTGGTTTAACCTGGCTCATGTCCTCCACATCAAACGCTTTACACATCACTGTAGCAGGGAGTTGTATTTTACGTGGTGTTCCTGTGTCTTGCTGAAATGTGGACATCACAGCAGAGCAGACTTTGCGATGCCACACATTCAAGCAAGACACAGAAGTCATGATTTCTCTCTCTCTGTCACCTTCACAGGACAGAGACACGCCATAGTATCTGTGGTTATTATACTCACAGATACATATGGCACTTGAAATCAGTGGGTATCTTTTTTTTTTTTTTTTTTTTTTTTAAATCTGATAAATCAGACAATTTCTTTAATTTGTGTCTCATATCCTTGGCTTTAACACAGTGACCTGAGAGGAAAACACAGACATTAAAAACTGCACAGAAAACTTGAAGGTAATAAAAGTTCAAATAAAACTTCATTAAATAAAACAAATGTATTTAAAGTTATAAATAATCTGTTTACTAACCAGTTGCAGAAAGAAGGAGAAAGGTGTTCGCTGAGCCACGTGAGTTTGGAAAAGATCAAATGGTCTTGGGAAATCTTCCTTGATTTTGTCTAACTTCTGAACATGTGGAAAGATATATTTTGGGCGGTAGACTGCAGCATGGATGTGACCTAAGAACAGGATGCTGTGTAGCATCTTGAGGAAAAATAAAAGAATATTATTGAATATTATATGAGAGTTAAAGCAATGATAAGAAGCAGTTTGGATGAGTGTTACATTCTCCACTGTGTAAATGTGAGCTAACAGACACTCTTCTGTCTGACAGTGAAGTAAAGTGACACCATGGCAGTGAGTCACCACAGAAAATTAATATGGGACTGAAGGATGAAAGTGTTGTTTACATTTATTTGTTTTTAGTAATATGCAGTCAGTAAAATGCGTCCTGTTTGCTCTCTCTACTTAACCTGATGCTTGTGGTCTATATGGACAATGACAGTGACAATTCATTTATATAGCACAATTAATTACAACTTCCGTCAACCAATGTGCTTTCCAATACGTCATTAAAAACAGAAAAACACACAAACAAAAAAAATTATAAAATCCTACAAATATCCCATCAGCCATATGCTTTTGAAAATAAAAATGTCTTTAGCCTGGACTTAAAAATATTAAGAGAAGAGGCTTGTCTAATGGACAGTGGCAAGGCATTCCAGAGCCTGGGGGCAGCAATACAGAAAGCACAATCTCCCCTGCACTTAAGCCTTGACTTTGAGGTAAACAATAGATCCTGGTTGGAAGACTGAAGGAATCTAGTGGGTTGATAGTAACTCTTAAAATCCACTCTAAAACAAACAGAAAAACAAAACAAACAAATATTTCGAACCTTGTCACCTTTTTCACCTCTTGTGAGTTTGTAGGTATGTAATCAACACATGAAGAAAAACATGAAGAAAAAGAAGGCAGATAATTATAATATCCTGGTTGGCTGTGATTAATGTCCATCTGAAGGATCCTCAAGCTCTGAGATTCTGTAGAGTTGAATCTGTTTGATCCTCTCTGATTGTTATTCTGAATAGATTCATACATTTTGCCAGTAAATCCTCTCAGATAATGAATTAGAATGAACTCCATTATATAAAAACAAAACATGGAAAAAAAAGAAAAGCTTCTTTCCTGTTATAAAACAGGAACTGATAAAACAAACATCATAAAGAAGTGAAATATTCATAAAAAAAGTGAATGTCTAGGGTTAAGTATGACTCTTGTAGAGGTTAAATTCAATATGATTTAAGTGTACTTTTGGAGTGTCCACTAGGGGGAGCGCGAAGATTGCAGGGTGTGGCTGACGCAATTTGTGCTGTCTCACACAGCTAGTGGGCACTGGACAAATAGAGGTGAAACAGTATTTTTTTTTCTATGTGACAATTTTCAAACAAAATATATGAAATTATAATGTTCAAAGGCTGAAGTTGGTGTCACTTACTGTTTTATAGAATTTCCCCTTCTTTATGCTATTTTCTAATCCTTTTTCACAGCAACAGACGTAAAATGTCCTGCGTTGTGACACCACACTACAGTAAAGAGAAAATATACAGATATTACTGATTTCAACTGCAAATCACATATGTTAAAGTTTAAGAAGAGTTTTCTAAAAATCATCATTGAAATTCAACAGTTATTTTTCACAACTGTTTTTCAGTTCCACTCCTTACTTGCACCTTCTTTTCTCACTCACTCGCATAGAAATATTTCGTAAAATGACAGTCTTACTGCACTGTTGTTGTTTTTTTGTGATTGTTAAATTATGCAGTGCTTTAAAAGCTACATCATGATAAAATCGAATTAACTTGAGGCATTTAGTTGCATTTAAAGTGATGTCACACCACATGACATTCGTCACACCACAGGACACAATAAGGCACAGTTCACACACAAGTGGCTGTTGTTCTTTATTAACAAAAAAATTAAAAATAACCTGTCATTAACAGGACATAGAGCATAGGGCAGGACATTTTTTTCCTGCCAAGAGCCTACTGTTCTCATCTCTGGAGAGAAAAGCAATGACTTTCTGCTTTTTTGCTGCAGCAGCTTTTTTGAACAATCTTACAGAGGGTTGATGGGCAGCTTTCTTGACTTTATTCCATCGATGCTTTTGAACTCTCATCTTACTGTTGGCTTTTCTCATATGGTCCAGCTCTGCTTGAAGCTTCTTGTTTTCTTTTTGCAGCCACCGCATTTTAGCTTGTAACTTGTTTTGATGAGTTTTCCCATGGCCACTATTGCTCTGTAAATGAGCTATGGGTGCATTAGTAGATGGCAGCCTTTGAGCAGGAGGAATAGTTGTTGACAGAATTGCTGCTTGAGGACTTGGAATTGGAGAATCATGAGCAGGAGAACATGGACTAGACTACTGGCACCATCATGGGACATACTGTATCAAGTTGCTCAGGTGATGGAGGTGTTTCGTCTAAAATTGCTGCCAGGTCCTTTTTCATCTTTCGGTTTCTTGCTTTTGTATTTCTCCATACCTCATGAAGTCTGTCTCGCCTTTTGTTTCGGAAGTGAACTTATATTTCGAGGCTTAATCGCTCCTCTTGCTTTCTTTTCTTGATATCTGTTGATAAAACAACCCACTGTTACATGTACTCTAGGCAAGTTGTATTATATGAATATTAATGTGAAACATTTTTCAGATTTAAACTCCCTCACTAACTCCCTTTCCCTATATCAACTTATTTACTTTCTTTTTCTCTCCCTAAGGATCTCCTCACTCCTGGCTTCATCCTGACTTAACCTTTCCCGGTACCTTCATGTCCTTTCCTTGCTCATTCCTAAAAAAATCATAATGCACTCTGTAAACAAATATCAAAGTAGTTGATGTTCTATAAACAATAAACATGGATACAAACACATCATGCATTTAAAAATTCAAAAATAACAGCTAAGGATCTAGCAACACATTTGTATTAAGCATGTCACACCGCGGGACATGACTGTCACACCACAGGACATTAACAGCATCTTGCTATACATGACTGACCTTGGGGCTAATGCTAACTGAATAATAATATTGTTTTTAACCTTAATGTGATTTTTTTATTTTTTATTTTTAAAAAAAAAAAAAAAAAAAAAATTTTTCTTCAGTAAGAGCCGTCACACCACAGGACATCATAAATGGACACATACATTGTCTAACAAACACTGAAATCTGTAGAAATATTAAGAGATTAATACTCACCTTTTAACTTTCACAGCACTCTCCAATAACTAAGTTACTTCCTGGTTGGGGGCCTGTCTTGAAGACCCCTACAGTTGTCCATGTAACTGCTGTTAAAATACCTGAACTTCCATGTCACGCCGCAGGACGGCATTTATGTTACAAAATTTTGCTTGTTGTAAATATTCCTGTATTTTGTTTTTGTATGTAAAAACCTTTTTTCAACATAAAATACAGTAATTTGCTTCATTTACATATGATTTTTGTAAGAAAAAACACATTTTAGTGAGTATTTACACTGTTACATTAAAATCACGTCACGTCAACCACCCCTTTCTTCATGGTTTGGTTAAAACAAGCTGTAATCCTTTCTTTAATCTCCTGGGGTCTCATTTATAAAACTGTGCGTAGGATCCCTACTAAAAGTTTACGTACGCCCAAAAGCCATGATAAAGGAATCATGTGTTGAACCAGGCCAGCGTGCCACAATGTTTGTGAGGGTCATGTTGGAGTCACATATGATTTGCACATTAATAGAATGCACATGCTTTCTATTAACATAAGCAAATTCATTTTCAGATGGTGCCCTTATAGCAACATGAGCACATGTTTACCGATTAGCACCGATTACATTTCGGAAACCAGACATTGCTGCAAATTGCATTTTAATTTCGGCCTGTTCTCACACAGTGTAGACTTTTAGACCTGAACCTGCTTGGGTCTCGGGTCGGACCTCGGGTTTTTGGGTTCTAAGTGGACCCGTAAAGACCTCTACTTCACACCTCACTGTAACTGGGAGTTGTATTGTGTGTGGTGGACCAGTGTCTTGCTGAAACTTGGACATCACAGCAGAGGGGATTTTGTGATTCCACACATTCAGACAAGACACAGAAGTCATGATTTCTCTCTCTGTCACTCTCACAGGAGTGAGTGCAGTCTGGAGCTTATGGTTTTATCAGGCGTGTTATTACATCTTTATATCATGCTGCTGTTTAATTGTGGGTTCTGGTTGTTTATGGCTATGGTGTGTGTGTGTGTATGATGTGGTGAAGGAGTCTCCAGTGTTAGTGATGTGAGTTTACATTTCTTTACACTTTCTCACTAACACGAAGAAGAGATTTTCTTAAGAAACACCTCAGGCTAGGAGAGAGTGCTGTGGCTATCTTGTGGTAAAGGTGGATTTTGAATTTCAGTTCCACCGCCTGGCCTAATATCCCTTTCACCTAGGAGAAAAATAAAATTACATGATAGACCACATTGTTATTGCATAATGTCCCTCTGCTGTAAATTAACAGAATAAACAACAAAATTACAAATGAGGACTGCATTATTTTACCTCTTTCACAAGAACAGTCTCCATCCTGAAGCAACAACCCCCTCAGCAGGGTTTCTTTGGTTGGGAGGACAAGGTGAACACTAGGTGTCTGGTCAGTGGAAAGCTGCATGGTAGCCTCATCAAAAGGTTACAGAAGGTGGATAATGTCTTCAAGAAGGTCTGGATCTATGTTGGTAACATAAGAGTTCATTTTGGTGAAGCAGGATCTCATGCAGCTTACCAGACTGCAGAGCATCCCTTACAGATTGCAGCAGTGCAAGTCTGGTATTCCACCTCGTTTCTGCTGCTTGCTTAAGTGATCTGTCCAATGCTTTTTGTAATCTGAAATTCAAGAAAGAGCCGGTGTACACTACACAAAAGTAAGGTGATAAAATCTCAGTCAATTTGTTGACAGGTTTTTAAAATATTAATGTTTGTTAGAAAAAGATGAACAGCAGAATAGTTAAGTCAAAAATTGCTGAAGAAGAGCAAACTATTTAAAAATTACTACAGTTGTTTTTATGCCAATTTTATTACATTTTATAATAAACTGTATAAACTCCTATAGAAATACCTGCAAACTACACCAAACAGGCATGGCAAGATATCTGTAAAATATCTTACCCTGCTCTTTTAAAGTGTAACCAGAGTCTTCACATCTCTAAACAGGTTGATGACTGGGCTGTGCTTTGGGTTCTCCACATCCAAATGGTCAAATGTGTATTTAAGAATCAGGTTAATGTTATGGCCTGCACAGGACAGTCTGGTGTAATCCTTGAAAGCTGCGACCACATTTGAGCCTTTGTCGGTCACTACAACAATATCCTTGCTCAAGATGCCAAACTCCTATTTAAATTAGAAAAGTACAAATATAAAAGATTATTCCAAACACAAATAAATGTTACATAATTATTACTTTCTAAGTAAATTATTGTGGTACTATTCTATTAAGTGTCTTAGATGTCTTGTTAACTGTTCTGACTATCTCAAGCTTTAACATATTACTTAGACAAGCGAAGCCAAATGTACACTGTATAACATCGTTTTGCAAGTACTACATATATGTAACACAGGAGGAAACTGGGGTAAAGGACAAATACCTGAAGGATGGACTCTACAGTCATTCTGATTTTTCATGGGTTTTGATACCCAGGATCTCCCTTGTAGCCGGACCCGGTTGAACAATTTCCATCCAAGAATATAATAAATCGTTACTGTTATGTAATGCGTGTTTGTCCTTTCTTCTGCCCAAAGGTTAGGTTTCACAGCACAGTCTGGGCACTAATGAAATGGAGTATGTCGTAAATGTTATTTCAGGATTCACACGATCTTACATGAACAGATAACCACTTGACCATATGCTATTATTTTACAATTTACAAAGTAAAATGGGATTGTTAAAAATGGTTAAAAAAACAAAACAACAGTAAACAACAAAAAGGAAGCAGTGTAGCCAGGCTTATCTGTTGTAGCTCATCCATAACATGTTTCTGTACTTTCTCGTATTTGTCTTTAACATGGTGAGAAATAGTGCGTGCACTCTGTAGCACATCTTTGACATCAATGCTGCCTCCATATTTAGCTCCGACATTAATGAGCTCTTTCGCAACTTCAATGAACCCTCGTCCTTCAACAATAGTGAACGGTCGTAGATCCTGGCTGTACATACGAGCCATTACGTCTGTGAATCTCGACTTTACGGTTGAGGGCAACTTGCGCTTCATAACTATAGAAATCGTCGATTGACTTGATCGGACCTCTTTGCATGTGTGACGCTGAAGGCCACTCGTGCCTGAGGCAGAATTGTATTTTATAATGTGTCTACATGTTTTGCAGCTGGCGTATGGCGTTTTCACGCTGTTTCTCAATTCGTAAAAAATTCTTTATTTCAGACTGCGCAGAAATGGAAGTGAGCTCGACAGAGTAACTTTTTTCCCCACAGTAGTCGTTGCAGTGAGTTTCGGGTCCGACTCCATACGCAATTGATTATGCTGTCCGCATAACACCAAGAGTCTCAAAATAAAAGTCTCTTAACTGCAAACAGCAAAATTAATACTTGAAAAAGAAAATGTTACATTTATATTGCACTTATAACTCGTTACAACAGCAGACCAGTGATAGCAGACCAGTGAACTTGGACTCATGTCTCACACTGTAAAGTAGTTCCATCACCTGCAGGGATAGACTAGGACACACGGACCAGTAAGGAGCCCAGGGAGGAACCGAAGGCAGTAGGCCTCGGGGGTCAACCCAGTGGTGAAGACTTCCTCATAGAATTCCCCTTTTAGTAGCTTATCCCCACCTAACTGGTCCTTAGGTGTCATACCACTACAAATTAGGGAAAGTAAACTAAAAAAACTATACGATCACATAGATCCTGAATATAAACTGTAGTATGGAAATACTGGTCTCCTTCTTCTCTCTCGCTCGCTTTCTTATGTTTGTGTTACAGATACAAGGACTGGAAATCACTTCCACAACCAAGGCAACAAGCACCAAAGCACTGACATCTGCAGAACAATTTGTCAGGACTGGCAGACGACAACAATTCTTCCTGTCTTCATTTAACTGATGACAATCTGGACATCATATATCAAGTGGGTTTCTCTGCATTTGTCCTGGTTTAAGGTAATAAATAAAACTAAACGAGTAAAGATGGTAATTAAAGATACCCCAAAAATTCAGTCAATTTCATATAACAACTATAATGAACATTTTATATTTTACTCTAGTATTCTTGAGTAAATAAAAATAATTACAGCTGTAATAACACTTCCAGTAACAGATTTATATCTAATTTCATGGGACAATTAAATATGACAAATGGCAGTGTTGTGTTCATACAGATAAAGATGTGTGTTCTGTTTTGTGTCTAGAAGATCATCCCTGCACTCAGATCTGCCTCAACACCATGATGGGCTAATACCTTAGTGCAAGACGTCAGGGCTACAAGCTTGGATGCTGATCAGAAAAAAAGTGTTCTGCGTATTTCTCACCAGCAGAACTGGAAGTGCTTATGCAAGCATATGGAGAATATGAAGGGGAAAAAAAAAGGGGCGAAGGACAGAGAGTTAGCTTCGGAGAAAATAGCTGCTCGAGTCAATGCGTAAGTTTACATTTTAATTACTTTTATACAGTGTTGTAATTTATTACTAAGTAATCTACATACTGTAATTTAATTAAAGACTATAAAACAATTCTGTATAAAACAATAGTGGATGTAACATCAAATGTAAGTACACCAAAGTAGTAAGTAGACCAATACTTTCTAGAGATAGTAATTATTACATTAATCTAATTAGACTTGTTGAAGATGTAATTTGTAGTTAGTAATTAATAACTATTTTAGAGTAAATTCCTACTGTTATAATATCAAAGGTGAAACTGGAATAACAGAATTTTATTAAACCTATTAATTTAATTTTCATGTAGAGGTGCAACCCTGCAGGCATTAAAAGAACGTGGCAGCAGATTAAAATGAAATATAAGAACATAATTCAATCAGGGAAGCCTTGAGCATATCATAGGTGTAAAGTACGTGGCTTTACAAACATCTGACATATTAAATAACTAAATAACATTCAGTGTCTAGCAGCGCAGCAGCATTTTATCATGGGCCAATTACTCAGCCAACAGAAAGAAGGCAGAGGCTCACAAAACAGGGGGAGGACCTGCACCACCACCTCTGACAAATGCAGAGGAGATGGTCCTGAGCCTGATTGCTGGAAGGCCAATGGCTGAGGGAATTCCTGGTGGGACTTCATCAGAACCAGTCACTCCAGATTTAAGTGCCTTCATAAAATGTAAGCCTACTCAATACACCATAAATTATGACAAATAGTGTTATAAAGTGTACTTTATGGAATGCTCATCTTTACAGGATGATGAGGATGATGAAGAACCCGTTTCTGCTGCCACAGAGAGGCCTACAGAGGTAATGTTAATATTATGTGTCTACACATTCACATTTCTTTACATTATGTGGAGTAGCCTATAGACTCTAAGTTTATATCTATAATTGGTCATTCTTATCTACCCAAATAAAAAAAAAAAGTCTTATATACCGCTCAAATAAAAATGCATAGGGATGTGACAAATCATCCACTCTGGGCCTCAAAATCCTCTCCTGATGTAAATGTAACTCCCTACGAATTAATACAACCTCTTCAACAGGATCATCAATTAAGACATTTCATTCCCTTTGATGCTCTCTGAATGAATGAATGAATGAATGAATGAGGTGTTTAAACATCGCTTCCTCTTTAAAAAAGGGGAGGAGACCAAAAGAAACTCTGGGTTTACTGAAGAAAACCTGCTCCTGGCCAGGTTAGGTTCACAGAGTAAGTTACTATGGCAACTGATTCTGAGTACAAGTTAGCTCTCTTTCAGAAACGGGCTTGACTTAACCGGCTTTCTCAGGTTTAACATACCCACCTTTCTGAAACGGAAAACCCAGAGTTTCCCTCATTTCAGGGTTAACATACTCAGAGTTTTCACTTAACCTGCTTCCTGAAACAGGCCCCTGGTGTTGTCCATCTAGCCAATGGTAGATGATGTTTTCCTTTCTTCAGATTCTGTGTTTAAATCATGTTTATAAAAACTCAGTGTAACACATTATCGGGTCCCTGCCTTTGTTTTTTTATGTTTTTACTCTTGCCCATGCTACCAGTGTGCTTTTTGTCAGCAGGATTCCACACTTGAGGATCGGCTATGTGAACTCCTGAGGAGACGAACTGCAGGTGCCTTGGAGGCTGTTAACGTCACCTCGACCACACGATAGGCTCCGATCGCGAGAGGACTCGGGAGGTCACTGTGAGCCGCCTCAACACCGGGATCAGAGCAATTGGATGTGTGGAAGGTGAAATAACATGTTATTTGTAATAAGTTATTTGTTTTAGGGAAATTGCTAAATTAATTGTAAGGTTGTACGAGCTTTCAGAAAACCATAGTTACATTTATTAGAGTTAAATAGTAAAATTATATTGTTCCTTGTTTCTGTGTAGAAAGGGCTGTAAAGACAGGTCTACTTCCTGTTAAAGCAGAGTTAGCATTACTACCTTAAAGTTTATTACCATCACAGCAATTTGAAGAAGAATTAAATTTATTAACAAGTGACACGTCACATTCTTTAATCTGTTTTTACCTACTTTTAATGTTTATTAAATAATTTCCTGTTGTGTTTTGTGTTCATAATCAGCAGTTTCTCTTTATTCTCTCTTCAAGTTCATGAGAAAAATCTCATCTTGTCGTGTTAGTGAGAAAGTGTAAAGAAGTGTAAACTCGCATCACTAACACTGGAGACTCCTTCACCACATCATACACACACACACACACATAACCATCATCAACCAGAACCCACAATTAAACAGCAGCATGATATAAAGTTGTAATAACACGCCTGATAAAACCATAAGCTCCAGACAGCATTTTACTGACTGCATATTTTACTAAAAACAAACAAAAAAATGTAAACAACACTTTCAGTCCCATATTAATTTTCTGTGGTGACTCACTGCCATGGTGTCACTTTACTTCACTGTCAGACAGAAGAGTGTCTGTTAGCTCACATTTACTCAGTGGAGAATGTAACACTCATCCAAACTGCTTCTTATCACTGCTTTAACTCTCATATAATATTCAATAATATTCTTTTATTTTTCCTCAAGATGCTACACAGCATCCTGTTCTTAGGTAACATCAATGCTTCAGTCTACATCCCAGAATACATCTTTCCTGATGTTCACGTGTTACACAGAACCAAGAAAGATTTCCCAAGACCATTTGATCTTTTCCGAACCCCCGTGGCTCAGCGAACACCTTTCTCCTACTTTCTGCAACTGGTTAGTAAACAGTTTATTCATAACTTTAAATACATTTGTTTTATTTGAACTTTTATTACCTTCAAGTTTTCTGTGCAGTTTGTAATGTGTGTGTTTTCCTCTCAGTTCACAGTGTATTTCAGCCAAGTACATGAAACCACAGTGAAGAAAAATCTGTCTGTATTATTAGGTGATTGTAAAAAAAAAAAAAAAAGGTGACAGATACCCACTGATTTCCAGTGTAATATGTGTCTGTGAGTATAATAACCACATATACTATGGTGTGTCTCTGTCCTGTGGAGGTGAGAGAGATCATGACTTCTGTGTCTTGTCTGAAAGTGCGGCATCACAAAATCTCCTCTGCTGTGATGTCGAAGTTTCACCCCCTGCCTGTCTCGCCGTGTTCCTCGCTCCCCCGCCTACCTCGCCGTGTTCCTCGCTCCCCCCGCCTGCCTCGCCGTGTTCCTCGCTCCCCCCGCCTGCCTCGCCGTGTTCCTCGCTCCCCCCCCGCCTGCCTCACCGTGTTCCTTGCTCCCCTCGCCGTGTTCCTCGCTCCCCCCGCCTACCTCGCCGTGTTCCTCGCGGTGTTCCTGGCTCCCCCTGCCTGCCTCGCCGTGTTCCTGGCTCCCCCCGCCTGCCTCGCCGTGTTTCCTGGCTCCCCCCGCCTGCCTGGCCGTGTTTCTTGGCTCCCCCCGCCTGCCTCGCCGTGTTTCTTGGCTCCCCCCGCCTGCCTCGCCGTGTTTCTTGGCTCCCCCCGCCTGCCTCGCCGTGTTTCTTGGCTCCTTGCTCCCTGATTCTAACCTGGATCATTCCTTGTTTGGACTTTTAAACGTGTCTGGCTCGGCGCGTCGGGAGCCGCGCCTTATGGGGGAGTATCGTCAGGAATTGGCTTGAACTTTTTCCTGAATGGACACTAGTGCCTCTTTTCCACCGGAAAGAACCGGGTGCTGGTTCAGAGCTAGCACTGGTGCTGGTTCAAAGTTGGTTCCACTGGTGAACCTTCTAAGAACCGGTTTGCCTTTCCACTGGCTAGAGAGCATCAAGAGCCGAGTGTGACGTCACTTTATACGTGTCACGTGTCCCAGCAACTTTAGCGCAGCAGCGGCAAACACAAACACATCAACAATGGCGGATGTTGCTTTACTGTTAATGCTCATGGCTTTGTGAACCTACATTAACGCGGCGAAAAAAACGTGTACGTGCAGCTCCATGTAATCTGTATAAACGGAGGTTGTAATCGATAAAGTACATAACGTTATTTTATCGCTAACACAGAAAAAAGTTAGCCTTAGCATGTAGCTACATACTATCATGTGTGCTGATAATGTATCATATTGCGGTAAAGTAAAAGTGTATTAAACATTAGTATACTTAAGGTATATTATCAAATGCGCTAACAGTAGCCCCGCCCACAGCCCCTGACACAAGCGGTTCTTAAGTCTAGACCAGCAACGTTTTGGTGCTACTTAAGAACCACTTTTCCTGGTTCAGAGCCGGTGCTTTGGCGGTCGAAACAGAAAGAACTGGTTCTAAATTAGGCTCTGGCTCCGAACCAGCACTCGAACTGCCTCGGTGGAAAAGGGGCATAGGAGGATATTGTTGCTTTTGTGTCTGTGCCATGTGATTTAGTTTGTTTTATGTATCACATGTTAGCCCCGCCCTTTTCTTAATGTTCCCGCTTCTGCACACCTGTTCCTTGTGTTTCAGTTATGGTCACCACTATTTATGCCGTGTGTCTTACGTCTGCTTTTCACCGAGTCCTTGTATTTTGTTTTGCTGTCTCTTTGTTTGTTGTATCTGTGTACCTGCATTTTCTGTTTCCAGTCTCCTAGTGTTTTTTGCCCTTTGTTATTTTTACCTTAATAAACCCCCTTTTATATTATCCTGCATTTGGGTCTGTACTTTTATCTGTTTATCTATAATATATATTATATATATAATATCCTGTCCTTCTATAATTAGTCATATTTGAAGCTCTAAGATCCTGTAGGGTTGATTCTGAATCTGTATGATCCTGTCTGTATGAGCTATATTTTGCCAGTAAATAAATAACAACAAAACCTATTTGTTCTCTGTTCTGTCTATTTAAAAAGCTCTTTAAAAAAAATAATCTTTCCTGTTATAAAAGAGGAATTGATATAAAACAAACAAACAAACAATCTCAGATATTTATGGACAGTTTGGAGATTAGATCATGACGTTAATATTTTAACATTTAGCAGCAGTTTTACTAATTTGAATCTTGTGTGCTTTAACTCTCTTTATTTGAATATATTTTCTTCTGGGAAGGTAAGATTCTGACATGTGTACTAGCTGCTTAATTTACTTTGTTCTTTTTTTCTGATTTGAATTTTGTTATATTGTATAGCATTGTTGATCTTAGAGCTTGTCTTTGCTTATTAGTTCTCTCAGCTGATTAATCAGTAGTTTCAGTCTCCCTTAAGGTGTGAAGCTTCTCCCCTACGTTTGTAAGTATCCCTCTAACGCATTGCAAATAAGTGTCTAGTAAAAACTACCAAGATATCAAGGTACAGATTTTATTGTTCACCTAAGATTTTAATGACTAATTCACTTGCACATTTGATCTATTTCAGTATCAGAGAAAGTATGAGTGGCAAACAAATTATACCCAGTGAATATCAATAGAAATGTGATTGTTGTACAGGTTATAACAGACCTCTTCAGGGATAGTTTTCACATATATATCAGACATATTTTAATCTTAAGGTTTTTCCTATCTTCTCAATCCTGTTTTATTTGCTTGTCTTAGAATCTGGCACTTTCTTCATCACACCTTAATTTTCACATATACATTACCTTACTTATTACTGTTTTTCAGTTCTTTTCCTTTCCATACTTTATTGTACCCAAAGCAATGAAAGTCCCGATTATACCTTTACAAATGTTCTAGTTGTCGTGGGCTGGATTTAAATATCCTGCCTGTCAGGGGCAGGCAATCCAGATTAATCAGCCTGGTGGATTCGGGGCAAGGCGCTCTCACTGAGCACTGCTTCCACCCTCTGCTGGCTGCCAAAGGAAATCTACTATTTGAAAATGACCATTTTAATTTACATGATGATAATAACTAGTGGAGATACATGTAGTGTCCTCTTATAATGTAGACATGACACAGGAGAACCTGCTATAGGACATGGGATTGAATAGCACCCATTGGTCCGTTAGCATTGATCCCTGACTATACTTCAGATAATAAAAATGTATTATCATTGACACAAGAGACCATTACATATCACTCTCACTCACTCATTTTCTACCGCTTATCCGAACTACCTCGGGTCACGGGGAGCCTGTGCCTATCTCAGGCGTCATCGGGCATCAAGGCAGGATACACCCTGGACGGAGTGCCAACCCATCGCAGGGCACACACACTCTCATTCACTCATGCACTCACACACTATGGACAATTTTCCAGAGATGCCAATCAACCCACTATGCATGTCTTTGGACCGGGGGAGGAAACCGGAGTACCCGGAGGAAACCCCCGAGGCACGGGATGAACATGCAAACTCCACACACACAAGGCGGAGGCGGGAAACCCTGGAGGTGTGAGGCAAATGTGCTAACCACTAAGCCGTGTGTGAGCATAAGGATATACGTGTGTGAGCATAAGGATAAGCGCTGTTGTTTAATATATGGGCGTTAATACTGAAGGAAAATGCACAAAAGTAACACACGTAATTGATGCGTGGTTTAGGGTATTGAAACCCTGTGATTGAGAACCCTCCACTGAACTAGCCCAAAGGTGGTCCTGATTCAATTAAATTCAGTTCAATTCAAATTTATTTGTATAGTTAGCTAATCCCCTCCTTGAACCGCCACCTTATTGTGGTGGAGGGGTTTGCGTGCCTGAATGATCCTAGGAGCTATGTTGTCTGGGGCTTTCTCCCCCTGGTAGGGTCTCCCAAGGCAAACAGGTCCTGGGTGATGGGCCAGACAAAGAGCGGTTCAAATCCCCTTATGGCGCAACCGGGGACCCACCCTGGAGCCAGGCCCGGGGTTGGGGCTCAAATGCGAGCGCCTGGTGGCCGGGTCTTACCCCATGGGGCCCGGCTGGGCTCAGCCCGAAGGAGTGATGTTGGGCCGAACTCCACCACCTGCAGGAGGAACTGTAAGGGGTCGGTGCATTGTGGATTGGGTGGCAGTCGAAGGCGGGGGCCTCGGCGACCCAATCCCCGGACACAGAATCTGGCTCTAGGGACATGCAATGTCACCTCGCTGGGGGGGAAGGAGCCTGAGCTGGTGCAGGAGGTTGAGAGATACCGACTAGAGATAGTTGGGATCACCTCCACGCACCGTTTGGGCTCTGGAACCCAACTCCTTGAGAGAGGCTGGACTCTCTACTACTCTGGAGTTGCCCGCAGTGAAAGGTGGAGGGCTGGTGTGGGCTTGCTTATAGCCCCCCAGCTCAGCCGCCATGTGTTGGAGTTTGCCACGGTGAACGAGAGGGTCGTTTCCCTGTGCCTTCAGGTCGGGGATAGGTCTCTCACTGTTATTTGCGCTTATGTACCCGACCTTCTTGGCGTTTCTGGGAGGGGCGCTGGAAAGTGCTCCGACCGGGGACTCCGTTGTTCTACTGGGGGACTTCAACGCTCACGGGGGCAGCGACAGTGACACCTGGGGGGCGTGATTGGGAGGAACTGCCCCCCCGACCTGAACCCGAGTGGTGTTCTGTTATTGGACTTCTGTGCTAGTCACAGTTTGTCCATAACAAACACCATGTTCAAGCATAAGGGTGTCCATCAGTGCACGTGGCACCAGGACACCCTAGGTTGGAGGTCGATGATTGACTTTGTGGTTGTTTCACCTGACCTCTGGCCGTATGTCATGAACACTCGGGTAAAGAGAGGGGCGGAGCTGTCAACTGATCACCACCTGGTGTTGAGTTGGATCCGATTGCGGGGGAGGAAGTTGGACAGACTTGGCAGACCCACACGTAATGTGAGGGTCTGCTGGCTGGGAACGTTTGTCAGAGTCTCCGGTCAGAGAGATCTTCAACTCCCACCTCCGGTAGAGCTTCAACCAGATCCTGAGGGAGGTTGCAGACATTGAGTCTGAGTGGACCATGTTCTCCACCTCCATTGTCAACGCGGCCGCTCGGAGCTGTGGCGTAAGTTCTCCGGTGCCTTAATCCACAGAGCAATCCCCAAACCCGGTGGTGGACCCCGGAAGTGAGGGATGCCGTCAAGCTGAAGAAGGAGTCCTATCGTGCCTTGTTGGCTCGGGGGACTCCAGAGGCAGCTGATAGCTACCGGAGGGCCAAGCTCGCTTCAGCCCGAGTGGTTGCAGAGTCAAAAACCCGGGTCTGGGAGGAGTTTGGTGAGGTCATGAAGAAGGACTATTGGTCAGCCTCGAGGAAATTCTGGCAAACCGTCCAGCGCCTCAGGAGGGGGAAGCAGTGCCCTGCACACACTGTTTACAGTGGGAGTGAGATCCGCCCTGAGTACCTCAAGTCTTTGGATGTTGTGGGGCTGTCTTGGTTGACACGCCTCTGCAACATCGTGTGGCGGCTGGGGATAGTGCCTCTGGACTGGCAGACTGGGGTGGTGGTCCCTCTATTTAAGAAGGGGGACCAGAGGGTGTGTTCCAACTACAGGGGGATCACACTCCTCAGCCTCCCTGGAAAGGTCTATGCCAGGGTACTGGAGAGGAGAATTCAGCCAGTAGTCGAACCTCGGATTCAGGAGGAACAATGCAGTTTTCGTCCCGGTCGTGGAACACTGGACCATCTCTATACCCTCGCCAGGTTGCTGGAGGGTTTGGTTTGCCCAACCAGTCCACAGTGCTTTGTGGATCTGGAGAAGGCATTTGACTGTGTCCCTCGTGGTGATCTGTAGGAGGTGCTCTGGGAGTATGGGGTCCGGGGCCCTCTGCTAAGGGCCGGCAGTAAGTCAGACTTGTTCCTGGTGCATGTTGGACTCTGGCAGGGCTGCCCTTTGTTACTGGTCCTGTTCATTATTTATATGGACAGGATTTCTAGGTGCAGTCGGGGGCCGGAGGGAGTCCGGTTTGGGGACCACAGGATTTTGTCTGTACAATGGGGTTCACCGGGGTGAAATCCAACACATGACGGCTGAGTTGGGGGGCTATGAGCAAGCCCACACCAGCCCGCCGCCTCTCGCCGCGGGCAACTCCAGAGTAGTAAAGAGTCCAGCCTCTCTCAAGGAGATGGGATCCAGAGCCCAAGCTGTGCATGGAGGTGAGCCCAACTATCTCTAGTCGGTATCTCTCAACCTCCCGCACCAGCTCAGGCCCCTTAGAACCGGCCCCTTACGGTTCCTCCTGCAGGTGGTGGGCCCACAGGAGATCGGCCCCACATCGCTCCTTCGGGCCGAGCCCCTTGGGGTAAGATCCAGCCACCAGGTGCTCGCATGCGAGCCCCAACCTCAGGCCTGGCTCCAGGGTGGGGCCCCGGTTGCTCCATACCAGGCGACGTCACGGACCTTGCTTTTGAATTCTTCATAAGGGGGATTTGAACTGCTCTTTGTCTGGCTCATCACCCAGGACCTGTTTGCCTTGGGAGACCCTACCAGGGGCAGAAAGCCCCAGACAACATACTGTAGCTCCTAGGATCATTCAGGCACGCAAACCCCTCCACCATTATAAGGTGGAGGTTTGAGGAGGGGACCTTAGTCAACCTAATCCTACCTGTCTGATCAATACCATTTTGTTGAATTATATGGTGAATCCTCCAGTTTATTGCCAGTTAATCATGTGGTCCCTCAAAGATCAGTTCTAGGACCTTTGCTTTTCTCAATATACATTATTACCTTAAGGAACATCATTAGAATGCATGGGATTAGTTTCCATTGTTATGCTGATGATACACAGTTATATATCTCATCAAAATCAGATGAAATATCTACATTGTCTAAATTAACTGAGTGCTGCTAATTGAATGAACTTAGAATTGATGAACATACATCAATCAATTCAGTTTGTAAACACTCTTAAAGGTTTAGCTCCTATGTATCTAACTATGTTTTCTAATGTCTACACACTCTAGTCAGGCATGCACATAATACATCCCATTATATTGTGCTCTAGTACATCTGACCAAATGCACATTATCATCTAGTGATTGCTAATATTATAAACAGCAGCTACGCTAATTCCTGTCCACTGCTTCTCTCTTTCTACCCATCCCGAGGCATCCAGAAATTGTACCAACTCTGATTGTCTTACGTGCTATGAAGATTTTGGACCTTCACTGAGATGAGGCCAACCATGTGAGGATCCTGAGGCATCCATGGACTTTGCTTCATGAAATATTTGGACATACTAAGAGGAAATGCCAACTCCATGTGGTCTTTGAGGACAACAATCTCCTCATCAATACAACGTTTGTTGGACTGTATATTTATAATCACACCCTCCAGTGTCACCCATATGAGGATGAGGTTCCCCTTTGAGTCTGGTTCCTCTCAAGGTTTCTTCCTTTACCATCTAAGGGAGTTTTTCCTTGCCACTGCTGCCTGAGTCACCTCAGACTTGCTCATTGGGGATAAATACAAACACATTTAAATATATCTAGTAATAATCTTATTTTTTTTATTATATTAATCTTTATATTTATCATAATTTTATCTTTTTGTTTTATGTTTATGTTCTGTAAAGCTGCTTTGAGACAATGTCAGTTGTTAAAAATGCTATACAAATAAATTTAAATTCGAATTAGAATTTAGGTAGCTGTTGAGTGTCAGGGTGAATGAGTCTAGGAGAGTCAGAATGGACGAAGATTGAAGCTTTTCAGAGAGGAGGTTGAAATCTGTCTGTGCTGTCGGAATGGAAAATGCTGAGCAGTGTGTTCAATTCTTCCAGGAAGTCTCCTAGGGGACCTTCATAGATGTGTATTTATTAAGAAATATACTTTTTGAAGCCAATTACCCAGGATTTTCTCTTGGATTTCACATCTTCATGCTTAGTTTGGTCTCCGGAGTTTGTTTTAGGTAAGATAAGGAATAACAGTAGTAATAATAAATATGTACAGCAAGCAGTAATCTGAGGGGTCCAAGCACTTACAGTGCCACCAAGTTACACAGAATAAAGAAGAGAACATACAAATAATGTTAAAGTTTCATGATGGAGACTTTATACTTGTCCAGCCTATTAGACTTCACTTATTTTGGAGCTCATGAGAAACAGCTATTTGAGTGTAATTCTGCCCATTATAACATAATTCACAAATTTGGGGTAAATCAGACAATTAAGAGTCATATTACTGCATGTCATATTACTGCATGTAATAAGAATGAGGTTATGATCATTTTCTTTGCTTGACTTGGCTTGTAAGGCTCTGTAATACCAGTTCATTATAATAAATGCAGACATCCATTTTTTTGTAAAGTGTTTCTTGGTTTGACCATAAAAATACTGCTCTTTCATCAGATGTAAGATGAGTTAAACATAGGGAGACCAAGAGCCATGTTATAATAAAAGAGCTGTGAATGTATACATCATGAGAAAGCAAAAATATATCATAGATGATCAAATCATGTCTCTTTCATCAAATAATTATGAAAAAATGTAACTGAATGTGTTTTGCCTACATGTGAACAAACACCACAACCACCTTTGAACAAGCCAAAAAACATATTTATTCATTGCACTTTAGAGACTTGACATGAAGCTGGCAATGAGTTACTTGTAGACATTTAATTGTATTTAATTGATCACAAAGAAACTCCGTCCAGGGTGTATCCTGCCTTGATGCCCGATGACGCCTGAGATAGGCACAGAATCTCCGTGACCCGAGGTAGTTCGGATAAGCGGTAGAAGATGAATGAATGAATGATCAACAAAGAAAATATTTTTCAGTGTAATTACTTTGTAAAAGCAAAGCTGTGTATTGTGATGTTTTATGTAACTGTTAAATTCAAATGATTTTTATTCTGTGTACAATATTAAATGTGTTAATATCACTCAGACTTTACTGAACATATAAATCACACATTAATTATGCTGAAAAGAGGCAGAATCAGCTTTAAGTTTTAGCAAATAATTAACTACTATAATTATCATGATCTGGTACATATGCTTTATGGTTTAGGCTGAATGGAATTATGAAGTTTGATTTTAAGAGGAGATCTGAACTCCATGTGATCCTTACACCGATACAGCATTTGTTTGACTGTATATTTGTAATCACACCCTCTAGTGTCACCCATATGAGGATAAGGTTCCCCTTTGAGTCTGGTTCCTCTCAAGGTTTCTTCCTTACCAATTTAAGGGAGTTTTTCCTTGCCACTGCTGCTTGAGTCACCTCAGACTTGCTCATTGGGGATAAATACATATACATACATACATACATACACACACACACTGTGAACTATATATATCTTGAATTTTTATTATATTAATTCTTTATATTACTCCTTATGTTTACCTTCTGCTCTATGTTTATGTTCTGTAAAGCTGCTTTGAGACAATGTCCATTGTAAAAAGCGCTATACAAATAAACCTGAATTGAATTGAATTGAATTTTTGTTCATTCACTTGTAGTGTTTTGAGTTTTGTGTTCCAGGAAACTTTTAGTGTATTTTACCCACATAGCAATTTTTATCTGGCCCAGCTCCGGCCCACACAACCAGCTTTTGCTTGGCGCACATACTGCAATGAATTACGGTCCTAGTGTGGACCAGGTCTGGATTCCAGACAAGGGCCACGCATGGGCCATAACTGGCCCAAGTCTCAGCCAAGTTAAATACCCATAACTGGTCCTGAATTGGGCCAGGTCAAAATATGACATTGGAACCAAAATTCAACCATAAGTAAACCATATCAACATCAGAAAGCCCAAAACTTGAAAATCACACCTGAGCATAATCCATAGGTTAACTAAACCTGGCAGCCAAAATATGGGCCATAAAAGGGCCATGACAGATCCATCTCTCACCCACTTGTATGACCATAGCTGGCCCTATTGTGGTCCTATACTCTGGACCAGCTAGGTTCCACATGTCAGCCTTAAAAAAACCATAACCAGGCCACTTGATACACACCCCTCCCAAATGAATAGTCACAACAACGACAGTATTCTGAACAAATATTTAATTATATTTAACATGAAAACCGACATAAAAAAAATACATTACATATACAATGTGTGGGATTGCAAAGTCTCCTCTGCTGTGATGTCCATGTTTCCGCAAGACACTGGAACACCACGCACAATACAACTCCCAGCTACAGTGAGGTGTGAAGCGTTTGATGTGGAGGACATGTATAATGTGAAACCACCCTGCGGACGCTGCAATCAGCTCTATTCACTTCCTGGACACACAGACGTTCTAAATAAAGCTGGTAACTGTGCTGAGACTGAGGCCATCAGTAATCTCCTGCAAGACCAAGAAGGTGTGTCTGAGCAGACCACCATCACTGGAGGGGTTTATAGTGACCAGGAGGTTGAAGAAAGGATGACAGCTTGTTTTAAAAAACACATGAGTAACATAAACATGAATGATAATTATGATATCCAGGTGGTCTATGATTAGTGTCTATCTGAAGGTTGCTGAAGCTTTAGGATTCTGTAGAGTTGAATCTGAATCTGTTTGGTCCTGTATGATTGTTATTCTGAATAGATTCATACATTTTGCCAGAAAATTAATAAGAACGATCTCCATTAAATAAAATCTAAACATGATTAATATTTGCTCTCCTGTCTGTGTCTGATTAAAAAAAGCATCTTTCCTGTTATAAAAAAAGGAATTGATAAAAACAAACTAAAAATCTCAGATATTTAAGGACAGTTTGGAGATTAGATCATGACCATGAATATTTTTAAATATTTTTCCAAAAGAACAGACTGGATATTATTCTATTCTTTCCTATAGTGTGTTATTATTAAACCTCAAGCTGCTTTAAAATGTTTAATAAAATGTGAAATGATTTATTTTGTTACATTTAGCAGCAGTTTTACTATTTAATATGATTCGTATTAAGTATGAATGACCTCAGTGAATCAGTATCAGGACGTGTTGTTAGAGTGTTCTGATAGAGCATAGGTCACTAACAGGCATGGGCGTAAATCCCCGGGGGGACGGAGGGGACATGCCCCCGCCCCCATCCTAGGATTGCCCCCCCCCCATTTTTTTTTTTTAATATCGCACTTTCTATTGTGAAAAATATATGTATGTATATCTAAATAATTGTGTAAGTAGAAAACAAAAATGCAAAAACTGCATTTAGAAACAGTTGAGTCCCCCCTCCCCTCCCCTTCCTCACATTGGTTTGCCCCACTGCCTACTTTCCCAGTTCATCTCACCTACTCTGCACACACAAGTCAGGTGTGTGGCTGCGGCTCAGTTAATGTTGAACTCCATTAAGTAGGGGATTTTATTCACTTTAAATAAAGCGATTCTCTTTAATGTAGTTGATAAAGACTCGTTCATAAATTAGTTGCGGCAAAAATGCTGATTACAGATGTAATTTTCCATGAATCTGCTATATTAGCGATTAAAATCTGACTTATCTAGTTAACGTTAGCTTGTTTACAATAGCTTGTTGCATAGTGCACTGTAACTAACACGCCAAAGCTTTGAATATAACCATAATGACGCAGTCTCCATCAATAATAATGATAAAAGCAAAGTTTTTCACTGTGGGGACATATCTTTATAAGTACAATTAGACTGTATTATTTGTGTCCCCCTTCAAAAATTGCTCATGAGAAATTTTATATATTGATGGTCCCCCCTACTGTTAAATGAAATTTACGCCCATGCTAACAGGTGGACCACGGACCAGAGTTTTTCCTTGCCGCTGTTGCCTCTGGCTTGCTCATTAGGAATAGGGATATATATATATATATATATATATATATATATATATATATATATATATATATATATATATACGTATATATATATACGTATATATATATATACGTATATATATATATATATATATATATATATATATATATATATATATACACGTATATATATATATACGTGTATATATATATATATATATATATATATATATATATATATATATATATATATATATATACGTATATATACTAATTTAAATTTTAAATTAATATTTTAAAACACATTTTAATCTTTAATTGTATATATTAATTAATTTATTTTTATCTTTATTTTTTCTTATTATTATATATATTTCTTTCTTTTTTCTCTCTCTTCTGTTTCCATACTTCTGTAAAGCTGCTTTGAGACCATGGGAACTGTTAAAAGTGCTGTACAAATAAATTGAATTTGAATTTGAAATAGCAGTACTTAGTTTTCCAAATAGAGGACAAATATTCATCAAGGCATTTTTTAAGGGTCTGTTTTTGGTTACCTGACTTTCTAGTAAGGAATCTCTACACATAATTCAGTGTGTAAGTCGGCCTGAATTTTTTAGTGTACACACACTTTGTTATAAATGTTTATTTTTTGTTATATACTTACTGATTTATTAATTAAGTACAAAGCATTTTTAGTTTTGAACATAACATTTCCAATAAAAACATAAATGATTAAGAAAAATCTATTTTAGAACGTCTTTCTTTTCATTGCACCATAGGATTTGTAGAAAAACATGCTGACTAAAACAACAGATCTATTAGTTCCTCCGTGTTTCTGAGTAAGCAGATTCCAAAAGGGTAAGTTAACAAAAACTGTTTCTGCAGTTGCTGCAGTTTACGGATCAAAATTACTAAGAAAGAAATGACTCAGGTTATGTATATATCCTGGTTTAATAAGAAGGGAACAAGACCATTTAAAGTGGTAGCTCAGCGTTCACTGATCTCAAGGTCGGGAGTTTAAATCCCAGTACTACTAAACTGCTACTGTTGGGCCCTGGAGCAAGGCCCATAACCCTCAGTTGTATAAATGAGATAAATAGAGACAAATGAGATAAGTTGCTCTGAATAAGGGCGTTTTCAACATGCCATAAATGTAAATCTCAGGAAATTAAGGCCATGGGACTGCTTCCATGTGAGCTGGGGTCTGAAGCATGTGTGCAAACAGGCTGTTGTAGGGTCAAGTGACATAGCAGCAGATCATAACCCATAAAAAAGCATCTACATCATGGGATTCCCATCTTCCTGCTACTGTTGGGTCCTGGAGCAAGGCCCATAACTCTTAGTTGTATAAATGAGACAAATGAGATAAGTTTCTCTGAATAAGGGCATCTGCCAAATGCAACAAATGTAAAGTTTTACATGTTGTAAAATGAAAAGGTTTTCCCACCACTAAGTAATGTTTATCACATTGGACAATTGATGCAATTTCTCTGGCCTTTGAGGTACATGTACATGATTTCTAGGCGCAGTCGGGGGCCGGAGGGAGTCTGGTTTGGGGACCACAGGACTTCGTCTCTGCTTTTTGCAGATGATGTTGTCCTGTTGGCTTCCTCAAATCAGGACCTTCAGCGTGCACTGGGATGGTTTGCAGCCGAGTGTGAAGCAGTGGGGATGAGAATCAGCACCTCCAAGTGCGAGGCCATGGTTCTCAACCGGAAAAGGGTGGCTTGCCCCCTTCAGTTTGGTGGAGAGTTCCTGCCTCAAGTGGAGGAGTTTAAGTATCTTGGGGTCTTGTTCATGAGTGAGGGAAGGATGGAGCGGGAGATCGACAGGTGGATCGATGTATCTTCTGCAGTGATGCGGTCGATATACCGGTCTGTTGTGGTGAAGAAAGAGCTGAGCCGCAAGGCGAAGCTCTCTATTTACCAGTCGATCTACGTTCCTACCCTCACCTATGGTCATGAGCTTTGGGTCATGACCGAAAGGACAAGATCCCGGATACAGGCGGCCGAAATGAGTTTCCTCCGCAGGGTGGCTGGGCGCTCCCTTAGAGATAGGGTGAGGAGCTCGGTCACTCGGGAGGAGCTCAGAGTAGAGCCGCTGCTCCTCCACATCGAGAGGAGTCAGCTAAGGTGGCTCGGGCATCTGTTCCGGATGCCTCCTGGACGCCTCCCTGGGGAGGTGTTCCGGGCATGTCCAACCGGGAGGAGTCCCCGGGGAAGACCTAGGACACGCTGGAGGGACCTTGTCTCTCGGCTGGCCTGGGAACGCCTCGGTATTCCCCCGGAAGAGCTGGAGGAAGTGTCTGGGGAGAGGGAAGTCCGGCATCCCTGCTTAGACTGCTGCACCCACGTCCCGGCCCCGGATAAGCGGTAGAAAATGGATGGATGGATGGATGGATGGATGGATGGATTCTTTTATTTTTCCTCAAGATGCTACACAGCATTCTGTTCTTAGGTAACATCCATGCTGCTGAACACATCCCAGAATACATCTTTTCTGATAAGGAGATGTTACAGAGAACCATGGAAGTTTTCCCCAAAGCCATTTGAATGTTTCCAAACTCACGCGGCTCAGCGAACACCTTTCTCCTACTTTCTGCAACTGGTTAGTAAACAGATTATTTGTAACTTTAAATACATTTGTTTTATTTAATGAAGTTTTATTTGAACTTTTATTACCTTCAAGTTTTCTGTGCAGTTTGTAATATCTGTGTTTTCCTCTCAGCTCAGTGTTACAGCGAAAGTCAGGAATCCACAGTGATGGAAATTCAGATACCCATTGATTTCCAGTGTAATATGTGTCTGTGAGTATAATAACCACAGATACTATAGCGTGTCTCTGTCCTGTGAGAGTGACAGAGAAAGAAATCTGCCTCGCTGTGTCCCTCGCATCCCCCCGCCTGTCTTGCTGTGTTCCTCGCTCCCCCACCTGCCTCGCAGTGTTCCTGGCTCCACCCGCCTGCCTCGTCTTGATCCCCGACCCCCCCACCTGCCTCGCCATGTTCCTCGCAGAAATGCATTGCTCCTATTTAACAAAGCCACTGATATCATTAGTGCCCAGGAACAGGGAGACTTAGAGTAAGGCCAAGCAGATACTGGAACAGGTGAGTGGAACTGCATTACAATGCAGACTGATGAGGTGCGCATGCGCAGTTGAAAATGCTGTCCGTGTAACACCAAGAATCTCAAAATAAGCCTGTTAGCTGCAAACAGCAAAATTAATACTTAATACCCAAATAAATATTACATACAAAATAATGTATTACATTTATATTGCACTTACAGTATAACTTGTTACAACAGCAGACCAGTGACAGCAGACCAGTGAACTTGCACTCATGTCTCACATTGTAAAGTAGTTCCACGACCTGCAGGGATAGACTAGGACACATCTTGCTGTGTTCCTCACTCCCCCCTCCTGCCTCGCCTTGATCCCCCACCCCACCGCCTGTCTCACCATGTTCCTCGCCCCCCCACCTGCCTTGCCATGTTCCTTGCTCCCCCAGCCTGCCTCGCCATGTCCCCCCCTCCCCCCCACGTACCTTGCTGTGTTCCTTGTTCCTTGCTCCCTGATGCTGTCACTGGTCTGCTATCACTGGTCTGCTATCACTCAAAATGGTAAGTATTAAATTTTTGTGTACCGTTAAAATAGCCTTATTCTGGTTAATTTTTTATACCTTATCAATGACGTTCCTAGCATCGGTATGTGGAAATTTATTAAACCTTAATGTGTGGAATATAACTTAATATATATACCTATATATATTTATATTTATATATATTTATATAACACACACAAACAGAGACATGCACAAAATGTCCACTAACACACACAAACACACACACGTTGTGTTTTCATATTCAAATCATATTTGTTTCCTCTCTGTTATTTATGAATTTAGTTGCATCAGTCAGCTTTGACCTGGGGACATGCTGACTAATGTTTGACATACACCAGCCAGTGGTGTATTTGATTACATTTGTTTTATTCAGTGAAGTTTTATTTGAACTTTTATTACCTTCAAGTTTTCTGTGCAGTTTGTAATGTGTGTGTTTTCCTCACAGTGTGTTAAAGTCAAGGACATGAAACACAAATGATGGAAATTCTGCCTCGCCATTTTTCCTTGCTCCCCCCTCCTGCATGTTCCCCGCCTGCCTCGCCGTGTTCCTGCCTTAACCATCTAAGGGAGTTTTTCCTGGCCACTGCTGCCTGAGTCACCTCAGACTTGCTCATTGGGGATAAATACAAACACATTTAAATATATCTAGTAATAATCTTATTTTTTTTATTATATTAATCTTTATATTTATCATAATTTTATCTTTTTGTTTTATGTTTATGTTCTGTAAAGCTGCTTTGAGACAATGTCAGTTGTTAAAAATGCTATACAAATAAATTTAAATTCGAATTAGAATTTAGGTAGCTGTTGAGTGTCAGGGCGAATGAGTCTAGGAGAGTCAGAATGGAAGAAGACTAAAGCTTGTCAGAGAGGAGGTTGAAATCTGTCGGTGCTGTCGGAATGGAAAATGCTGAACAGTGTGTCCAATTCTTACAGGAAGTCTCCTAGGGGACCTTCATAGATGTGTATTTATTAAGAAATATACTTTTTGAAGCCAATTACCCAGGATTTTCTCTTGGATTTCACATCTTCATGCTTAGTTTGGTCTCCGGAGTTTGTTTTAGGTAAGATAAGGAATAACAGTAGTAACTAGAACATACATTTCCTGAAGAAAATGTGAATGGTGCTTGCATGTGGCAAATCCTGGAGGCTAGGCGAGACGAGCATGTGACATCATCTGAATACTCTTGAGGAAGTTTTCCTCATTGTGCTGAGAGTTTTGATATGTCACATGTCCATGTTGTGCTAATTTTTTTTTTTCACGTGACATCACGTGACGTCATCAAAATACACGTGAGGAAGTTCCCCTCATTGTTGTGAGTGTTTTGATATGTCACATGACCATGTTGTAAAAAGTTTTTTGATTTTGCATATTTTGGGGCTGGGGCTGTGGCACAACCGAAAGGCCAGTCGGTACACCAATTTAAAAGTTTGTTCAGAGTATCACCCTAAAGGAGCTGGCCAAGTTTGGTGTAGGTAGTTCGAAAGCTTGCCGAGTTATAAACCTCCAAAGTTTATAATGGGAGTCTATGGGAAAAAAGGACATTTGAGACCCGGTACCGGAAGTACCGGTACTCGGATCGCATAGCACATAGCACACCTCTCCTCAATGAGCCGGTCGATTTGACACGTAATTCATGGGTCTAGGACAAAAGCTGCGGGACAAGTTACACGCTGAAGTTTTGTCCGGCACAATAGTAATAATGTTGCTTTGCAAGCACCATTAATAATAAATAAGTAAAAGTAATCCGAGGGGTCCAAGCACTTACAGTGCCACCAAGTTACACAGAATAAAGAAGAGAACATATAAATAATGTTAAAGTTTCATGATGGAGACTTTATACTTGTCCAGCCTATTAGACTTCACTTATTTGGGTCTCATGAGAAACAGCTATTCGAGTGTAATTCTGCCCATTAGGAGAGCTTTATGCATTATAACATAATTCACAAATTTGGGGTAAATCTGACAAGTAGAGTCATATTACTGCATGTAATATGACAATTAGAGTCATATTACTGCATGTCATATTACCAAAGGTAATATGAATGAGGTTATGATCATTTTCTTTGCTTGACTTGGCTTGTAAGGCTCTGTAATACCAGTTCCTTATAATAAATGCAGACATCCATTTTTTTGTAAAGTGTTTCTTGGTTTGACCATAAAAATACTGCTCTTTCATCAGATGTAAGATGAGTTAAACATAGGGAGACCAAGAGCCATGTTATAATAAAAGAGCTGTGAATGTATACATCATGAGAAAGCAAAAATATATCATAGATGATCAAATCATGTCTCTTTCATCAAATAATTATGGAAAAATATAACAGAATGTGTTTTGCCTACATTGAAAGATGTGAACAAACACCACAATCACCTTTAAACAAGCCAAAAAACATATTTATTCACTGCACTTTAGAGACTTGACATGAAGCTGGCAATGAGTTACTTGTAGACATTTAATTATATTTAATTGATCACAAAGAAACTCCGTCCAGGGTGTATCCTGCCTTGATGCCCGATGACGCCTGAGATAGGCACAGGCTCTCCGTGACCCGAGGTAGTTCGGATAAGCGGTAGAAGATGAATGAATGAATGATCACAAAGAAAATATTTTTCAGTGTAATTACTTTGTAAAAGCAAAGCTGTGTATTGTGATGTTTTATGTAACTGTTAAATTCAAATGAGTTTTATTCAGTGTACAATATTAAATGTGTTAATATCACTCAGACTTTACTGAACATATAAATCACACATTAATTATGCTGAAAAGAGGCAGAATCAGCTTTAGGTTTTAGCAAATAATTAACTCTACAATAATTATCATGATCTGGTACATATGCTTTAGGGTTTAGGCTGAAAGGAATTATGAAGTTTGATTTTAAGAGGAGATCTGAACTCCATGTGATCCTTACACTGATACAGCATTTGTTTGACTGTATATTTGTAATCACACCCTCTAGTGTCACCCATATGAGGATGAGGTTCCCCTTTGAGTCTGGTTCCTCTCAAGGTTTCTACCTTTACCAATTTAAGGGAGTTTTTCCTTGTCACTGCTGCTTGAGTCACCTCAGACTTGCTCATTGGGGATAAATACATATACATACATACATACATACATACATACATACTGTGAACTATATATATCTTGAATTTTTATTATATTAATTCTTTATATTACTCCTTATGTTTACCTTCTGCTCTATGTTTATGTTCTGTAAAGCTGCTTTGAGACAATGTCCATTGTAAAAAGTGCTATACAAATAAACTTGAATTGAATTGAACTGAATTTTTGTTGAGTTTTGTGTTCCAGCAAACTTTTAGTGTATTTTATTTTGAAAGAAACTTCATATGAATAAATTATTTTTGTAGCCTTGTGTATTTTTCTTATCCACCTCATGTATGTTCTTTATTGTATTTTTTTTATATGATACAAAAAATGTGTTTTGAAATGAAAAGAAAAATATATGCAGTTTGAATTTGATTGACGTCACTTGGTGACGCCGTCGCGACAGACCCTCTGTTCTGAATGTGGCTGAAGAAAGGTTAAGGTATGAATTAAGGTATGTTTTTCCACCTCTCCGTAACGATGGTTAAAAATATGTTCAACCAAGCAAGAATATGGTTCAGTATTGATTACGGAAGTGTTATAAGAGTGGACTGAGTTTGTGTGTGTGATTTTCTGGGAAAGATGAGGCACATATATTAAGTTTGAGGAGTGAGCGGCCTGGATGTGTTTGTCTGTTGTTGCCAATTTAAACCGTGAGTTTTCCAGTTAGTTTTATACACAAAACCTTGTGTTAATGAAGGACAGGGATTAATTTTTCTCATGCATTCTTTAGCTGACAGACTTTTAACCTGACTGTGTGTGTGAGAGTGTGTGTGTGTGTCTGTCTGTCTGTCTGTCTGTCTGTATGTTTTTGTGTGTCTGTCTGTCTCTGTGTTTGTGACTGTGTCTGTGTGTGAGTGTGTGTGCGTTTGTGTGTCTCCCTTGTTCTGTTTATTAAACTGTAGACGTAATTCACCAAAGAGCCTGGAGTCGGTGGTTCATTTGTGGTGCTGAGTGAAATCTGCTACACACTCAGGCGTAGGCTGATTCATCTTCTTCTGTGAATCCACTTTGAACAGCTGCTTGAATGCTCTTTATCTCTTCTGGAGCAGCAGCAGGGAGAATGGCGAGTAACTCTTTATCAATCTTCTCCAGTCTTGCAAGACTCTTCTCTTCAAACTCCTTCTTGTTCTTGAGGACAAGGACTAAAATGGCTTTCTGAGCCCCATCACAGGAGTTCCGTAACTGATCAACCTCAAACTGAAACTCTGGCTTTTCCTTGTCCATGGCCATCAGTTTTCCCAGAGAGCTGGCACGATCCATGATGTGCTTGGTGGACACCTCAGTGTAGGTTGTAGAGATCATGTTGACAAGGCTGGCGATGTTGGTGGCTTGAAAGGCTTGATTGTAGAGCAGATCTTTGGAGAAGAGCTTTGCGTTGTAGGAAAGTTTCTGTGTCTTCTCAGATGTGGATGCAAAATTTTTAAGGGTTTTGGTCAGACTGATTCTCACAATGTTGGACACCATCTGAAAGAAGTGCACCATCTTCTCCCACTGCTCCTTCACTCTCCCCATGGCATCCATACCCTTAAACAACATTTTTATAGTGGTGTTAAAGTCTATCTCTTTGATCTCACAGTTCCTCATGGTGATCAGGATGTCAGTCAGCTCCTTCTGGTTCTTCTCCATGTTCTCTACACTCTTCTCATAGACCTCTCTGGTCTTGTCCAGTTGAGCACGGCCCTGCTCTATGCGGAACCTGGCATTATCTGATGCCCTTTGTGAAACTTTCACCTTCCCAGTGTTACTTTCTTCTTTATACATCATCGGTGGTTTTGGAGTCAGAGCAGGAGAATTTGTGACAGATTTACTTTTGCTGTCAAAACTGCGAGCTGATTCATTCAGGTTTCTGATCAGTTGAATCAACTCGTTTGTTTTGGCTTCTTCACATTTGTGTTCTGGTGTATACTTTGCTAGTTCTTCACAGATCTCGATGCCTTTGGTACAGATGTTTTGAGCTTCCTCTTTTGCTGTGCAGTTTTGGCATTTTTTAAAACTCTCTCTGATTCGATTGAACTGATTTTGCTGAAAATTTGTCTTTGTAGTTTTGTGTTTTTGATCATACAAATCTTTCCAGTTAATTGTGTTTTCAATCACAAACTCTTGAATTTTCTCTGTGCATTTCAGGATTTCTGCAGATTTACTATAAATAGTAATTTCATCAAAGCCATCAAAGCAACCAGCTTCAGGTTCTCCACTTTTTGACTTTTTCTTTAGGAACTTAAAGGAACATATTTCAGATCCTATGGACGTTATTCCATTAATAAGAGTTGTGACGCCCTCACATATGCCTTCAACCAAATCCATTCCTATCATTTCCCATCCACTGGGCAGTGAATCCATTGCTTTGCTGTAACTTTCATGGGCTTCATTCAGTTGCTTTTCCATGTCCTTAATTGCTTTCTCTGAGCGTTTAGCAGCTTCTTCTGATGACTGCTTTCTCAGCTTGGCTTCATCCAGTTTGATCTTAATAGCATCCAGCTCCTCTCCATAAAAGTGCTCAGCATTTACACATGCTTCCAGCAATTCTTGGATAATGTTGATGACATCAGTGAACCTTTTTTCTGTTGAACTGGCCAGCTCAAGACAGTCATCTGCAACAACACGGATGTTCTCCAGCTGGTCAGGGAGGTGAGCTTCAACAACCTCATCACTGCCTTGGAACAGGATCTTCACAGCTGTCTTCATGTAATCAGGAACTGCCATGGTGTGGAGTCTAATCTGATCCATGTTCTTATGGGCCTCGTTGAAAGCCCACCAGCCTGAGTTACACACCTGCATGAGGCAGGCACGAAATGACTCTGGGTATCTGATGAACTTGTAGCCAC
Organism: Tachysurus vachellii; assembly: GCF_030014155.1. Taxonomy (NCBI): domain Eukaryota; kingdom Metazoa; phylum Chordata; class Actinopteri; order Siluriformes; family Bagridae; genus Tachysurus; species Tachysurus vachellii. Next base: position 1,493,173 of record NC_083462.1, on the reverse strand, counting down.
CTTCAGGTCTGTTCTTGTTGATGGAGAAATCTGTTTTGGAGGAGATGAAGACCAGCTCTCCCAGGATGGCTATGGAGAGAGGAGCAGGAGTCAGATACTCCTCCCAGTTGGCATACGGCTGCATCACAAGCTTGGTTTGGTTCCTCATCTCCTGGGCTGTGGTGAGGCTTTGAGTTTTCTTTGCAATTTGCAAATCCATGACTTCCTTGTTTTGACTAAAATCAAAGTAAATTTAGTGAATGAAATATGTATATCATGAAAAAAAATGGATACAAAACAATTTTTTGATAATCCAGTTTTATGCACAGCAAAATTCTATAATAGAGAAGAAAGAAATGAATCATGATCATTCAGTTGCACTAGACTAAGACCATGGCTTTAGATTGAATACTTTAATGCTCAGGACCACCTTTGGGCTCGTTCAGTGGAGGTTCTCAATCACAGGGTTTCATTGATCAAACCATGGATCAATTATGTGTCACTTTTGTGCATTTTCCCTCAGTATTAACGCTCATATACTGAACAGCGCTTGTCCTCATGTTCACACATGTATATATAAAACATCTCTACAATATATTCAGAATAAAAGATGAACTTTCTGTAAATATTTTAAAGTAAATTTTAAAAATCTAATTTAGTTAAGGGAGTTTGCATGTTCTCCCCGTGCCTCGGGGGTTTCCTCCGGGTACTCCGGTTTCCTCCCCCGGTCCAAAGACATGCATGGTAGGTTGATTGGCATCTCTGGAAAATTGTCCGTAGTGTGTGAGTGAATGAGACTGTGTGTGTGCCCTGCGATGGGTTGGCACTCCGTCCAGGGTGTATCCTGCCTTGATGCCCGATGACGCCTGAGATAGACACAGGCTCCCTGTGACCTGAGGTAGTTCGGATAAGCGGTAGAAGATGAATGAATGAATGAATAATTTAGATAAGTATTCATACTCCACATTCAGTAGTTAGCAGAAGTGCTTACTGCAATTGGCAGGAAATCCAATTTTGATTTGGATGCACAGTGCCTGTTACCCGCTAACTGTTACCTGCCATCTTCAACTTTCCACATTGATGTTCTGTTGTTTTTCTCTCTTCATGATATGTAATGGTTTCTTTGGTTAATGATAATTATTTTTCATTTTCTGAAGTATAGTCAGGGATCAATGCTAATGGACCAATGGGTGCTATTCAATCCCATGTCCTATAACAGGTCCTCCTGTGTCATGTCTACATTATAAGAGGACACTACATGTATCTCCACTAGTTATTATCATCATGTAAATTAAAATGGTCATTTTCAAATAGTAGATTTCCTTTGGCAGCCAGCAGAGGGCGGAAGCAGTGCTCATTAGACCACCTGCCCCTGACAGGCAGGATATTTAAATCCAGCCCACGACAACTAGAACATTTGTAAAGGTATAATCGAGACTTTCATTGCTTTGGGTACAATAAAGTATGGAAAGGAAAAGAACTGAAAAAACAGTAATGTATATGTGAAAATTAAGGTGTGATGAAGAAAGTGCCAGATTCTAAGACAAGCAAATAAAACAGGATTGAGAAGATAGGAAAAACCTTAAGATTAAAATATGTCTGATATATATGTGAAAACTATCCCTGAAGAGGTCTGTTATAACCTGTACAACAATCACATTTCTATTGATATTCACTGGGTATAATTAGTTTGCCACTCATACTTTCTCTGATACTGAAATGGATCAAATGTGCAAGTGAATTAGTCATTAAAATCTTAGGTGAACAATAAAATCTGTACCTTGATATCTTGGTAGTTTTTAGTGAAGATGTGGACGAGTTTCTCCGTCAGCTCTGTCTACAAAAATGCAGTACAGGTAAGAAAACTCAACAATCACGGAGAATTTATAGTCTGTGGAATCCCCTCCCCATTTGGAGCTTCAGGCCCCCTGAAGTGATACAGCAGTTTAAAAGGAGGCTTATCTTTAAAAAACTGAGCTGGAAGAAGATACAACAGCTTACTACAGACGGTATGATTTCACTCTTAAAATAATAACCTACACTTCATACTGAGCAAAATATAAATAAAATTTGGAAAAATACAGGAGGTTATGTTATTGTATTTAATTTTAATTTAATGAAATACTTTATTATAATTATTATGATTGTTATTGTCTTAAGGTACACATGCTGGTCCTGTAAATGATTGTTTTCTGTTTCAGATGAACATGGCTCAGAACTATTCATCAGAGTAAGTTAAAAACCAGTAATGACATTATACATTATTCTTACATTATATTTAAATGTGTTTTATTAGTCAAATAAAATGTAAATCTTCATTTTTTCTAAACTTAATAATTATTCAAAATAATAGTCAGTTTGGTCTTGTATCCTTGCCTGTGATTTATATTTGTGTCTACAGAGTTGTGCTGAAGAACACAGCTGAAGCTGTTCTCATTCCACTGAAAGGTGGGATCTCGTCCGTGAATGAAGTCTATAAGGCTCTTATTGAGGCAGATGTAGATCCTGTAACTGGGAAATGCTCCAACTACGACTACATCAGACAGCAGATAGTACAGGCTCATGAGCTCCTGAAGCAGTCAGAACAGGAAGCCAGTTCAGGGTTAAAGAGTCTGGATGAAAACTTAGAGAGACTGATACAAGAGGAGTGGAAACTCAAGCAGGAGATGAATAACACAAAACTAACCTTAGACAACTTTAGAGAAAAGAAGGAATCAAATGAAAAATTGCTCAGAGAATCTCAGGGAGCTCTGGAGCAGACCAGGAGAAATCTGGATTCAGCAATACACACACTTCAGGGTCAGCAGAAAAGGAAACGTGATGCTGAAATTGTCACAGGTGTTGGGGCAGGACTGTTAGTTATACCAATCATTGGATGGATTGTAGGTAAGAATTACAGCATACAGATAAATATAATGACATCTGAACTGTTTCATCATCATAACCTTCATGTGAGTGTCTTTTCTGACTGTATAGTTTGTTTCTTCACTGTTCAGGTCCTGCCATGATGATTGGTGGTGGAGTTGAACTGGATCAAGCAAACAAAGCTGTCCAAGTGGCTCAAGAGGAGGTGAGAAAGTCTGAGAATGAAGTGAGAAAAAATGAACTTAAAGTATCTCACTACGTGTCTAAGATTTCCCAGACCGAATGTGACATCAGTCAGAAAGATGACCAGCTGAAACAGATACGTGAAGGAATCCAGAAGGTAAAGGAGCAGAAACAGTCTGTAGCTGAGTTCCAGGGGAAAGTGAGAGGAGCTGTCAATCTTCTGGGTGTCCTGAGTGGGAGGGTCAGTGTGGCTGAACATCAGACTCGCAGATTCATCCTCCAGGAGCCTGTGATGAAGGTGATGGAGGATGTGATGAAGGCCATAGAGCAGATCACAGGGAATGAGCTCCTCTATGGCAATGACCTGCCAAGACTCATCGATCAGATGAAGGAGAACAACCAACGACTGGCAGCCATCTGTGCCTAAGAGAACAAACCAGTCCTAACAGGATTTGTTGATTTCATGTATTATTAATGAGAAAAATATCAAAGGCTTTAATGTTCATCTCTGATGTTCTGTACCTTGTTCCATTGTACACAATTAAAATTTCTTTTAAAATCCCAAATCTATCTTTTCTTTATTTCAATAATTATCAATATAAAGAAAATGTAAATTAAGCCACATAATTAATATTGAAGTTCCAGCTACTGACAAGTGTGTGTAAGCACATGAGGGTTAGAATAATAAACATAGGGAATTAGATGGAGTAGATGGGACACCTTTTAACACTCAGCTTTAAACCTCAACAATAGATGAACATTCAGACTCAATTACTAGATCTCATTTTTATTCTTTGCTGTTAAATGTAATAAAATGATTTAAAAATAACATTTAAAGACGTATACAATGATATATGAATAAGAAGATGGTGAGCAGTGAGATAAATCTAATTGGAGTCCAACATATCAACAGTAAATTGCTGAATAAATAGTGCTCTTAAATATCACATTAGTAACAGCACATTAGGTTTAAATTGACAACATGGCTTCCAAACTCATTATTTGGCAGTGCATTAAATACTGCTGAATCCAGCAGGTCCTCTTATTTTATCTTTTTCATATCATGCTTCAACAGCTTCAACAACACAACTGTATGAGGCCATGAGACTAATTTAAGGTCATGAAATTGCAATGTGATTTCTTTAGAAATTTTGGTCCATGATGATGGTCCATGTGACAGAATGGGAACCAGCTGTGGTATTGTGCATCAAGCAGGTGTATTTGATATGAAGATGATTTGCTGCTCTCCCTAAATGTACAAAGTAGTTACTGTGATACTGTAGTCTGATTCATTAGTGGTTGTGCTGGAAGGATACTAGTATTATTGTGTATTTCTGTATGTGAGTTACTGAGGGTCTGTCACCTCTAACTAGTCTGGTTATTCTCAGTTGACCTTTTTCATCAACAACTCATTTCTGTCTGCAAAACTGCTGCTTACTGGATTGTACCACTGAAAGATCTTGTGTCATCTCCTGGAGTGTGAAGGGAACTGACAGACGAGTCAGGCCGATCCGAGCACAGTGTAAACACACGATCCTCTTCAGAATGCCCCATAGATTTTCTATGGGGTTAAGGTCAGGCGAGTTTGCTTACACCAGGTACTGGTAGCTTTGGCACTGTGTGCAGGTGCCGAGTCCTGTTGGAAAATGAAATCTGCATCTCCATAAAGTTGGTCAGCAGCAGGAAGCATGAAGAGCACAGACAGCGTCAGAAGCATCTTGTCTGGGCTAAAGACAAAAAGGACTGGACTGCTGCTGAGTGGTCCAAAGTTATGTTCTCTGATGAAAGTAGATTTTGCATTTCCTTTGGAAATCAGGGTCCCAGAGTGTGGAGGAAGAGAGGAGAGGCACACAATCCACATTGCTTGAGGTCTAGTGTAAAGTTTCCACAGTCTGTAATGGTTTGGGGTGCCATGTCATATGCTGGTGTTGGTCCACTGTGTTTTCTGAGGTCCAAGGTCAATGCAGCCGTATACCAGGAAGTTTTAGAGCACTTTAGAGCACTTCCTGCTGCTGACCAAAGCTACCAGTACCTGGTTTAAGGACCATGGGATCCCTATTCTTAATTGGCCAGCAAACTCGCCTGACCTTAACTCCATAGAAAATCTATGGTGTATTGTGAAGATGAAGATGCGATATGCCAGACCCAACAATGTAGAAGAGCTGAAGGCCACGATCAGAGCAACATGGGCTCTCATAACACCTGAGCAGTGCCCAGATTTCTAAAAATCCTTTCTTTGTATTGGTCTTAAGTAATATTCTAATTTTCTGAGATACTGAATGTGGGATTTTCTTTAGTTGTCAGTTATAATCATCAAAATGAAAAGAAATACACATTTGAAATATATCAGCAGTCTGTGTGTAATGAATGAATATAATATACAAGTTTGACTTTTTGAATGGAATTAGTGAAATAAATCATCTTTTTGATGATATTCTAATTATATTACCAGAACCTGTATATATACATACATATAAACATGGCTCCTGATTTAGATTTGTAAATATGTATAATATATTTATACATATGTGGTATAATATATTTATATATGGTTACTGAGGTTGGTTACAGTGTCACTGTGAGAAAACAAAGCCTTCTTTAGATGGTCTGGCTAAAGAATTGGTTTACTCACAGATTTCTGTCAACCCACTGTTTTAATGATGAGTTCTTATAGTTGTCTAGAATAAACTATTCTGTGGGAAGATTTACAGCAATACTGAGTAATATAGTGGAACTATATTAAACTTAAACTTTAGTAAACTATTCTGCTGTAATAATCCAGGACACCTGAACATGTCAGTCTTAAAACAATCTGCCTTAAATTTTGAATAATTTCATTAAACATGAATCCTGACATATTATGTGAGTTGTTGGAACAGTGCTCTCTGAAGTAAAATGTTCCTGCATTTACTCCTAAATCCAGAATTCAGTAGAATTGTGCAATAACAAAAAACAATTAAGAGTCTCATCTATGTTCTTTATGATCAGTGCTACAAAAAGTCACCCATCCTGTCTGTTATTTAGCTGTTTTACAGGGTAGCCTCATCAATCTCGATCACATTATAGCTGTTAATCTGAAGACGAGGACTATGTTTTTATCTCTCTTTACTTTGGACTTGAGGAAGGGAAAGTTCCAGAGAAATTAAATTTCTACGATAAATGGGGTGTCAGTCAAAACAATGGCCAAAGTTTGCTCTTATCTTAGCTCTAAATTTATGTACAACACAGATGAGTGTTACAGTAATAATTAACTAGCTGCTATTTCATTTAATTTCATCTCTGTGAATTATTTACTAAGATGAACACTAATCTGTTTCTAAGTAATAGCAGAAGGAATTCATTTTCCAGATAAAAGTCTAAAGTAAAAGGAAGATCATACTACTGATTGTCTGGTGTATGATTCTGTATCTGATTCCAGTCTACATATAGGGAGAAACAGATTTTGTTCTCTCGACTGAGATTATTGAGACCATTTTTAATGCTAGAGCTCCTTTCATGAGGAAACTTTATGTCCTGAAGTGGCACCTCTTCAGTTCATAGTGCTCTCAGCATCACATTGACCCAGTCCACTGCCTGATTGGTCCAGTTCTGGAGTTTTTGCAGGATTAGCTTTCAGGAGGGTTTTCACCCATTACGCTTAAATTACACATGGGTGTAGTGGGCAGAAAACCTCTGTGGGGAAGCATTCCCTTGTTTCTCAGTTTCTGTGCAGTGCCAAGATGGCTGAGGCCTTTCTGTAAACTGTGGGTTCCTTCCTAGGACCAGTCAATTGTCCTTGAAAGCTTAAGGGTGGCTCACTAAACCTCTCTGGCCGGCCTCTGATAAGTTTCTGACTCTCGAGGTTGCTCTGTTACTAGCATTGACATTGCTTAAAAAGAGTAGGAGATTTGCAGGCCCAAATGCCTTCTTCTGCTTTAGATTTGGTTTTGCCCTTGGCCATATTGTTCCAGAGGACAAACTACATTCCAAAGTTGCCTTTCTCCAATGTCCATCTGGTCATTCTCCAAGTCTCCTCCTTTCCAACTTCCACAAGAACAGGTGAAGCTTCATCTCTTGTGCCCAGTCAGGGCCCTCAAAATCTATGTCAACCTCTCAGTCCTGTGGTGTAGGTCAGATCAGTTGTAATTCTGCTTTGGGGGCACAACAGAGGCTTCTCCACCACTAAAAAATGTTTATCGCATTGGACAATTGATGCAATCTGTCTGGCCTTTGACGTACATGGATTGGATTTGCCCCTTGGCATTAGAAATCACTCCACTAGGAGCGTGGTTTCTTTCAAGGCACTATCTGAAGATTCACCTTTGCAAGATGTTTGTGGTCCTCTCCGCTCACATTCATAAGGTTCTATAAGCTGGATACGGGCTTGACTCCAGGGTCTCAAGTTCTTCAGAGCACCCCAGGCTCCCACGGGTTCCCTCCTCAAACAGGTTGAACATGATTTCCTACCTCTGATTTCCTACCTCCATTTGTATGACAGCATGGGAATTGAGTTTCCATAGCGTCATGATGCAACATTGAGTTCCCTCAAAATGAAAGGCCTGATCAAGTCTGACTTAGTCGTAATGGATTGTAATGACACACATTTTAGGGGCAGTCCCTTCAGATAGAAACAAAGTACTCGGGTGACAAAGCATGGAAGGATGTAACAGTACCACACCAAATCTTGGAATTTCACCCACCCTTAATCCCATCAGAATAACAGTATTACTCAGACCACTTCATTATCATAGGAATGAGTTCACCTCTTATGCTTGGCAGTTCTTCTTGATTCAGACCTTGAAGTGAATAATGAACAAATGACCACCTTAAACAATGAGACAAATGGCATAGGGACAGATGAGATCCTGAGTTACCTTGCCCTATTCTTTCATATTAATGTGAGACAGGAACCACGAGACTAATGTAAAGTTTGAAATTAACTAGCATTGTCACTTGATTTGGCTTCTACATTATCCAAAAAAAGATACTAGAAATAAAAGGAAAAAAAAAAACAATGACTTAAAATTATTTAACCACAGTAGCCAGGAAAAGGGAGACTTGTGGAGTGTGGACAAGCAGATACTGGAACAAGTTTGTGGAACTGCGATGATTAAAACTGAAGTGTCTGTGAGCTCATGTTGATTTAGTCTTTCTCAGTCTTAGTGTTTCTCAATGATTTCTGCTGTGTTTATTGACCTTGCACTGTGTTCATGTGTGAGTAGAAAACTGTCCTCACATTAATCTGTGAATTACAACAGGGAAAAGGAATTCCTCAGTAATTCATGTTTCTCAAGAAATGCATTCCTCCTCTTTAATAAAGTTACTGATATGCTGTAAATATAGTCAGTACCCAGGAACAGGGAGACCTACAGAGTAAGGCCAAGCAGATACTGGAACAGGTGAGTGGAACTGCATTAACATACTGGTTTAATTGGGCTTTTAACCTCAGTGTCAACTTTGTGCTGATGATCTTAAAGCTGTAATATTGATTATGCCTCTTTACTGTGAGGTAAAATGATCACTAACACAATTTACACACATTCATTCTGCCTATTTCAGCTCCACTTCCTGTTGAAGCAGAGTTACATAGCGTTACTGCCTTAAAGTTTATTACTATCACAGCTATTTGAAGAAGAATTTTTCAAAAATTCAGAAAGTTTTTCAATTCAGATTTGTATAGCACTTTTTACAATTGAAATTATCTCAAAGCAGCTTTACAGACCATAAACACAGAACAAAAGGTTAATATAAAAAATAATATAAAGATTAATCTAATACAAAATTCAAGATTAATATTAGATAGCTTTAAATGTGTATGTATTTATCCCCAATGAGCAAGTCTGAGGTGACTCAGATGACTGTGGGGAGGAAAAACTCCCTTTAATGGTGAAGAAAGAAACCTTGAGAGGAACCAGACTCAAAGGGGAACCTCATCCTCATCTGGGTGACACTGGGGGTGTGATTATAAATATACAGTCTGATAAATGTTGTATCGATGTAAAAAAAAATCACATGGAGTTCACGTCTCCATGTCCAAAATCTTCATTGCACGGAAGACAATCAGAGCGGGAACATTTTCTGGATGTCTGGATGGTAGAAAGAGGGTAGATGGGTAGAAAGAGGGTACAATACAGCTTCCATTTAGAGGGATGCACTGTTACTAGTAGCTCGAAAGAGAAAGATCTGGGTGTTATATTAGACAACAACACCCAGGTCTTTCTCTGTCAAGCTACTAGTAACAGCGCATCCCTCTAAATGGAAGTTGAATTGTGAGAGCTTCTGTGTTCTGGTTTTTCAAGTCAAGTCAAGAAGCTTTTATTGTCATGACAACCATATATAGCTGTTGCAGTACACAGTGACATGAGACAAAGTTTCTCCAGGATTTTGGTAGTCCTAGATACATAAATTGTATCTGTGTAACCTGGTGTACACAGTGCAGGAGGAGACAAACAAGACAGACAAGACAGTGCAGGACAAAAGACAGTGCAAACAAAAAGTTACAAGACAATACAAAAAATACAAAAGAGACAATACACAAAAGACAATAAGCAGAAACAGCGCTGACCGACCAGTGTACATACTGTATGGTCAGACAATATTGCGTGCAGTAATACTAGAATGAACACAGTGTTATAGCAGCAGGTCCCTGAGATAATGTATAGGATTGTGCAAAAGAGCAAATGACTGAAATGTTGGACAAAGAGCAATGTGCAAAGAGCAAAAAAAGGAAAAAAAAAAAAAGTGTGCAAA